>NW_027316167.1:31251948-31436948 GCF_026437365.1 Eucyclogobius newberryi | reverse complement strand
TCTGTAAAGTGTACTGCAATTGTACCTATTTTTTTAAAGGATGTTTTAATGATCTTTATTCTCACGGCGCCCACATGGAGACTGCATCTGTGCTATTCACTCAGCCACCGAGCGACATAACGATGAGATCAAAATAATCTTTATTTGGCCCACAGTGAGGGAAATTCCACTGTTGCAATGCACAGTTCAAAAACAGTAGGAGATTTTTTTTTTTAAATGCAAAAACAAACTGAAATTACAAAAACAAGCTTAAATCTAACACGAGCAGATAGAGAAAGATAAAATAATAAATAATAAAATTGAATAAAACAATGACCATGGTCCAAGGACAGTGCAGCATATGGACAGAAAAAATACCATATAAATAGCAATTGAAGTGTATTATAATATTATCTAGATTACATGTTTATGGCTATGATTATGGGCAGTGCAGGATATGGATAGAATAAATGACATAAATGGCGGGTAAAGTCACCAAACCTAATTTTCAAACTGTGAAAGAAGGAAGTAAGTCTAGTTAACTCGTTCCTTTCGCTCACAGACACGTGCAGGATGTTTTTGGGAACATAAACACCTTTAGAACTGCTTTTCAGACGGGGAAACGAGGCAGGAGTGAACCACCAACGCTCAGGGCACTTCACACTTATCTTTGAGGGGTCCCGGTTTGATCCCTGTTTAGTCCGGTCGGGTCGGTGCTCTTCTAGTCCCAGTTTAGTCCTCCTCCTAGTCTAGTCCAAAATGTAGTCCCAGTTTTCAGATTCGGCAGCTTTAACCACTACTAACCAGACCACACAGACATTTTCTCTTTTCCACAGTGATTGTTTTGTATGATATCGCCGTGAAATCTGTGAAGCATCTGTAATTTTCCCTAACTGCGTTCAAATCCACGGGGTGTGCACCGACATGTGTCACAGGCAGAACATAACAAGCACAAGCCAGAATTAAAAGAGCTCTCCCCCCCCGCCCGAGCCCATGCACAGCCCCCCGTCAGTGGCTAATGGCTGGGTTGAATATGGAGTCCACCTACACGTTCGCCTGACTCATTTGTACTGAGCTTGTGGAGAGAGAGCAAGGGGGGACGGGGGGGACGGGTGGGGACACGGTGTGAAAGAACAGCTCTCGTCGACGCGCAGGCATTTTTTATCTTTCAAATGAAGGCGAGACAGAGCGACAAAAGAGGGTGGAGGTGTCTGGTCCTGGCGCAAACGATGAAAAATAGAAGTAATAACGGCATAATAATAAGGCATAAACGATATCAAGTGTAAATGTTTACGAGAGGCTTACGTTATACTCAAAGCTCCACATTTAAGTCATTGATCATTCATTCATTCATACTTGGTTTAGTTTATTAAGAGCCTCAAAAGTGGATGATAATCAGTGGCTGTTCTTCCAGGGCTTTTCTCAATTTCATTATGTTTATTTACACATAATGAACACAATTATGAAAAATGAAAGCCCACGATAAAAGGAAAGACTAAAACGATATATGCGGCGGCAATTTACCATTGATTTAGTTTTCTTTCTTGATTTGTAGATGATCTGCTGTATGTGTTGTGACTTTGCAGTCTCTAAACCTGGGATCGGACCTGGTCACCACGTCCTTCGCTGATGGAGCCGTGCGGTCAGCTTTCATCCTTCACTCGTTGATTCAGCAGATGTACGCATTGTTTTTCAGTCCAGTAGCATTTTTGTTCTGGCTTATCCACCTGTAGATCACGCCCAACCGACAGTTACGACTGACCAGACCACACGTGCATCCAGCCACAGTTGCCAACCTGTGTCATTGACCACTAATCACTCACCCATTCCTACATGAGAAGTGTGGAGTGCCTTGCCCAAGAACTCAACAACGACATCGGTTGGAGCTGGACTAAAACCAACAACCTTCGGATTTGTGGGCGAACCGTCACCGAGCCACATTTCTTTTAAATGCGGTTTATTGTTTTAATTGACATGTCAGCTTAAAATAAAGCCTTGAAAAGAGTTAAAGCAGAACTAAGTGACTTCAGGAATAGAGCTCCCCCTGCAGCTCAGTTGTGAAATTGCATCGTCAAAGAAACATTTCGTTTTTTTAACCTGTTTTATTTCTAATCAAATCCAATTTAAATAATACATATAATTGTCTTATTATTTAAATAAGCCAGTATAATTGATGTTGAAAAAAATGAAAAATGTTAATGTTGCCAAATATTAAACAAATAGCCAGGGTTTTTCAGGAAAGTAGTCGTCGCGTTGATAGCGGCCATGTTTCAAAGCTGGTTTTCCTATCAGAGACAGCAGGGGGCGACGGGCACTTTGAGCGCCCTAAAATACATATTCAACCATCACAGGGACTTATATTCTTAAAAACACTCATTAAGGTTAAAATATATTGACTCAGTTCTGCTTTAACAGACTCACACGTGGACTGAATTGATTTATTTACCATTATGGGAACACTTCTGCACCAAAAAAAGGAAAGCAAACAACAACCAGTACCAAATCAAACAAACTAGCAGCGGCACAGACAATATTTGCCTCATAAACACCACTTTTCCCCCCTAAAAGTTAAGACTTGGTCACGTTTTAGAAGGTAGTGTACAGTGGAAGTGTGCTGTGAAACTGATATATAAGAGCCATGTGACCTTGGTTTGTCTGTTTTTAAGAAACACATGTATTTGTTATTATGGAATTAAAATATGCAATTTAATAACTACACATCCTGACAAACTGCCCCTGCGTTGATAAGTGGCTGTGGACTTCTCAGCAGTGACTAAGGCCCCCCTGCCACGCCTGACTTCCTCCAGGCTGCCACCGCTCTCCCACTCTGCCCTTCCCCCCCTGCCGCCGCGCCCCCCCCCTGCTGGGCGACAGGTGGCAGGGCATCAGGGCTGGCTCACAAGTCCTCAGCCGTGCTACCGCAACGCACATTCACATGCCAAGAGTGTTCGTAATCGAGGGGCAAGTCACCGCTGAATTATGTCCCTGTCAAAAATGTGGATTCCCGTTTTGTGTCCGAGTGCGAAAGTAATTACGTCCATCATAATAACTTTCATATTTCAGACGCAGAGGTGGTCCGCAATTAAGAGAAAGACCAGATACAGAACGCACAGCAATCAAATTTGCCTGGTCAATCACCATTCTGTGCATTTGGTTCGTAAATACCCGATCAGACAGTGGCTGTGAAACGTTCATTCACATGCAAGAGGCTCAAAGACAGTATGGGTGGGATTTGAACCAACAACCTACCAGGAATGGGCTGAATGCTCAATGTTTCCGCACTTTCACTTGCCTTATTTCAAGCCGTATTTCTTATCTTGACGATTGAAGAGTAAATAAAATACTTTTTCATTTTCTTCGGTGAACGATCGACTCTTTCAGTGTTTCTAAAGTACATTCTAAAGGCTGTTATTGCTCCTTTTCTGTGATGATCCTCCAAACGTGACAAACCAGAGCTGTTCTGGCGACTGACGACCACGTGCGTAACACCAGAGGCTTGACAGAAAGAATGTAGAAACCACGTGTAGAAGTGTTTGTTCGGTTTCCCCCATCGACCCAAAGTAAAATCCTCCAGCTACGGCTCCAACCAAGACTAGCACAAAGATCTGGAGATGTTACGCACGGCTACACGCTCACGGCTGCTGCTCACGGCTGCTGCTCACGGCCGCTGCTCACGACCGCCGCGACCGCCGCTCACGACTGTTCATTGTTAAAGTTGGCAGGTTTTTACGATGTTCTGAGTTTGACTTTATTTGGTGTATTTATATCTGTTGTACATATGAATTTTACACCAAGCGAGCAGGTATTTGTGGAGAAAACGTTGAAAAACCTGTAGAAAATGACAGGAAGTGACATCACACTAGGGATACTAATCCAGTCAAAGTTTATGCAGAATTTACACAAAAAACTACTTTTTTAACCCTTTAAACATTAGTTCAAAATAAAGTCACTCTTATATTTTCAATAAAAAAAAAAAAAAAA
Organism: Eucyclogobius newberryi; assembly: GCF_026437365.1. Lineage (NCBI taxonomy): Eukaryota > Metazoa > Chordata > Actinopteri > Gobiiformes > Gobiidae > Eucyclogobius > Eucyclogobius newberryi. The sequence goes on along the minus strand of NW_027316167.1, from coordinate 31,432,988 downwards.
GTAGAACTGTGACATTAGATGAGTAATTTCCTCATGTGCTCATCAATTACAAACAGGAAGTGAAATTACAAACGTTTGAAATTTGAAATATTCTGTGAAAACATTTTTATAATATTTTGGTCAGATATCTAGATATCGACGCTTGTTATTCGTGAATAACAAACAGCAGACATTTGTTTGCGCTGTCTACAAACTTTAATGTGACAAAGGTGATCTCTTTGTCATGTCAGTCACATCATTTGCTTTATTCAAACTCATGAGCTAAACTTAACTATTCCGGGTTTATTGGTTTAGTCTGTGTTTAATTAGCAAACAACATATATCTCATATCATTCTTTTACTTGTTTAAATGCAGTTATCTTCACTTTACTGACCTGGTTCACCACGTGGGCTGGACACAGTTGGGAGTTTAATTTGTTTTCAATGTATTCGGATGAAGTTTCTTGGTGTTTTTAGTTTGATTTGAACATCTTAAATGTAAATGTACGGGATGCAGAGCCATTTGTCCAGTCCAGCACTAATTTGTCTTTGAACGCACTTTCCCACGAAACAGGCCTTTCCTTCATCGACTCCAGTGTAGTTGTGTGCACGTTCTTGCTTATTTCCTGTTTTATACAACCTCTTCTGGTCTGGACCTCTTCTCCTACACTTCGGGCTCGCTTCCCCACCTTTGACATCCATGTTTAAATACCCGTTTCGAAAGCGCACGCCCAGCTCCACGATCAGCCCGGCCATCTTTGTCCTTCAGCCTGTGGCATCAGTATGTGAAGCAGGCAGCCGGTGTGCAGGGTCATGGAGGAGGTTCTGGGCACGAGCCAAGACAGTAAAGCGAGACACGGGAGATTATCAGAGCGCCGGGTTCGCGACCGAGGTCTGAACGTCCCGCCAGATCCATTACATCCTTGAACCGCCATCAGTCATCTCGGGTCAGCGCTCGTTCTTGATGAATCGCGGGGCAGGGGCGAGGTGAGGCCGAGGGTGCGGGATGCATTTATTCACATACAGAAAACTGGAGGGTTGAAGGTACGATTCTCAGCTTGACTCACAATAGGTCTTTATCTGGAGGTGAATGTACTTTTTACATGAGCAACGGCTTCAAAACGTTCTTCAACCGTTAAAGTGTGAGATTGTTACGTGTGCATTATGTAACTTCTCTGTTTATGTTGTTGTTTTGCCAGGAATATTCTGCAGTATGAAATTAAACACATGTAACTTGCCCGGCAACATGACCCGAAATGGAATAAATGCCGGACAGATCGGGCGTAACGTTTCCATGGAGATAAACAGGTAGTGGACCTTCAACAAAATGACTGGTGCACATTATGCTTCCTACAAAAGAACAAAAAATGCTTTAAAATATCATTCTCATGGTCAAATAAAACCTATTTTGCAATTTGAATGAAATCACAATTTAATATTAAATAAATCTCCAAAGTCATAAGTAAAAGCACCTTCCACAATGTGTTAATTACTTGTATCATTTAAATTCTCCCAGTGTCACAGACTTTTGTGAGGGAAACTTTCTGCAGCTTAATGATTTTGGCCACTGAGATTCAGGTCGTTTATGCAATGATTATTCTGTCTGTAAATGTTTAGATCTATATTATTTATGGTCATTTGTCTTTGTTGTCTTTTTATTGCACTTTGTGAGGCTCTTTGTCATTTTTATAAGTGAAAAGTGATTTAGTTACTTAAAGTGCCCCCTACAGGTCAGACAACTAAAATCCAGTTAAGATAAATTTATGTAGAATTTAGCTAAAAATTATAAAAAAAATTTCACAGCACATTTTTTTAGGTTTATAATTTCACTTCCTGTTTGTAATTGATGACATCACACTAGGAAATTACCCAGAAAACACCGAGACTCATCTAATATCACAATTTTTTTATCTGACAAATAAAAGTTTATGAAAGCAACTTTATTTTGTTGAATTAATGTTTAGAGAGTCAAAAAAAGTTGTTTCTTTTGTGTAATTCTGCATAAACTGACTGGAATGAGTGTCCCTCGTGTGATGTCACTTCCTGTCATTGTCTACTGATTTTTAAGCGTTTTCTCCACAAATACCTGCTCGATTGGTATAAAACTATAATTCATATGTACAACAGGTACAAATACACCAAATTAAGTCAAAATTTGAAAATCGTAAAAACCTGTCATAGGCACTTTAAAGAAGCAAATTGAGTCCAGGCTTGAGAGGAAGAAATCTGACGTCCTGTTTCTATTCAATCACTTTTTGGTATTTAATAAGACAAAATAAAAATCTAATTAAAAATGGTATTGATCAATTCGAGGAAATTAAATCTTATTACATGTTTTCTCATATTGCCCAGCCCCAACTCTGACTTTGATTTATTTTTGTGCCAAAGTGCAAGACTGTGACATGTGATAAATGAGACCCTGATGCAGCTGCAGGATCAGGAGACGCCAGAACCTTTGAAGAAATCACTTTTACTACAACACGTCATAATTCTCTCAACATCTGACTTATCTAAAGATGGGTTCGCGTCACACCCACAGGGGCCATTGTATTTTAGAAAACGGCACGACAAACTGTGAAATATGAAAGACACAGCGCACAAAAGAGCACACGGACTAAATACTTTAAAGAACATGAAGACAAAACACTGAAAGAACATGGAAAAAGATCAGAATTTTAGGCCACGTTTGGCGTTTTATGTAGTCAAAATGCCACTTACCTCATTTCACAGCTCCAGTTTTACAGAAATGTACCTTTAAATTAAATAAACAATGTCACTTTCAGCTACATTTGAACTCAGAAAGGGCTTGAAATGTCCAAAATGAGAGAATAAAATGTGAAATTTTTTCTCTCATTAAAGGTTGAATGGACGATTTTTTTGGCCCAAATCTGAGTCTTATTTCCTCGTGGCGTGGACGGCCGATTAGTCCTGCCACGTATCAATCATAAAACGCACCTACCGCTCACCTGCAGCCGCGTGAGGTTCGTCCCACATTTCCGCGTGCCTAAGCGCATGAATCTATCGTAATATAGTTCCCTCAGTGTACGGGGCAAAATGAAGACTGAGAAAGACAGTTCGAGCTGACGCAGAAGTGGACAGAAATCTACGGGAGTCGAGAGATGCGATGCGATCCGTTGCGCTAATAAACAAACACACGTGTGTGTTGTATCAGTCGCACGGGGGAGTGACATGCGCACTTCCGCCTGCGTTCTCAAATCGCCGAAAAATCGTCCATTGCGTCTTTAAGTATTAATTTACGCTCTAGATTAACCTGTATCTCTTAAAAGGGAGAGGTGGGCATTGGATCAAAATTTGGATTCGATTGTGAATGTTTTTTTTTAAAGAGTCTATGGTTTAGTTAAAAAATGAATAATAATAACTTTGAAATAAGGGCATAAGGAGATGTTTCTGCCCTTTTGAGATTGATTAAACCGACATTTCACATTAGTCTGATAACAAAACCTTATTACCTTATTTTCATCATCATTTCTTTCTGATTTGTTCCCCTGGCCTGTCCACACAAGCGCTGCAGAGACCAGGTCACTTTTCTGTAGACTATAACAGATATAGTCTCTCCTAATTACCACAAAACCATATTTCTGCTCTGCATTGGCTCAGTCTCACACTCAGAGTCGTGTCCCGTCCACACAGAGGACAAAGTGACGCCTGAGGTGAAATGAGGCGCGGAGTGGACTTCTCTCCGTCGTGACCGGCTGCGGCGCAGACAGCAGCTCGGACGTCAGCTTGAGCGAGCACGTGGACGGGTTTTATTGCGCGAATATAGAAACATTGCAATGGTTCTGCGCAAAGACGTGTTCATATTTTGTGGCGAGTGACACATTTTGAACTAACACATGTTTAAACGTGGCTTGTGGAAACACAGATTTGTAACACCTAATTATATAATAAATAAATGCATCATTATGATTTTATTGTACATTTTGTCACTTGATTGGCAGTGTATTTACATGGCAAAGGCATTACTGGTGCAACTTAGCTCAAATCAGCAAACTTGGGCACATTAATGTTGTTTGATGTCGATTAATGTGCAAAGACCCTTTTCAAATAAAAATAAATAAAACAAATGAAACAAATAAAATAAATAAAATAAATAAAATAAATAAAATAAATAAAATAAATAAAATAAATAAAATAAATAAAATAAATAAAATAAATAAAATAAATAAAATAAATAAATACCTTAGATACAATATATACAATAAATGCAATAAATAAATATTATATAAAATGAATAAATAAAATAAATAGTAAATACATTAAATACATTAATTTATTACATAATAAAGTACAGTAAGTACAGTGAGAATAAATAAATAAATAAGGGGAGTATTAATTTGCATGATTATTAATTTACAATGCCTAGTTTCAATGTGATGACTGCAGTATTTTTACTGTTAAAGTTTCTCCACATGAAACCTTGCTCTCTCTAGTAACAGACCATTTATTTGACATGAATTTCAGAACGATTAAAGCTTTGTATTGTTGCCACATCAATTTACACTTCAAAACAATTGAGCGTTGACTACTCAGCAAAAACAAAAGCTGTGTCAAAAGAAAATCAATCGAAAGCTTATTGGAAATGTGTTTCACGTTTTAGATTTGAAAAACAGCTCATTGTGCATCAAGTTTGAGCTCCTCGTCCGCAGTTCTCTTACACTTCGAGTTGCTGCAGCACAAACTCGAGTCACATGTGGTGTAAATGCGGCTCAGATATAATTTACTGTCTTTTCTCTGCCCATGTCCTAAAGTTGTCGTTAAAAATACAGAATACATACACTAAATTTAGACATTTAAACTAAAAGCAAGTGCAGATTCTAACAATATTTTGTATCCATTCAGGTAATTTGTCCTTGCCGCAGTTGCTGTTGCATTTTTCAATACGTAAAGCTGCATTCTCAACACAAGTACAAACAATATACGCGCAAACTTGAGCCCTGCAGTGTGTTTGAATCCAGATGCCGCTCGGCCCCGTGTCATTCTTGTTTAACTGCGATGGTCACGCTTTGACCCTGTGTTCTTCCAGGCCTGAAACGCAGCACTCAGCTTTTACCGCCTTCACTCCTAATGAGCTCTTAAAACTCCACTCGGCCCCGCACTGCAAAAGCACAAACCCAAAGGAGGCCACGTTACTCAAAGAGATTAAGTTCCTAAACAATCGATCAGTTTGAAAATATGTTTAGTTCGGTTTTATTGCCACTTGAGGAAAACGAGCCGGCACAAAGCTAAGCATTTCACATTATGTCCGAGTTAAAGGCTTCAAGGTGAATGAATGCAAATTGATTAAAATATTATTCTGGTTTACGTTTTTCGAGGTGGGATTAAACATGCAGCAGTTGTTTCGCCCTCCGAGACAACGGCTCTTGTGATTTTGGGCGTTGTAAAAATAAATAGAATTGAATTGAAATCTTCTACTGACTTATATTTTAACTTCAAAACAAAACAGAACATTGAAACCAGTCAGTAATACATTCAAATGATAAAACATTTGTGCTTTTTTCTTCTTCTTCAATTTTCATCAAATATATATATAAAAAACAAGAACATGACTCAGAGAGGGAACATATAATGAACAATCATGAGACGTCCACATAGTCCCAAATGTGTGGTCCCAACCGGCCCAAGTCGTTCCAATTTCAAATGATTTTCTTTTCTATTACAAAAGATGGACAGAAATGAAATTGTCTTGCCTCAAAATTGTATTTGGTTTTGCCAAAAGTATAATTTTTTGGTAGCTGTTGTAATAAATTGTTAGATATGATGAAAGGCCATTACAGGGTCAACATTTCTAGAAGTATTAATCCATTAAAACCGAGAAAAAAAATCGGGTTTAATGGATTATTTAAAACAGATTTTACTGTTTTGGTTTTTTACCAAAATCAAATCATGTAAAACACCATGCTCCGACAATTTAATTCCATCTGTGAGTGATTTTCATTCACCAAAACCACCTTGATTTTTCCAATTTCATGAAATTCTGTGGCTTATTCCAATGTCTCCACTGAAATTCCACCATGTTCCGCTTCACTTTTGTCTGAATCCAGGAACTTTGAATGCTTTTGGCTCGGAAACTTTCAAAGAGTCCACATCCTCTCTTTTACAGTGTGGCCTGTCCGTACCCTCCTGACGCCCCCGTCCCGCGGCCCCCGTCCCGCGGCCCCCGTCCCGCGGCCCCCCAGGTGTGCGTCCCCATCTGGACATCAGTCATCGGGGAAGAGGCCAGTAAAAAGCCAGTGGGACACGCACATAAAGGAGAGGCTAAAGAGTTGTTCTACTGCATGTTTACACCACATGTGCTGGGACAAAAGAGCAGAGCCAAAAACAAGTCTCAGCTTTTTTAAATGATCAGACGCGGGTCATAAAGCTTTCTTTTCACAGATTGACAACTGCTTACTTTTGGGCTTTTGTAGCATTAGTGTCTTTGTGAAGAGTTCATGATCTGACGCATGGAACTGGTTATTTTCAAATGATTTAACCAAGAATGTTTCATCTCTGTTTTTGAGGTAATATAAGATTAGATAATATTAGATAAGAGAACTCTGTTTGTCTCACAGTGGGGAAATTCCAGAGTTGCAAAGTACATATCAGAAACAGCAGGATAAATAACATTAAAATAGACTTAAATCTAACACAGAACTTAAGAAGAGATTCCTAAACCGTTTCTGTCTTGGTATCTCCTAAGCTATGACTCACACTTTGTTTCCTTTATTGTCAATTATATCCAAAAAGAATAAAACTAACTAACTAACCCACCAGCTTCTTCTGCCCTCCCTCTTTATGGATATAATTTAATGCCTGGGTGGCTTAAAATCCTCATCATTTAAAATATTGTAAATGTATTATAAGTTTTTAAAGTTCTGCGATATTTTTAATTCACATAATATTTTGAATACACATAATTTCAGTTAAATTGTCTTACAAATTAGACTTAATATAGACAAAGCCAAGATTAAATCTAGACTTATTTAGGAATGAGTAAAATAAGTAATAGAGATACAATCGACCGTTTTCATTTCAAAACAACACCATAGATTTCTGTTAGATGTAGGACGATGGTGATATTGATTATTGTGTTCGCTAATACTGCGAGATCGATACTTTTGCAGCACGTTTTTGTTCAGCCGGTCGAGTTCTCCTTCTGAAATCATTCCAAGTCCCTGATTGTGAAAAGCCGCCTCAGAGATCATGTTTTAAGTGTTAGCAAACATCACAAAGACATTTGATTCATTTTATTCAAAGACAAAAGGAGAACAAACAAACTCCACCCAGTCTGGGAACAGAACCCCGCACCTTCTGACTATGAGGCGCTGACAAATGCCACTGTGCTGCGCTTGAGCAAAGGTCGACATCTGATACATCTAATACTAATGAGACTTGTAAATCATGTTTCTGCTGTTTTGGATTTCAACTCATTAGCTGAATACTTCCCCAGCTGTTAGTTCATGGTGAGTTACCGGAATGTTTCATTTAACATTTAATGTGTTCATTAACAACTGTGAATAATGTAAGAACATCTTTTGGTTTGTTTAGCGCCACGTCTTTCTCGCGATATTTATTTATTGACATGCTTGCAGAGAAAATCCTCAAAAAGGTATTTGTTTGTGTCGACTTTCTGTTTATTGGCGACATTTTGGGACATTTGCCCGTTTCAAAAGATCTAATATTTTCTTCTAAACTAATTGCTAAGGCCAGTGTGCACAGTTTACACCAGTCCGAAGACAGCTAAGTTCAGACAATGCCGTTTGCAACACACTACACTAAGACATTTTCCACTAAAAGTCTGAGTCAACTTCCTGTTTCTAAAGTTAACAGGTTGTCCCAGTGCTTCGGCTGCAGGTCTGTGCCTCAGTGAAGCCGTGTAATAAATGCTTGTTTGTCTTCTCTTGTTCAATGCAATAAATCACATAAAAGGGTCGTTTGCTCAATGAACTGTTTTGTTTTCCAGCTGCGGTTTAAGTGACCAGAGCTTGACCACTCCAGGCCAGAGCTGAACTGAAAATAGTGTCAAACCCAGACTTCACTATCAGCAGTTTATCATAGGTGTTAAAGTTTATATCATGCATCCAAAAAGCCTGATTAATTTTTTTTTTTTTAAATAAAAAAGAAAATTGGTCATAAATAAATATGGTGAAATGTTATGGTAAAATATGGTGAAAATATTGAAATTGTATTTGGACTTTTTAGACAAAATAAAGACTAGGCACCGCGCACAACAAACTGTACATGTGTGTTATTAAAAGTATCACTTCTACCAAAAGTATTATGCAAATTGAATGATGTTTTAAGTACATTATCATATTACTTGCTTATAAATTCAGTCTAGTCTTTTAATCCTGGTTGAATAAAGGTCCAATTAATATAAATACATTTCAAAATCAACAGTGTAATACTTTTGCAAACTTTTTTTTTTCCCCCCCAACTTGCCCGACACTGCACTTAAAACTCCAAACTAAAATATTGTGTTTCTGACTTGCTTTTAGCTCTGACAGCTTTGACAACATGGCAGTGTCCGCAGACGCAGTTCAGATCCGTGTAATTAGCCGGCATATTGTTTCGCATAATGTCCTTGTTGTTCGCTAGCTGCTCACGGGTCACAGAGCCAACATGGCCGCCGCCGCCGCAGTCAGTAATGGCCCCTTTGTGCAGACAGACACTAATGATTTGCCATTGAGCGCTGTACATTTATTACTGGCACAGACTAATTAGGCCCCAGCAGATTCATCAGCACATTTGTTCCACTCCAACAGCTCTGAACTTTACCAGACATTCGCGCTACATCCCATCATACGTCCTCTCATCATCCACTGTGATCTGTGCGGAGAAGTAAAGTCCAGGATTTTGCGTTATGTTTAATATTTCGTTCCTATTATTCTTTATTCATCCCACTGAGATGATCTTTACATGGGGCTCATTTCGGGCTCCGTGTTGAGGAAGAACAGGAACTCTAATCTTAAACCTTCTGGCTATGTGGCAGAGCCAGCTGGTGCTCAATAATGACATATGTTTTTAAGAAAAGATAAGATAATTCTTTAATGTTTGATGTCTCCCATGGGTGAAACATGTCCAGGGACAGCGGGTCACATGCTTTATTACAACAACACCACCGCTGGACACACTTTTGTTCTGTTTTATTTGCATTTTTATTGTTTTTAGTTTATGTGGGAGTGTGTTTTTTTTTGCTCTGTATCTTCTTATGCCTCCTATTGTATTATTCTATTTACTTTTATTCTAGTGTACTTTTTATTTTACCTTATTTGAAACATCTTGAAATGTATGATACTTTAATTATTGTTTATTTTATTTTATTACCACTATTTCTGCGTCATTTTCTCTTTCTTGTCCCTGTGAAGATGCTATACATGCGTTCGCACATTAGCAACCGAGTCCGCCATTTTGAAAGGGGCACAACAGCAGTCTACTACATACGATATCCAGGATTCATGAGGCCAAAATGCCAAAAACCTGTGTTCTGTTAGGACATTGCTCTGTTGTCAGACCAAGGAATGATAGCTTTGTCGTGTGCCTTAGTTTGCCGTTATCACCTAAAGAATCAAAGTATTTGTAGCTCATTCTGCCGTAGAAAAGGATGCAGTCGTGGTGGTTGTTAGTACATCGCGTGCCCCTTTTAAAATGGCCGCTATGGGGAAGTCCTAGATGTATGACGTCACCGCGAACGCATGTATAGTTATTTTTAGAATGTCCCACAGTCTGGCATTAAACTTAACTTTCTCCATGTTGACAAGGTGACTTAAACAAGGCCAAGTTCCAGGTCACAGCTGTGGAGAGGCGACCCTGCTCGCCGAATGCATGTTTTGGACGGTATTTTTGAGCAAAAGAACACCTGATTGAAGAAATAAATGGAAGCTAGATTTCATATCCGTTTCATATCCACCCATTTATGATTATAGTTTGTGCGGTGCAAACATGCATTACGCAATCGTGAATAAATACCACTTATTTCATGCGGCGAAGTCTCTTGGAAATTAAATTGTCTCTGGGCTCCTCTGCGGCGTTTCCCCCGTTAACAGTCCGCTTCCCCCTGTCATGGTTAAACACAAGCGGCTCTGGCATCAGCAGGCCATTTTGGGGGAAAATAACTTGTGTTGTGTTGTTGTCGTTTGTGTTATCTATTTTTATATTACAATTTATTCATTTTTTTTCAACATAAAACAACAAGAACAAACAAAACAATCAAACATGTGCAAAGAAAATTGAAGGAGGAGAAAAAACACAGCTGGGCGGAGCCAGTGAGAACTCTGGAAAAGTAAAGAATAAAATGAATCCAAAGAATCAACGATGAACAATAATGAAGCAGGATATATCAAATAAGGCATGCGTTAAAGAGAAACAATCTAAATCTACTAATAAGATAAAAAATAGACTTAGTATGTACACAATTTGACAGTTAAATTTACAGGAGTAGTGCAGAAGTGAAGAGTGACAATGAACGGTTGTTGATTCAATTATAGTTACAAAAAAAAGTCCCATTTTGTCAATTTTCAGCGGTTATTTTTTAATGATTTTTTTTTTTTATATATATATATTACTGACATAGAAAAGCATTTCCCAGACCCTAAAAGACCCCAGGGGAACACAGCTCCGTGGCTCCATTGTGTAAACCCTGCGAGTGTCACACAAAGGCAGACTCTCTTTGCTCTGTGGCCGCGCTGAAAAATTCAAAGCTGAAAATAAATGATTAATGTGCGAGTCGGGCCTGTCCTTGTAGTTTGTGTGATTTTTCCTGGGCTGTTTTGACAGAGCTGCGACCGGTCCCACGCTGCTGCTGACGGGACGGGGAAGTAGGACACCTGGCTGCCCCCTCTGCGCCCCCTCCAGAGGTGACTTCATCCTCACACGGGACAGGCCTGTTTACAGTATTTATAGAAAGCACCACCTCCTCCTCCTTCTCGCTGTGCTCTGCAGCTGCGGCTCTCGGGGCATCGAGCCCGATCAAGACGTGAGAAATGTGGGTGAGTCAGAAGAATGAGGTCAGATTTAGATGGTGGGACGTCTGTTGTGGCGGGTTCCATGAAGCTTCTACTGTGCGTTATTATATATGTTATTCTTATTTCTCATTCTGTTTTTACTTTACTTTTCTTCTCTTTTTGAATTCCTCTTTTTGTATCTTTATTGTAACGTTTCATATTTCCCTAAAACGCAATAATATTTCAGATTTCACTCAACATTTTTGCCTATTTGTCCCCAGTTTGACCATTTTTGTAAAGTTTATGATTGTACTTCCTGGTTGGACATGGGCAGCAAATATGACATAGAAGGTAATTCCACAACAAGTGTAACCTGGCAACCATACTGTAAACAAGAGCCAAAAATCCCCCAAAATCTTTCTGATTTACAACGCAATAATATCATATACACCTTTATTTTGTTGAATGATCATTTAAACTGTCAGTTAAGTGTCAGTTAGGCGTGTCGTTCAACGTTGATCTGAACGCGATGCATCCTGGGTAGATTTGCGTTTGACTTTACCCCGAGTGGAGCAGCCGCCACGACTCCTGAGCGTCATCATTTTTGGAGTAAAAAGTTGATTTATTCATTTATTCATTCAGGCAATGGATTGATCCTTTTTCACTTCGCACTGAACAGTCTGAGACGAGCCTCTGTTCTGTGTTTTCTGTGGCTCAAATACCTGACCTTCGATCCTCATGATTATCTTCATTACGTTGACTATTTTGTCGTAGAAAATGCGACTTTTAGCTCCGCCTCCGTTGCAGAGACGCAGTCAAACACCAACGCGTCTATTGTCTCTGTTTTGTCAATGGCACGTTGCATATTGATGACATCACAGAAGGATGAACTCTACTTCCTGTCATTGTAAAGGCTTATTTTTTTAAATGTCTTCACAAACTGCCACTTCACAGATGTAAAACTATGATAAACATTTACCTGTAGTCTGAAAAAAGATATATACAAAAAATATATAATAATATGTCAGGGCACGTTAGCTTTTGTTTGTTTCTCTACAGTAATTCCACCTGCTGCCAGTAGGTCAAGTATTAACACCAAATCCTGATGAGGGAACAGAGTGGTCGAAAGCAATTTGTGTTTTTTAATTGATTTTAACTTCTAGCAAATATAAAATGCCAAAGCAAAAGTACTCAAGAGCATGTTCAAAGGCCAATAACAATAGAAATATGCACAATGTGTGTCCTTTAAATAGATCTCGCTCCACATTCAAACAAACTGTGTCATAATTGTGTCAATACAAACTGACATATGTTGACATCTCATTTTCTTGTCATGTAAAACTCCACAAAGTGACTGCACGAGACAAAAATAAATCAACCAATCATTATAAACCAGCTAAAGCCCCTCAGGCGTATTCATCATAACGCTATTTAAATACGAGTCGTCTGTTTTCCCGTAAAGTAACACGATCTGAGGCCAAACCTTTTAGCTCCTCTGGTTGTCTGAATGTAACAGCGCGTTGGTAAAACTGCGGAGGCCTGAAGTTTGGGAGTAGGAGTCTCTCAGATCCAAACTGAGACGCTCTGGATGGCTCTATTTTAGCTCCGGCGTCGTGACTGGAGCAGGTAACAGCTCTGTTTCTGCTGCGGGAAGATGAATAACTGCACCCTCGACATACGGTAATTCAGAAAAGGACACAGCTTGTACGAATTTCAAATGTAAACTATTTATAAGGGAACATGTTTTTATACATTGGGTTTGTGGTAGTTCAGTTTTGGACATTCATTGATCGCTGTATTTTTAGTTTTTAAGACTTTTCATACACGGTGTCTTCTCGTGATCGTTATTATTTCATATTTGGCCATATATTAAATTTTCTTTTGTTTTTTTCTCTTGTGTCGACAAACAAACTCTGGTTAATTGATTTAAATTCTCACTTTTCATGCCTCCAATAACAGCGCTCATCAATCTTTCAATGTGATAGAATGTTCCACAGTACAGCAATAATTTATACATGTTGCATTTAATAAATTATAGGTGTTTACATGGTTTACGGTAAGTTTAAAGTCATATTGTGGAACGTAACAGGCGAAACGATAACATCTTCATCTTCATTTTGAGGGCTTTTCCCCCATTGAAAAGCTGTAAATTGTTAAATCGCTCTATTCACATCGCTCCAAATCCCATGGACAGCTCAAACGGTGACCCGTCCTGTGCCCGTGTGTGCGTGTGTGCGTGTGTGTGTGTGTGTGTGTGCGCACCAGGTCGCCTCAAAGCCTGACCAGTGACACTACATTGCATTTATTTAGCATTGATACGCTTAAAGTGCCCATGACAGGTCGGACGACTCATTGAACTAACATGAAGTTAAGATAGATGTATTTGAAATGTTGCTAAAAAAGAATGTATCCCAGAATAGCTCCTTCTTTAGGTTTAGCATTGTACTTTCCTGTTTGTAATTGATGACATCACACTAGGAAATGAGTTTGCAACCACTGGGCCAAAACTGATCTATTTAAAAAATAGTAATAATAATTTGACAAATAAAAATACATGATAGAACCTTATTTTGTTAAATTATTGTTTAGGAGTCAAAACAAGTTGTTTCTTTTATGAATTATGCATAAACTTGTGATGGAATGAGTATCCTTTGTGTGATGTAAAAATGTTATTTTCTACACATTTTTCAACTTCTTCTCCGCAAATAGCTACTCGATTGATGTAAAACTATAATTTAAACTTAAACAACAGGTGTAAGTACACTAAATAAAGTCAAAATGAGAAAATCATGTCGTGTCATACGCACTTTAAAGGGCACTATGCACGTTTTTAGCTGGAGGGTCCGAAAACGTCTGTTCTTTGTGGAGATGTTGTTGTTTCGCTGCTGACAAAAATGGCGTGAGAGGAAACGGCCGCTGACAGAAGGTTTGAACACTTCTGTGGGGAAATAAGTAAGAGCAAATGCAGACTTCAAGAATGATTGTACTAAATAAAGATGTGTCGACATGGAAAAGAATAAAGTGGTCTCACAGCAGACATTCGGATTAACATCCAAGAACGCTACATGCTCTATTTTAACTTTAATAAAACAGTTTCCTTTACTTTTTTGAAGTAATTCTGCATCAACATCTGTCAAGGCTCGTTGTGCTTAAAATAGGCCAAGAACATAATCAGCCAGGAAATGTCATTAAGAGAGAAAAAGTTGTGTTTCGCACAGTGTGTTTTCATCCCACCAGAGCAAACCCGCCGCCATGACGCTGAGCTCCTTCTGTACTGTCTTCTCTGGATAGTTTACAATTCTTTACAATGGTGTGAAAAGCTGGAGTGAAAAGCCATTTTCTGGAGTAGATAAGAATCAGAACACGTCAGAGCAGACTTACTGTTTGACTGGCTTCTGCTTCTGCTACCCATAATGCATTGTGACCACTAACTAAGCCTTCAAAATAAAACACAATTAAATCAATACTGAGGGAAAAGGAATGATTTGACTGTTTAGCGTGGATGGTATCAAGTGAATTAAGACTCTTTACTCACGAGACAAGCAGGTGACACTTTTCCCCAGCGGCTCCAGGGTTCTTTATACAGAGCTGTTTTATTGCAACTATGGGCCTGGATATTGGTTATTTCATTAAAAGAGTAAAGTTAGTTGGGGATTTCTTTGAGATAACCAACTCTCTGAGAGAGAGGAGAGCCATAGATAATGCGGGCAAGTCGGAATTTCAGATATTTGTAGATCTTAACGCTCATAAATGATGCATTATTCAAGCTTTTTTGTATTTTTTGAGACCTAGGTATTCTATAATTAGATAATTCAGTATACATGTACAGAAAGCAAGTTAAAAGTTAGTCCAGTACATACGGATCAGAATTGTGTGAGAAAGTGTATGGATGTGAGTGAAGCAGTTAAAATAAGGTTAAAAACAATAGTTGGTATTTACTCCAGGCATATTTTGTTCTTTACATTGTAACATTAAAAGCTTAAAACAAGTAATTTAGTCTTTATCATTGGCAATCTGGCACTGAGCCCCAGAGGAAAATATTAAGTTTAAAAATATATTAATATATTTAGTTTTATTGTTTACACATAACAACATACAATACCTGCTCTGATTGGCCAGAGCTCAGAGAAAATTTTACAAATAAAACTTTAAACTGTTTCATCAGTTAAGTTTGTATAAAAGACTGATCTAAAATGCAACTAAGTTTGAGTGGAAAACGTTACCAGTATTTTGAGTGTTTTTATGTGTACTTAATGCTTTCACGTAAGTATAAATGTGGCAGAAGTACATGTATAGTTGAGTATAATTCTAGCCATCTACTTTTACTTGAGTGCACATTTTCAGTATATTTTCCACCACTGCAATTTACAAAGATTCTGATGCATTGAAATACTGCACAGATTGCTCCTCTCAGTCTGTGCTTGTGCAGAACATGATCAGATGTAAAGATGAGCTGCTGCAGGAGGAGAACGCCCCAGAGGCAAAACTGCACTGTCTGAACACAAACTGCTCCTGTTTGCACCGCTCAGCTGGAAAGAGACTGTCCAATATTTGTATTGTTATCATCACTGCGGCAGCATCGCCCGTGTCCGGGTTTGGTCCTGGTTTGGTCCTGGTTTGGTCCTGGTTTGGACCTGGTTTGGACCTGGTTTGGTCCTGGTTTGGTCCTGGTTTGGACCTGGTTTGGTCCTGGTTTGGTCCTGGTTTGGTCCTGGTTTGGTCCTAGATTGGTTCTAGTTTGGTCCTGGTTTGGACCTGGTTTGTTCCTAGTTTGGTCCTGGTTTGGTCCTGGTTTGGTCCTGGTTTGGTCCTGGTTTGGTCCTAGATTGGTCCTAGTTTGGTCCTGGTTTGGTCCTGGTTTGGTCCTGGTTTGGTCCTGGTTTGGACCTGGTTTGTTCCTAGTTTGGTCCTGGTTTGTTCCTAGTTTGGTCCTAGATTGGTCCTAGTTTGGTCCTGTTTTGGACCTGGTTTGGTCCTGGTTTGGTCCTGGTTTGGTCCTGGTTTGGTCCTGGTTTGGTCCTGGTTTGGTCCTGGTTTGGTCCTAGATTGGACCTAGTTTGGTCCTGTTTTGGACCTGGTTTGTTCCTAGTTTGGTCCTGGTTTGGTCCTGGTTTGGTCCTGGTTTGGTCCTGGTTTGGTCCTGGTTTGGTCCTAGATTGGTCCTAGTTTTGTCCTGGTTTGGACCTGGTTTGTTCCTAGTTTGGTCCTGGTTTGTTCCTAGTTTGGTCCTGGTTTGGTCCTGGTTTGGTCCTGGTTTGGTCCTAGATTGGTCCTAGTTTGGTCCTGGTTTGGTCCTGGTTTGGTCCTGGTTTGGACCTGGTTTGTTCCTAGTTTGGTCCTGGTTTGTTCCTAGTTTGGTCCTAGATTGGTCCTAGTTTGGTCCTGTTTTGGACCTGGTTTGGTCCTGGTTTGGTCCTGGTTTAGTCCTGGTTTGGTCTGGGTTTGGTCCTGGTTTGGTCCTGGTTTGGACCTGGTTTGTTCCTAGTTTGGTCCTGGTTTTGTTCCTAGTTTGGTCCTAGTTTGGTCCTAGTTTAGACCTGGTTTGGCCTTGGTTCGGTCCTTGTTTGGTCCTGATTTTGGTTCTGTTTGGTCCTGTTTTGGTCCTTGTTTAGTCCTGGTTTGGTCCTGGTTTGGTCCTGGTTTGGTCCTTGTTTGGTCCTGGTTAGGTCCGGGTTTGGTCCTGGTTTGGTCCTGGTTTGGTCCTGGTTTGGACCTGGTTTGTTCCTAGTTTGGTCCTGGTTTGGTCCTAGATTGGTCCTGGTTTGGTCCTGGTTTGGTCCTGGTTTGGTCCTGGTTTGGTCCTAGATTGGTCCTAGTTTGGTCCTGGTTTGGTCCTGGTTTGGTCCTGGTTTGGTCCTGGTTTGGACCTGGTTTGTTCCTAGTTTGGTCCTGGTTTGTTCCTAGTTTGGTCCTAGATTGGTCCTAGTTTGGTCCTGTTTTGGACCTGGTTTGGTCCTGGTTTGGTCCTGGTTTGGTCCTAGATTGGTCCTGGTTTGGTCCTGGTTTAGTCCTGGTTTGGTCTGGGTTTGGTCCTGGTTTGGTCCTGGTTTGGACCTGGTTTGTTCCTAGTTTGGTCCTGGTTTTGTTCCTAGTTTGGTCCTAGTTTGGTCCTAGTTTAGACCTGGTTTGGCCTTGGTTCGATCCTTGTTTGGTCCTGTTTTGGTCCTTGTTTAGTCCTGGTTTGGTCCTGGTTTGGTCCTGGTTTGGTCCTGGTTTGGTCCTTGTTTGGTCCTGGTTTAGTCCGGGTTTGGTCCTGGTTTGGTCCTGGTTTGGTCCTGGTTTGGTCCTGGTTTGGTGCTGGTTTGGTCCTAGATTGGTCCTAGTTTGGTCCTGGTTTGGACCTGGTTTGGTCCTGGTTTGGTCCTGGTTTAGTCCTGGTTTGGTCCTGGTTTGGACCTGGTTTGTTCCTAGTTTGGTCCTGGTTTGGTCCTGGTTTTGTCCTGGTTTGGTCCTGGTTTGGTCCTAGTTTGGTCCTGGTTTGGTCCTGGTTTGGTCCTGGTCTGGTCCTGGTTTGGTCCTGGTTTGTTCCTAGTTTGGTCCTAGATTGGTCATAGTTTGGTCCTGTTTTGGACCTGGTTTGGTCCTGGTTTGGTCCTGGTTTAGTCCTGGTTTGGTCTGGGTTTGGTCCTGGTTTGGTCCTGGTTTGGACCTGGTTTGTTCCTAGTTTGGTCCTGGTTTTGTTCCTAGTTTGGTCTTAGTTTGGTCCTTGTTTAGACCTGGTTTGGTCCTGGTTTGGTCCTGGTTTGGTCCTTGTTTAGTCCTGGTTTGGTCCTGGTTTGGTCCTGGTTTGGTCCTGGTTTGGTCCTAGATTGGTCCTAGTTTGGTCCTGGTTTGGACCTGGTTTGGTCCTGGTTTGGTCCTAGATTGGTCATAGTTTGGTCCTGTTTTGGACCTGGTTTGGTCCTGGTTTGGTCCTGGTTTAGTCCTGGTTTGGTCTGGGTTTGGTCCTGGTTTGGTCCTGGTTTGGACCTGGTTTGTTCCTAGTTTGGTCCTGGTTTTGTTCCTAGTTTGGTCCTAGTTTGGTCCTAGTTTGGTCCTAGTTTAGACCTGGTTTGGCCTTGGTTCGGTACTTGTTTTGTCCAGATTTTGGTTCTGTTTGGTCCTGTTTTGGTCCTTGTTTAGTCCTGGTTTGGTCCTGGTTTGGTCCTGGTTTAGTCCGGGTTTGGTCCTGGTTTGGTCCTGGTTTGGTCCTGGTTTGGTCCTGGTTTGGTCCTGGTTTGGTCCTAGATTGGTCCTAGTTTGGTCCTGGTTTGGACCTGGTTTGGTCCTGGTTTGGTCCTGGTTTAGTCCTGGTTTGGTCCTGGTTTGGTCCTGGTTTGTTCCTGGTTTAGTCCTGGTTTGGTCCTGGTTTGGACCTGGTTTGTTCCTAGTTTGGTCCTGGTTTGGTCCTGATTTGGACCTGGTTTGTTCCTAGTTTGGTCCTGGTTTGGTCCTGGTTTGGTCCTGGTTTGGTCCTAGATTGGTCCTAGTTTGGTCCTGGTTTGGTCCTGGTTTGGTCCTGGTTTGGTCCTGGTCTGGTCCTGGTTTGGTCCTGGTTTGTTCCTAGTTTGGTCCTAGATTGGTCATAGTTTGGTCCTGTTTTGGACCTGGTTTGGTCCTGGTTTGGTCCTGGTTTAGTCCTGGTTTGGTCTGGGTTTGGTCCTGGTTTAGTCCTGGTTTGGTCTGGGTTTGGTCCTGGTTTGGTCCTGGTTTGGACCTGGTTTGTTCCTAGTTTGGTCCTGGTTTTGTTCCTAGTTTGGTCCTAGTTTGGTCCTAGTTTAGACCTGGTTTGGCCTTGGTTCGGTCCTTGTTTGGTCCTGATTTTGGTTCTGTTTGGTCCTGTTTTGGTCCTTGTTTAGTCCTGGTTTGGTCCTGGTTTGGTCCTGGTTTGGTCCTTGTTTGGTCCTGGTTAGGTCCGGGTTTGGTCCTGGTTTGGTCCTGGTTTGGTCCTGGTTTGGACCTGGTTTTTTCCTAGTTTGGTCCTGGTTTGGTCCTAGATTGGTCCTGGTTTGGTCCTGGTTTGGTCCTGGTTTGGTCCTGGTTTGGTCCTAGATTGGTCCTAGTTTGGTCCTGGTTTGGTCCTGGTTTGGTCCTGGTTTGGTCCTGGTTTGGACCTGGTTTGTTCCTAGTTTGGTCCTGGTTTGTTCCTAGTTTGGTCCTAGATTGGTCCTAGTTTGGTCCTGTTTTGGACCTGGTTTGGTCCTGGTTTGGTCCTGGTTTGGTCCTAGATTGGTCCTGGTTTGGTCCTGGTTTAGTCCTGGTTTGGTCTGGGTTTGGTCCTGGTTTGGTCCTGGTTTGGACCTGGTTTGTTCCTAGTTTGGTCCTGGTTTTGTTCCTAGTTTGGTCCTAGTTTGGTCCTAGTTTAGACCTGGTTTGGCCTTGGTTCGATCCTTGTTTGGTCCTGTTTTGGTCCTTGTTTAGTCCTGGTTTGGTCCTGGTTTGGTCCTGGTTTGGTCCTTGTTTGGTCCTGGTTTAGTCCGGGTTTGGTCCTGGTTTGGTCCTGGTTTGGTCCTGGTTTGGTCCTGGTTTGGTGCTGGTTTGGTCCTAGATTGGTCCTAGTTTGGTCCTGGTTTGGACCTGGTTTGGTCCTGGTTTGGTCCTGGTTTAGTCCTGGTTTGGACCTGGTTTGTTCCTAGTTTGGTCCTGGTTTGGTCCTGGTTTTGTCCTGGTTTGGTCCTGGTTTGGTCCTAGTTTGGTCCTGGTTTGGTCCTGGTTTGGTCCTGGTCTGGTCCTGGTTTGGTCCTGGTTTGTTCCTAGTTTGGTCCTAGATTGGTCATAGTTTGGTCCTGTTTTGGACCTGGTTTGGTCCTGGTTTGGTCCTGGTTTAGTCCTGGTTTGGTCTGGGTTTGGTCCTGGTTTGGTCCTGGTTTGGACCTGGTTTGTTCCTAGTTTGGTCCTGGTTTTGTTCCTAGTTTGGTCTTAGTTTGGTCCTTGTTTAGACCTGGTTTGGCCTTGGTTCGGTCCTTGTTTGGTCCTGATTTTGGTTCTGTTTGGTCCTGGTTTGGTCCTTGTTTAGTCCTGGTTTGGTCCTGGTTTGGTCCTGGTTTGGTCTTTGTTTAGTCCTGGTTTGGTCCTGGTTTGGTCCTGGTTTGGTCCTGGTTTGGTCCTAGATTGGTCCTAGTTTGGTCCTGGTTTGGACCTGGTTTGGTCCTGGTTTGGTCCTGGTTTAGTCCTGGTTTGGTCCTGGTTTGGTCCTGGTTTAGTCCTGGTTTGGTCCTGGTTTGGACCTGGTTTGTTCCTAGTTTGGTCCTGGTTTGGTCCTGGTTTGGTCCTGGTTTGGTCCTAGATTGGTCCTAGTTTGGTCCTGGTTTGGTCCTGGTTTGGTCCTGGTCTGGTCCTGGTTTGGTCCTGGTTTGTTCCTAGTTTGGTCCTAGATTGGTCATAGTTTGGTCCTGTTTTGGACCTGGTTTGGTCCTGGTTTGGTCCTGGTTTAGTCCTGGTTTGGTCTGGGTTTGGTCCTGGTTTGGTCCTGGTTTGGACCTGGTTTGTTCCTAGTTTGGTCCTGGTTTTGTTCCTAGTTTGGTCCTAGTTTGGTCCTAGTTTGGTCCTAGTTTAGACCTGGTTTGGCCTTGGTTCGTTCCTTGTTTTGTCCAGATTTTGGTTCTGTTTGGTCCTGTTTTGGTCCTTGTTTAGTCCTGGTTTGGTCCTGGTTTGGTCCTGGTTTAGTCCGGGTTTGGTCCTGGTTTGGTCCTGGTTTGGTCCTGGTTTGGTCCTGGTTTGGTCCTGGTTTGGTCCTAGATTGGTCCTAGTTTGGTCCTGGTTTGGACCTGGTTTGGTCCTGGTTTGGTCCTGGTTTAGTCCTGGTTTGGTCCTGGTTTGGTCCTGGTTTGTTCCTGGTTTAGTCCTGGTTTGGTCCTGGTTTGGACCTGGTTTGTTCCTAGTTTGGTCCTGGTTTGGTCCTGATTTGGACCTGGTTTGTTCCTAGTTTGGTCCTGGTTTGGTCCTGGTTTGGTCCTGGTTTGGTCCTAGATTGGTCCTAGTTTGGTCCTGGTTTGGTCCTGGTTTGGTCCTGGTCTGGTCCTGGTTTGGTCCTGGTTTGTTCCTAGTTTGGTCCTAGATTGGTCATAGTTTGGTCCTGTTTTGGACCTGGTTTGGTCCTGGTTTGGTCCTGGTTTAGTCCTGGTTTGGTCTGGGTTTGGTCCTGGTTTGGTCCTGGTTTGGACCTGGTTTGTTCCTAGTTTGGTCCTGGTTTTGTTCCTAGTTTGGTCCTAGTTTGGTCCTAGTTTGGTCCTTGTTTAGACCTGGTTTGGCCTTGGTTCGGTCCTTGTTTGGTCCTGATTTTGGTTCTGTTTGGTCCTGGTTTGGTCCTTGTTTAGTCCTGGTTTGGTCCTGGTTTGGTCCTGATTTGGTCCTTGTTTAGTCCTGGTTTGGTCCTGGTTTGGTCCTGGTTTGGTCCTGGTCTGGTCCTGGTTTGGTCCTGGTTTGTTCCTAGTTTGGTCCTAGATTGGTCATAGTTTGGTCCTGTTTTGGACCTGGTTTGGTCCTGGTTTGGTCCTGGTTTAGTCCTGGTTTGGTCTGGGTTTGGTCCTGGTTTGGTCCTGGTTTGGACCTGGTTTGTTCCTAGTTTGGTCCTGGTTTTGTTCCTAGTTTGGTCCTAGTTTGGTCCTAGTTTGGTCCTAGTTTAGACCTGGTTTGGCCTTGGTTCGGTCCTTGTTTGGTCCAGATTTTGGTTCTGTTTGGTCCTGTTTTGGTCCTTGTTTAGTCCTGGTTTGGTCCTGGTTTGGTCCTGGTTCTGTCCTTGTTTGGTCCTGGTTTAGTCCGGGTTTGGTCCTGGTTTGGTCCTGGTTTGGTCCTGGTTTGGTCCTGGTTTGGTCCTGGTTTGGTCCTAGATTGGTCCTAGTTTCGTCCTGGTTTGGACCTGGTTTGGTCCTGGTTTGGTCCTGGTTTAGTCCTGGTTTGGTCCTGGTTTGGTCCTGGTTTAGTCCTGGTTTGGTCCTGGTTTGGACCTGGTTTGTTCCTAGTTTGGTCCTGGTTTGGTCCTGGTTTGGTCCTGGTTTGGTCCTAGATTGGTCCTAGTTTGGTCCTGGTTTGGTCCTGGTCTGGTCCTGGTTTGGTCCTAGATTGGTCCTAGTTTGGTCCTGGTTTGGTCCTGGTTTGGTCCTGGTTTGGTCCTAGATTGGTCCTAGTTTGGTCCTGGTTTGGTCCTGGTCTGGTCCTGGTTTGGTCCTAGATTGGTCCTAGTTTGGTCCTGGTTTGGTCCTGGTCTGGTCCTGGTTTGGACCTGGTTTGTTCCTAGTTTGGTCCTGGTTTGGTCCTGGTTTGGTCCTGGTTTGGTCCTAGATTGGTCCTAGTTTGGTCCTGGTTTGGTCCTGGTTTGGTCCTGGTCTGGTCCTGGTTTGGTCCTAGATTTGGTCCTAGTTTGGTCCTGGTTTGGTCCTGGTCTGGTCCTGGTTTGGTCCTAGATTGGCCCTAGTTTGGTCCTGGTTTGGTCCTGGTTTGGTCCTAGATTGGTCCTAGTTTGGTCCTGGTTTGGTCCTGGTCTGGTCCTGGTTTGGTCCTGGTTTGGTCCTGGTTTGGTCCTGGTTTGGTCCTAGATTGGTCCTAGTTTGGTCCTGGTTTGGTCCTGGTTTGGTCCTGGTTTGGTCCTGGTCTGGTCCTGGTTTGGTCCTGGTTTGTTCCTAGTTTGGTCCTAGATTGGTCATAGTTTGGTCCTGTTTTGGACATGGTTTGGTCCTGGTTTGGTCCTGGTTTAGTCCTGGTTTGGTCTGGGTTTGGTCCTGGTTTGGTCCTGGTTTGGTCCTAGATTGGTCCTAGTTTGGTCCTGGTTTGGTCCTGGTTTGGTCCTGGTTTGGACCTGGTTTGTTCCTAGTTTGGTCCTGGTTTGTTCCTAGTTTGGTCCTAGATTGGTCATAGTTTGGTCCTGTTTTGGACATGGTTTGGTCCTGGTTTGGTCCTGGTTTAGTCCTGGTTTGGTCTGGGTTTGTTCCTAGTTTGGTCCTGGTTTTGTTCCTAGTTTGGTCCTAGTTTGGTCCTTGTTTAGACCTGGTTTGGCCTTGGTTCGGTCCTTGTTTGGTCCTGATTTTGGTTCTGTTTGGTCCTGGTTTGGTCCTAGATTGGTCATAGTTTGGTCCTGTTTTGGACCTGGTTTGGTCCTGGTTTGGTCCTGGTTTAGTCCTGGTTTGGTCTGGGTTTGGTCCTGGTTTGGTCCTGGTTTGGACCTGGTTTGTTCCTAGTTTGGTCCTGGTTTTGTTCCTAGTTTGGTCCTAGTTTGGTCCTAGTTTGGTCCAGATTTTGGTTCTGTTTGGTCCTGTTTTGGTCCTTGTTTAGTCCTGGTTTGGTCCTGGTTTTGTCCTGGTTCTGTCCTTGTTTGGTCCTGGTTTAGTCCGGGTTTGGTCCTGGTTTGGTCCTGGTTTGGTCCTGGTTTGGTCCTGGTTTGGTCCTGGTTTGGTCCTAGATTGGACCTAGTTTGGTCCTGTTTTGGACCTGGTTTGTTCCTAGTTTGGTCCTGGTTTGGTCCTGGTTTGGTCCTGGTTTGGTCCTGGTTTGGTCCTGGTTTGGTCCTAGATTGGTCCTAGTTTTGTCCTGGTTTGGACCTGGTTTGTTCCTAGTTTGGTCCTGGTTTGTTCCTCGTTTGGTCCTGGTTTGGTCCTGGTTTGGTCCTGGTTTGGTCCTAGATTGGTCCTAGTTTGGTCCTGGTTTGGTCCTGGTTTGGTCCTGGTTTGGACCTGGTTTGTTCCTAGTTTGGTCCTGGTTTGTTCCTAGTTTGGTCCTAGATTGGTCCTAGTTTGGTCCTGTTTTGGACCTGGTTTGGTCCTGGTTTAGTCCTGGTTTGGTCTGGGTTTGGTCCTGGTTTGGTCCTGGTTTGGACCTGGTTTGTTCCTAGTTTGGTCCTGGTTTTGTTCCTAGTTTGGTCCTAGTTTGGTCCTAGTTTAGACCTGGTTTGGCCTTGGTTCGGTCCTTGTTTGGTCCTGATTTTGGTTCTGTTTGGTCCTGTTTTGGTCCTTGTTTAGTCCTGGTTTGGTCCTGGTTTGGTCCTGGTTTGGTCCTTGTTTGGTCCTGGTTAGGTCCGGGTTTGGTCCTGGTTTGGTCCTGGTTTGGTCCTGGTTTGGACCTGGTTTGTTCCTAGTTTGGTCCTGGTTTGGTCCTAGATTTGTCCTGGTTTGGTCCTGGTTTGGTCCTGGTTTGGTCCTGGTTTGGTCCTAGATTGGTCCTAGTTTGGTCCTGGTTTGGTCCTGGTTTGGTCCTGGTTTGGTCCTGGTTTGGTCCTGGTTTGGACCTGGTTTGTTCCTAGTTTGGTCCTGGTTTGTTCCTAGTTTGGTCCTAGATTGGTCCTAGTTTGGTCCTGTTTTGGACCTGGTTTGGTCCTGGTTTGGTCCTGGTTTGGTCCTAGATTGGTCCTGGTTTGGTCCTGGTTTAGTCCTGGTTTGGTCTGGGTTTGGTCCTGGTTTGGTCCTGGTTTGGACCTGGTTTGTTCCTAGTTTGGTCCTGGTTTTGTTCCTAGTTTGGTCCTAGTTTGGTCCTAGTTTAGACCTGGTTTGGCCTTGGTTCGATCCTTGTTTGGTCCTGTTTTGGTCCTTGTTTAGTCCTGGTTTGGTCCTGGTTTGGTCCTGGTTTGGTCCTTGTTTGGTCCTGGTTTAGTCCGGGTTTGGTCCTGGTTTGGTCCTGGTTTGGTCCTGGTTTGGTCCTGGTTTGGTGCTGGTTTGGTCCTAGATTGGTCCTAGTTTGGTCCTGGTTTGGACCTGGTTTGGTCCTGGTTTGGTCCTGGTTTAGTCCTGGTTTGGTCCTGGTTTGGACCTGGTTTGTTCCTAGTTTGGTCCTGGTTTGGTCCTGGTTTTGTCCTGGTTTGGTCCTGGTTTGGTCCTAGTTTGGTCCTGGTTTGGTCCTGGTTTGGTCCTGGTCTGGTCCTGGTTTGGTCCTGGTTTGTTCCTAGTTTGGTCCTAGATTGGTCATAGTTTGGTCCTGTTTTGGACCTGGTTTGGTCCTGGTTTGGTCCTGGTTTAGTCCTGGTTTGGTCTGGGTTTGGTCCTGGTTTGGTCCTGGTTTGGACCTGGTTTGTTCCTAGTTTGGTCCTGGTTTTGTTCCTAGTTTGGTCTTAGTTTGGTCCTTGTTTAGACCTGGTTTGGCCTTGGTTCGGTCCTTGTTTGGTCCTGATTTTGGTTCTGTTTGGTCCTGGTTTGGTCCTTGTTTAGTCCTGGTTTGGTCCTGGTTTGGTCCTGGTTTGGTCCTGGTTTGGTCCTTGTTTAGTCCTGGTTTGGTCCTGGTTTGGTCCTGGTTTGGTCCTGGTTTGGTCCTAGATTGGTCCTAGTTTGGTCCTGGTTTGGACCTGGTTTGGTCCTGGTTTGGTCCTGGTTTAGTCCTGGTTTGGTCCTGGTTTGGTCCTGGTTTAGTCCTGGTTTGGTCCTGGTTTGGACCTGGTTTGTTCCTAGTTTGGTCCTGGTTTGGTCCTGGTTTGGACCTGGTTTGTTCCTAGTTTGGTCCTGGTTTGGTCCTGGTTTGGTCCTGGTTTGGTCCTAGATTGGTCCTAGTTTGGTCCTGGTTTGGTCCTGGTTTGGTCCTGGTCTGGTCCTGGTTTGGTCCTGGTTTGTTCCTAGTTTGGTCCTAGATTGGTCATAGTTTGGTCCTGTTTTGGACCTGGTTTGGTCCTGGTTTGGTCCTGGTTTAGTCCTGGTTTGGTCTGGGTTTGGTCCTGGTTTGGTCCTGGTTTGGACCTGGTTTGTTCCTAGTTTGGTCCTGGTTTTGTTCCTAGTTTGGTCCTAGTTTGGTCCTAGTTTGGTCCTAGTTTAGACCTGGTTTGGCCTTGGTTCGGTCCTTGTTTTGTCCAGATTTTGGTTCTGTTTGGTCCTGTTTTGGTCCTTGTTTAGTCCTGGTTTGGTCCTGGTTTGGTCCTGGTTTAGTCCGGGTTTGGTCCTGGTTTGGTCCTGGTTTGGTCCTGGTTTGGTCCTGGTTTGGTCCTAGATTGGTCCTAGTTTGGTCCTGGTTTGGACCTGGTTTGGTCCTGGTTTGGTCCTGGTTTAGTCCTGGTTTGGTCCTGGTTTGGTCCTGGTTTGTTCCTGGTTTAGTCCTGGTTTGGTCCTGGTTTGGACCTGGTTTGTTCCTAGTTTGGTCCTGGTTTGGTCCTGATTTGGACCTGGTTTGTTCCTAGTTTGGTCCTGGTTTGGTCCTGGTCTGGTCCTGGTTTGGTCCTGGTTTGTTCCTAGTTTGGTCCTAGATTGGTCATAGTTTGGTCCTGTTTTGGACCTGGTTTGGTCCTGGTTTGGTCCTGGTTTAGTCCTGGTTTGGTCTGGGTTTGGTCCTGGTTTGGTCCTGGTTTGGACCTGGTTTGTTCCTAGTTTGGTCCTGGTTTTGTTCCTAGTTTGGTCCTAGTTTGGTCCTAGTTTGGTCCTAGTTTAGACCTGGTTTGGCCTTGGTTCGGTCCTTGTTTGGTCCAGATTTTGGTTCTGTTTGGTCCTGTTTTGGTCCTTGTTTAGTCCTGGTTTGGTCCTGGTTTGGTCCTGGTTCTGTCCTTGTTTGGTCCTGGTTTAGTCCGGGTTTGGTCCTGGTTTGGTCCTGGTTTGGTCCTGGTTTGGTCCTGGTTTGGTCCTGGTTTGGTCCTAGATTGGACCTAGTTTGGTCCTGTTTTGGACCTGGTTTGTTCCTAGTTTGGTCCTGGTTTGGTCCTGGTTTGGTCCTGGTTTGGTCCTGGTTTGGTCCTAGATTGGTCCTAGTTTTGTCCTGGTTTGGACCTGGTTTGTTCCTAGTTTGGTCCTGGTTTGTTCCTAGTTTGGTCCTGGTTTGGTCCTGGTTTGGTCCTGGTTTGGTCCTAGATTGGTCCTAGTTTGGTCCTGGTTTGGTCCTGGTTTGGTCCTGGTTTGGACCTGGTTTGTTCCTAGTTTGGTCCTAGATTGGTCCTAGTTTGGTCATGTTTTGGACCTGGTTTGGTCCTGGTTTGGTCCTGGTTTAGTCCTGGTTTGGTCTGGGTTTGGTCCTGGTTTTGTTCCTAGTTTGGTCCTAGTTTGGTCCTAGTTTGGTCCTAGTTTAGACCTGGTTTGGCCTTGGTTCGGTCCTTGTTTGGTCCAGATTTTGGTTCTGTTTGGTCCTGTTTTGGTCCTTGTTTAGTCCTGGTTTGGTCCTGGTTTGGTCCTGGTTCTGTCCTTGTTTGGTCCTGGTTTAGTCCGGGTTTGGTCCTGGTTTGGTCCTGGTTTGGTCCTGGTTTGGTCCTGGTTTGGTCCTGGTTTGGTCCTAGATTGGACCTAGTTTGGTCCTGTTTTGGACCTGGTTTGTTCCTAGTTTGGTCCTGGTTTGGTCCTGGTTTGGTCCTGGTTTGGTCCTGGTTTGGTCCTAGATTGGTCCTAGTTTTGTCCTGGTTTGGACCTGGTTTGTTCCTAGTTTGGTCCTGGTTTGTTCCTAGTTTGGTCCTGGTTTGGTCCTGGTTTGGTCCTGGTTTGGTCCTAGATTGGTCCTAGTTTGGTCCTGGTTTGGTCCTGGTTTGGTCCTGGTTTGGACCTGGTTTGTTCCTAGTTTGGTCCTAGATTGGTCCTAGTTTGGTCCTGTTTTGGACCTGGTTTGGTCCTGGTTTGGTCCTGGTTTAGTCCTGGTTTGGTCTGGGTTTGGTCCTGGTTTGGTCCTGGTTTGGACCTGGTTTGTTCCTAGTTTGGTCCTGGTTTTGTTCCTAGTTTGGTCCTAGTTTGGTCCTAGTTTAGACCTGGTTTGGCCTTGGTTCGGTCCTTGTTTGGTCCTGATTTTGGTTCTGTTTGGTCCTGTTTTGGTCCTTGTTTAGTCCTGGTTTGGTCCTGGTTTGGTCCTGGTTTGGTCCTTGTTTGGTCCTGGTTAGGTCCGGGTTTGGTCCTGGTTTGGTCCTGGTTTGGTCCTGGTTTGGACCTGGTTTGTTCCTAGTTTGGTCCTGGTTTGGTCCTAGATTGGTCCTGGTTTGGTCCTGGTTTGGTCCTGGTTTGGTCCTGGTTTGGTCCTGGTTTGGTCCTAGATTGGTCCTAGTTTGGTCCTGGTTTGGTCCTGGTTTGGTCCTGGTTTGGTCCTGGTTTGGACCTGGTTTGTTCCTAGTTTGGTCCTGGTTTGTTCCTAGTTTGGTCCTAGATTGGTCCTAGTTTGGTCCTGTTTTGGACCTGGTTTGGTCCTGGTTTGGTCCTGGTTTGGTCCTAGATTGGTCCTGGTTTGGTCCTGGTTTAGTCCTGGTTTGGTCTGGGTTTGGTCCTGGTTTGGTCCTGGTTTGGACCTGGTTTGTTCCTAGTTTGGTCCTGGTTTTGTTCCTAGTTTGGTCCTAGTTTGGTCCTAGTTTAGACCTGGTTTGGCCTTGGTTCGATCCTTGTTTGGTCCTGTTTTGGTCCTTGTTTAGTCCTGGTTTGGTCCTGGTTTGGTCCTGGTTTGGTCCTTGTTTGGTCCTGGTTTAGTCCGGGTTTGGTCCTGGTTTGGTCCTGGTTTGGTCCTGGTTTGGTCCTGGTTTGGACCTGGTTTGGTCCTGGTTTGGTCCTGGTTTAGTCCTGGTTTGGTCCTGGTTTGGACCTGGTTTGTTCCTAGTTTGGTCCTGGTTTGGTCCTGGTTTTGTCCTGGTTTGGTCCTGGTTTGGTCCTAGTTTGGTCCTGGTTTGGTCCTGGTTTGGTCCTGGTCTGGTCCTGGTTTGGTCCTGGTTTGTTCCTAGTTTGGTCCTAGATTGGTCATAGTTTGGTCCTGTTTTGGACCTGGTTTGGTCCTGGTTTGGTCCTGGTTTAGTCCTGGTTTGGTCTGGGTTTTGTCCTGGTTTGGTCCTGGTTTGGACCTGGTTTGTTCCTAGTTTGGTCCTGGTTTTGTTCCTAGTTTGGTCCTAGTTTGGTCCTAGTTTAGACCTGGTTTGGCCTTGGTTCGATCCTTGTTTGGTCCTGTTTTGGTCCTTGTTTAGTCCTGGTTTGGTCCTGGTTTGGTCCTGGTTTGGTCCTTGTTTGGTCCTGGTTTAGTCCGGGTTTGGTCCTGGTTTGGTCCTGGTTTGGTCCTGGTTTGGTCCTGGTTTGGACCTGGTTTGGTCCTGGTTTGGTCCTGGTTTAGTCCTGGTTTGGTCCTGGTTTGGACCTGGTTTGTTCCTAGTTTGGTCCTGGTTTGGTCCTGGTTTTGTCCTGGTTTGGTCCTGGTTTGGTCCTAGTTTGGTCCTGGTTTGGTCCTGGTTTGGTCCTGGTCTGGTCCTGGTTTGGTCCTGGTTTGTTCCTAGTTTGGTCCTAGATTGGTCATAGTTTGGTCCTGTTTTGGACCTGGTTTGGTCCTGGTTTGGTCCTGGTTTAGTCCTGGTTTGGTCTGGGTTTGGTCCTGGTTTGGTCCTGGTTTGGACCTGGTTTGTTCCTAGTTTTGTCCTGGTTTTGTTCCTAGTTTGGTCTTAGTTTGGTCCTTGTTTAGACCTGGTTTGGCCTTGGTTCGGTCCTTGTTTGGTCCTGATTTTGGTTCTGTTTGGTCCTGGTTTGGTCCTTGTTTAGTCCTGGTTTGGTCCTGGTTTGGTCCTGGTTTGGTCCTTGTTTAGTCCTGGTTTGGTCCTGGTTTGGTCCTGGTTTGGTCCTGGTTTGGTCCTAGATTGGTCCTAGTTTGGTCCTGGTTTGGACCTGGTTTGGTCCTGGTTTGGTCCTGGTTTAGTCCTGGTTTGGTCCTGGTTTGTTCCTGGTTTAGTCCTGGTTTGGTCCTGGTTTGGACCTGGTTTGTTCCTAGTTTGGTCCTGGTTTGGTCCTGGTTTGGACCTGGTTTGTTCCTAGTTTGGTCCTGGTTTGGTCCTGGTTTGGTCCTGGTTTGGTCCTAGATTGGTCCTAGTTTGGTCCTGGTTTGGTCCTGGTTTGGTCCTGGTCTGGTCCTGGTTTGGTCCTGGTTTGTTCCTAGTTTGGTCCTAGATTGGTCATAGTTTGGTCCTGTTTTGGACCTGGTTTGGTCCTGGTTTGGTCCTGGTTTAGTCCTGGTTTGGTCTGGGTTTGGTCCTGGTTTGGTCCTGGTTTGGACCTGGTTTGTTCCTAGTTTGGTCCTGGTTTTGTTCCTAGTTTGGTCCTAGTTTGGTCCTAGTTTGGTCCTAGTTTAGACCTGGTTTGGCCTTGGTTCGGTCCTTGTTTTGTCCAGATTTTGGTTCTGTTTGGTCCTGTTTTGGTCCTTGTTTAGTCCTGGTTTGGTCCTGGTTTGGTCCTGGTTTAGTCCGGGTTTGGTCCTGGTTTGGTCCTGGTTTGGTCCTGGTTTGGTCCTGGTTTGGTCCTGGTTTGGTCCTAGATTGGTCCTAGTTTGGTCCTGGTTTGGACCTGGTTTGGTCCTGGTTTGGTCCTGGTTTAGTCCTGGTTTGGTCCTGGTTTGGTCCTGGTTTGTTCCTGGTTTAGTCCTGGTTTGGTCCTGGTTTGGACCTGGTTTGTTCCTAGTTTGGTCCTGGTTTGGTCCTGATTTGGACCTGGTTTGTTCCTAGTTTGGTCCTGGTTTGGTCCTGGTTTGGTCCTGGTTTGGTCCTAGATTGGTCCTAGTTTGGTCCTGGTTTGGTCCTGGTTTGGTCCTGGTCTGGTCCTGGTTTGGTCCTGGTTTGTTCCTAGTTTGGTCCTAGATTGGTCATAGTTTGGTCCTGTTTTGGACCTGGTTTGGTCCTGGTTTGGTCCTGGTTTAGTCCTGGTTTGGTCTGGGTTTGGTCCTGGTTTGGTCCTGGTTTGGACCTGGTTTGTTCCTAGTTTGGTCCTGGTTTTGTTCCTAGTTTGGTCCTAGTTTGGTCCTTGTTTAGACCTGGTTTGGCCTTGGTTCGGTCCTTGTTTGGTCCTGATTTTGGTTCTGTTTGGTCCTGGTTTGGTCCTTGTTTAGTCCTGGTTTGGTCCTGGTTTGGTCCTGATTTGGTCCTTGTTTAGTCCTGGTTTGGTCCTGGTTTGGTCCTGGTTTGGTCCTGGTCTGGTCCTGGTTTGGTCCTGGTTTGTTCCTAGTTTGGTCCTAGATTGGTCATAGTTTGGTCCTGTTTTGGACCTGGTTTGGTCCTGGTTTGGTCCTGGTTTAGTCCTGGTTTGGTCTGGGTTTGGTCCTGGTTTGGTCCTGGTTTGGACCTGGTTTGTTCCTAGTTTGGTCCTGGTTTTGTTCCTAGTTTGGTCCTAGTTTGGTCCTAGTTTGGTCCTAGTTTAGACCTGGTTTGGCCTTGGTTCGGTCCTTGTTTGGTCCAGATTTTGGTTCTGTTTGGTCCTGTTTTGGTCCTTGTTTAGTCCTGGTTTGGTCCTGGTTTGGTCCTGGTTCTGTCCTTGTTTGGTCCTGGTTTAGTCCGGGTTTGGTCCTGGTTTGGTCCTGGTTTGGTCCTGGTTTGGTCCTGGTTTGGACCTGGTTTGTTCCTAGTTTGGTCCTGGTTTGGTCCTGGTTTGGTCCTGGTTTGGTCCTAGATTGGTCCTAGTTTGGTCCTGGTTTGGTCCTGGTTTGGTCCTGGTCTGGTCCTGGTTTGGTCCTGGTTTGTTCCTAGTTTGGTCCTAGATTGGTCATAGTTTGGTCCTGTTTTGGACCTGGTTTGGTCCTGGTTTGGTCCTGGTTTAGTCCTGGTTTGGTCTGGGTTTGGTCCTGGTTTGGTCCTGGTTTGGACCTGGTTTGGTCTGGGTTTGGTCCTGGTTTGGTCCTGGTTTGGACCTGGTTTGTTCCTAGTTTGGTCCTGGTTTTGTTCCTAGTTTGGTCCTAGTTTGGTCCTAGTTTGGTCCTAGTTTAGACCTGGTTTGGCCTTGGTTCGGTCCTTGTTTTGTCCAGATTTTGGTTCTGTTTGGTCCTGTTTTGGTCCTTGTTTAGTCCTGGTTTGGTCCTGGTTTGGTCCTGGTTTAGTCCGGGTTTGGTCCTGGTTTGGTCCTGGTTTGGTCCTGGTTTGGTCCTGGTTTGGTCCTGGTTTGGTCCTAGATTGGTCCTAGTTTGGTCCTGGTTTGGACCTGGTTTGGTCCTGGTTTGGTCCTGGTTTAGTCCTGGTTTGGTCCTGGTTTGGTCCTGGTTTGTTCCTGGTTTAGTCCTGGTTTGGTCCTGGTTTGGACCTGGTTTGTTCCTAGTTTGGTCCTGGTTTGGTCCTGATTTGGACCTGGTTTGTTCCTAGTTTGGTCCTGGTTTGGTCCTGGTTTGGTCCTGGTTTGGTCCTAGATTGGTCCTAGTTTGGTCCTGGTTTGGTCCTGGTTTGGTCCTGGTCTGGTCCTGGTTTGGTCCTGGTTTGTTCCTAGTTTGGTCCTAGATTGGTCATAGTTTGGTCCTGTTTTGGACCTGGTTTGGTCCTGGTTTGGTCCTGGTTTAGTCCTGGTTTGGTCTGGGTTTGGTCCTGGTTTGGTCCTGGTTTGGACCTGGTTTGTTCCTAGTTTGGTCCTGGTTTTGTTCCTAGTTTGGTCCTAGTTTGGTCCTTGTTTAGACCTGGTTTGGCCTTGGTTCGGTCCTTGTTTGGTCCTGATTTTGGTTCTGTTTGGTCCTGGTTTGGTCCTTGTTTAGTCCTGGTTTGGTCCTGGTTTGGTCCTGATTTGGTCCTTGTTTAGTCCTGGTTTGGTCCTGGTTTGGTCCTGGTTTGGTCCTGGTCTGGTCCTGGTTTGGTCCTGGTTTGTTCCTAGTTTGGTCCTAGATTGGTCATAGTTTGGTCCTGTTTTGGACCTGGTTTGGGCTGGTTTGGTCCTGGTTTAGTCCTGGTTTGGTCTGGGTTTGGTCCTGGTTTGGTCCTGGTTTGGACCTGGTTTGTTCCTAGTTTGGTCCTGGTTTTGTTCCTAGTTTGGTCCTAGTTTGGTCCTAGTTTGGTCCTAGTTTAGACCTGGTTTGGCCTTGGTTCGGTCCTTGTTTGGTCCAGATTTTGGTTCTGTTTGGTCCTGTTTTGGTCCTTGTTTAGTCCTGGTTTGGTCCTGGTTTGGTCCTGGTTCTGTCCTTGTTTGGTCCTGGTTTAGTCCGGGTTTGGTCCTGGTTTGGTCCTGGTTTGGTCCTGGTTTGGTCCTGGTTTGGTCCTGGTTTGGTCCTAGATTGGTCCTAGTTTGGTCCTGGTTTAGTCCTGGTTTGGTCCTGGTTTGGTCCTGGTTTAGTCCTGGTTTGGTCCTGGTTTGGACCTGGTTTGTTCCTAGTTTGGTCCTGGTTTGGTCCTGGTTTGGTCCTGGTTTGGTCCTAGATTGGTCCTAGTTTGGTCCTGGTTTGGTCCTGGTCTGGTCCTGGTTTGGTCCTAGATTGGTCCTAGTTTGGTCCTGGTTTGGTCCTGGTTTGGTCCTGGTTTGGTCCTAGATTGGTCCTAGTTTGGTCCTGGTTTGGTCCTGGTCTGGTCCTGGTTTGGTCCTAGATTGGTCCTAGTTTGGTCCTGGTTTGGTCCTGGTCTGGTCCTGGTTTGGACCTGGTTTGTTCCTAGTTTGGTCCTGGTTTGGTCCTGGTTTGGTCCTGGTTTGGTCCTAGATTGGTCCTAGTTTGGTCCTGGTTTGGTCCTGGTTTGGTCCTGGTCTGGTCCTGGTTTGGTCCTAGATTGGTCCTAGTTTGGTCCTGGTTTGGTCCTGGTTTGGTCCTAGATTGGTCCTAGTTTGGTCCTGGTTTGGTCCTGGTTTGGTCCTAGATTTGTCCTAGTTTGGTCCTGGTTTGGTCCTGGTCTGGTCCTGGTTTGGTCCTGGTTTGGTCCTGGTTTGGTCCTGGTTTGGTCCTGGTTTGGTCCTAGATTGGTCCTAGTTTGGTCCTGGTTTGGTCCTGGTTTGGTCCTGGTTTGGTCCTGGTCTGGTCCTGGTTTGGTCCTGGTTTGTTCCTAGTTTGGTCCTAGATTGGTCATAGTTTGGTCCTGTTTTGGACATGGTTTGGTCCTGGTTTGGTCCTGGTTTAGTCCTGGTTTGGTCTGGGTTTGGTCCTGGTTTGGTCCTGGTTTGGACCTGGTTTGTTCCTAGTTTGGTCCTGGTTTTGTTCCTAGTTTGGTCCTAGTTTGGTCCTTGTTTAGACCTGGTTTGGCCTTGGTTCGGTCCTTGTTTGGTCCTGATTTTGGTTCTGTTTGGTCCTGGTTTGGTCCTTGTTTAGTCCTGGTTTGGTCCTGGTTTGGTCCTGGTTTGGTCCTTGTTTAGTCCTGGTTTGGTCCTGGTTTGGTCCTGGTTTGGTCCTAGATTGGTCCTAGTTTGGTCCTGGTTTGGACCTGGTTTGGTCCTGGTTTGGTCCTGGTTTAGTCCTGGTTTGGTCCTGGTTTGGACCTGGTTTGTTCCTGGTTTGGTCCTGGTTTGGTCCTGGTTTGTTCCTAGTTTGGTCCTGGTTTGGTCCTGGTTTGGTCCTGGTTTGTTCCTAGATTGGTCCTCGTTTGGTCCTGGTTTGGTCCTGGTTTGGACCTGGTTTGGACCTGGTTTGTTCCTAGTTTGGTCCTGGTTTTGTTCCTAGTTTGGTCCTAGTTTGGTCCTAGTTTAGACCTGGTTTGGCCTTGGTTCGGTCCTTGTTTGGTCCTGATTTTGGTTCTGTTTGGTCCTGTTTTGGTCCTTGTTTAGTCCTGGTTTGGTCCTGGTTTGGTCCTGGTTTGGTCCTTGTTTGGTCCTGGTTAGGTCCGGGTTTGGTCCTGGTTTGGTCCTGGTTTGGTCTTGGTTTGGACCTGGTTTGTTCCTAGTTTGGTCCTGGTTTGGTCCTAGATTGGTCCTGGTTTGGTCCTGGTTTGGTCCTGGTTTGGTCCTGGTTTGGTCCTAGATTGGTCCTGGTTTGGTCCTGGTTTGGTCCTGGTTTGGTCCTGGTTTGGTCCTAGATTGGTCCTAGTTTGGTCCTGGTTTGGTCCTGGTTTGGTCCTGGTTTGGTCCTGGTTTGGACCTGGTTTGTTCCTAGTTTGGTCCTGGTTTGTTCCTAGTTTGGTCCTAGATTGGTCCTAGTTTGGTCCTGTTTTGGACCTGGTTTGGTCCTGGTTTGGTCCTGGTTTGGTCCTAGATTGGTCCTGGTTTGGTCCTGGTTTAGTCCTGGTTTGGTCTGGGTTTGGTCCTGGTTTGGTCCTGGTTTGGACCTGGTTTGTTCCTAGTTTGGTCCTGGTTTTGTTCCTAGTTTGGTCCTAGTTTGGTCCTAGTTTAGACCTGGTTTGGCCTTGGTTCGATCCTTGTTTGGTCCTGTTTTGGTCCTTGTTTAGTCCTGGTTTGGTCCTGGTTTGGTCCTGGTTTGGTCCTTGTTTGGTCCTGGTTTAGTCCGGGTTTGGTCCTGGTTTGGTCCTGGTTTGGTCCTGGTTTGGTCCTGGTTTGGACCTGGTTTGGTCCTGGTTTGGTCCTGGTTTAGTCCTGGTTTGGTCCTGGTTTGGACCTGGTTTGTTCCTAGTTTGGTCCTGGTTTGGTCCTGGTTTTGTCCTGGTTTGGTCCTGGTTTGGTCCTAGTTTGGTCCTGGTTTGGTCCTGGTTTGGTCCTGGTCTGGTCCTGGTTTGGTCCTGGTTTGTTCCTAGTTTGGTCCTAGATTGGTCATAGTTTGGTCCTGTTTTGGACCTGGTTTGGTCCTGGTTTGGTCCTGGTTTAGTCCTGGTTTGGTCTGGGTTTGGTCCTGGTTTGGTCCTGGTTTGGACCTGGTTTGTTCCTAGTTTTGTCCTGGTTTTGTTCCTAGTTTGGTCTTAGTTTGGTCCTTGTTTAGACCTGGTTTGGCCTTGGTTCGGTCCTTGTTTGGTCCTGATTTTGGTTCTGTTTGGTCCTGGTTTGGTCCTTGTTTAGTCCTGGTTTGGTCCTGGTTTGGTCCTGGTTTGGTCCTTGTTTAGTCCTGGTTTGGTCCTGGTTTGGTCCTGGTTTGGTCCTGGTTTGGTCCTAGATTGGTCCTAGTTTGGTCCTGGTTTGGACCTGGTTTGGTCCTGGTTTGGTCCTGGTTTAGTCCTGGTTTGGTCCTGGTTTGGTCCTGGTTTAGTCCTGGTTTGGTCCTGGTTTGGACCTGGTTTGTTCCTAGTTTGGTCCTGGTTTGGTCCTGGTTTGGACCTGGTTTGTTCCTAGTTTGGTCCTAGTTTGGTCCTGGTTTGGTCCTGGTTTGGTCCTGGTCTGGTCCTGGTTTGGTCCTGGTTTGTTCCTAGTTTGGTCCTAGATTGGTCATAGTTTGGTCCTGTTTTGGACCTGGTTTGGTCCTGGTTTGGTCCTGGTTTAGTCCTGGTTTGGTCTGGGTTTGGTCCTGGTTTGGTCCTGGTTTGGACCTGGTTTGTTCCTAGTTTGGTCCTGGTTTTGTTCCTAGTTTGGTCCTAGTTTGGTCCTAGTTTGGTCCTAGTTTAGACCTGGTTTGGCCTTGGTTCGGTCCTTGTTTTGTCCAGATTTTGGTTCTGTTTGGTCCTGTTTTGGTCCTTGTTTAGTCCTGGTTTGGTCCTGGTTTGGTCCTGGTTTAGTCCGGGTTTGGTCCTGGTTTGGTCCTGGTTTGGTCCTGGTTTGGTCCTGGTTTGGTCCTGGTTTGGTCCTGGTTTGGTCCTAGATTGGTCCTAGTTTGGTCCTGGTTTGGACCTGGTTTGGTCCTGGTTTGGTCCTGGTTTAGTCCTGGTTTGGTCCTGGTTTGGTCCTGGTTTGTTCCTGGTTTAGTCCTGGTTTGGTCCTGGTTTGGACCTGGTTTGTTCCTAGTTTGGTCCTGGTTTGGTCCTGATTTGGACCTGGTTTGTTCCTAGTTTGGTCCTGGTTTGGTCCTGGTTTGGTCCTGGTTTGGTCCTAGATTGGTCCTAGTTTGGTCCTGGTTTGGTCCTGGTTTGGTCCTGGTCTGGTCCTGGTTTGGTCCTGGTTTGTTCCTAGTTTGGTCCTAGATTGGTCATAGTTTGGTCCTGTTTTGGACCTGGTTTGGTCCTGGTTTGGTCCTGGTTTAGTCCTGGTTTGGTCTGGGTTTGGTCCTGGTTTGGTCCTGGTTTGGACCTGGTTTGTTCCTAGTTTGGTCCTGGTTTTGTTCCTAGTTTGGTCCTAGTTTGGTCCTTGTTTAGACCTGGTTTGGCCTTGGTTCGGTCCTTGTTTGGTCCTGATTTTGGTTCTGTTTGGTCCTGGTTTGGTCCTTGTTTAGTCCTGGTTTGGTCCTGGTTTGGTCCTGATTTGGTCCTTGTTTAGTCCTGGTTTGGTCCTGGTTTGGTCCTGGTTTGGTCCTGGTCTGGTCCTGGTTTGGTCCTGGTTTGTTCCTAGTTTGGTCCTAGATTGGTCATAGTTTGGTCCTGTTTTGGACCTGGTTTGGTCCTGGTTTGGTCCTGGTTTAGTCCTGATTTGGTCTGGGTTTGGTCCTGGTTTGGTCCTGGTTTGGACCTGGTTTGTTCCTAGTTTGGTCCTGGTTTTGTTCCTAGTTTGGTCCTAGTTTGGTCCTAGTTTGGTCCTAGTTTAGACCTGGTTTGGCCTTGGTTCGGTCCTTGTTTGGTCCAGATTTTGGTTCTGTTTGGTCCTGTTTTGGTCCTTGTTTAGTCCTGGTTTGGTCCTGGTTTGGTCCTGGTTCTGTCCTTGTTTGGTCCTGGTTTAGTCCGGGTTTGGTCCTGGTTTGGTCCTGGTTTGGTCCTGGTTTGGTCCTGGTTTGGTCCTGGTTTGGTCCTGGTTTGGTCCTGGTTTGGTCCTAGATTGGTCCTAGTTTGGTCCTGGTTTGGTCCTGGTCTGGTCCTGGTTTGGTCCTAGATTGGTCCTAGTTTGGTCCTGGTTTGGTCCTGGTTTGGTCCTAGATTGGTCCTAGTTTGGTCCTGGTTTGGACCTGGTTTGGTCCTGGTTTGGTCCTGGTTTAGTCCTGGTTTGGTCCTGGTTTGGTCCTGGTTTAGTCCTGGTTTGGTCCTGGTTTGGACCTGGTTTGTTCCTAGTTTGGTCCTGGTTTGGTCCTGGTTTGGTCCTGGTTTGGTCCTAGATTGGTCCTAGTTTGGTCCTGGTTTGGTCCTGGTCTGGTCCTGGTTTGGTCCTAGATTGGTCCTAGTTTGGTCCTGGTTTGGTCCTGGTTTGGTCCTGGTTTGGTCCTAGATTGGTCCTAGTTTGGTCCTGGTTTGGTCCTGGTCTGGTCCTGGTTTGGTCCTAGATTGGTCCTAGTTTGGTCCTGGTTTGGTCCTGGTCTGTTCCTGGTTTGGACCTGGTTTGTTCCTAGTTTGGTCCTGGTTTGGTCCTGGTTTGGTCCTGGTTTGGTCCTAGATTGGTCCTAGTTTGGTCCTGGTTTGGTCCTGGTTTGGTCCTGGTCTGGTCCTGGTTTGGTCCTAGATTGGTCCTAGTTTGGTCCTGGTTTGGTCCTGGTCTGGTCCTGGTTTGGTCCTAGATTGGTCCTAGTTTGGTCCTGGTTTGGTCCTGGTTTGGTCCTAGATTGGTCCTAGTTTGGTCCTGGTTTGGTCCTGGTCTGGTCCTGGTTTGGTCCTGGTTTGGTCCTGGTTTGGTCCTGGTTTGGTCCTAGATTGGTCCTAGTTTGGTCCTGGTTTGGTCCTGGTTTGGTCCTGGTTTGGTCCTGGTCTGGTCCTGGTTTGGTCCTGGTTTGTTCCTAGTTTGGTCCTAGATTGGTCATAGTTTGGTCCTGTTTTGGACCTGGTTTGGTCCTGGTTTGGTCCTGGTTTAGTCCTGGTTTGGTCTGGGTTTGGTCCTGGTTTGGTCCTGGTTTGGACCTGGTTTGTTCCTAGTTTGGTCCTGGTTTTGTTCCTAGTTTGGTCCTAGTTTGGTCCTTGTTTAGACCTGGTTTGGCCTTGGTTCGGTCCTTGTTTGGTCCTGATTTTGGTTCTGTTTGGTCCTGGTTTGGTCCTTGTTTAGTCCTGGTTTGGTCCTGGTTTGGTCCTGGTTTGGTCCTTGTTTAGTCCTGGTTTGGTCCTGGTTTGGTCCTGGTTTGGTCCTAGATTGGTCCTAGTTTGGTCCTGGTTTGGACCTGGTTTGGTCCTGGTTTGGTCCTGGTTTAGTCCTGGTTTGGTCCTGGTTTGGTCCTGGTTTAGTCCTGGTTTGGTCCTGGTTTGGACCTGGTTTGTTCCTGGTTTGGTCCTGGTTTGGTCCTGGTTTGTTCCTAGTTTGGTCCTGGTTTAGTCCTGGTTTGGTCCTGGTTTGGTCCTGGTTTAGTCCTGGTTTGGTCCTGGTTTGGACCTGGTTTGTTCCTGGTTTGGTCCTGGTTTGGTCCTGGTTTGTTCCTAGTTTGGTCCTGGTTTGGTCCTGGTTTGGTCCTGGTTTGTTCCTAGATTGGTCCTCGTTTGGTCCTGGTTTGGTCCTGGTTTGGTCCTGGTCTGGTCCTGGTTTGGTCCTGGTTTGTTCCTAGTTTGGTCCTGGTTTTGTTCCTAGTTTGGTCCTAGTTTGGTCCTTGTTTAGACCTGGTTTGGCCTTGGTTCGGTCCTTGTTTGGTCCTGATTTTGGTTCTGTTTGGTCCTGGTTTGGTCCTTGTTTAGTCCTGGTTTGGTCCTGGTTTGGTCCTGGTTTGGTCCTTGTTTAGTCCTAGTTTGGTTCTAGTTTGGTCCTTGTTTAGTCCTGGTTTGGTCCTAGTTTGGTCCTTCTTTAGTCCTGGTTTAGTCCTGGTTTGGTCCTTGTTTAGTCCTGGTTTGGTCCTAGTTTGGTCCTTGTTTAGTCCTGGTTTGGTCCTTGTTTAGTCCTGGTTTGGTCCTTGTTTAGTCCTGGTTTGGTCCTAGTTTGGTCCTTGTTTAGTCCTGGTTTGGTCCTGGTTTAGTCCTAGTTTTGGTCCTGACACGACACAGAAAGAAATCAAACAAACACTCTTAGCACAAAACATCGAGTTACAAACATTGAGTTACGACTTATTTGTCACATTCACTCTCTTTGTCTTTATAAGAGAAGCATAAATTTGTCCCACAAGGAGAGAATTCTAGACCCGCAGTAACGTGTGAGGTCTCGGTGATCCTCTTGTGGATCAATTAAGCTTGTGTAAGTCAGTTTAGTCTCCGTTTTGATGCGGTGTGAGTGCAAGTGTGATCAAATCAACAATATTTATTTTACTGTCACCATTCGATGAATCTAAAGTAAAACAACCAAAAATAGTCCCCGAAATGGTCCAAGGATGAATGGAATTTGGGTATTTTAACAATGAAAAAAGCGGTCTAGGATTCATACAATTTTCTTGTAGCTTTTCTCATCCTTTTTCTTTCTTATTTGTATTTATTTAATGTTAATACACTGCACTACATACACTAGAATCAATCCAATTACCAGGAGATACTGACACTTCCTGCCTCATGAGTCTGAGTGTGAACAGAGCAGTGACAGAGGTGCTGATCCCCGCAGTGATTTCCAGCAAAGCAAACCGAATATTGGATCTTAGCATTTGCTCGTTACGTTCTTGTTTTAAATGTCTCTATTTCTCGTCATTTGGAAAGAAAAAACAAACATTTTACTATTAACATTCTATTCCCTTTCAAGTTTCACATTCAATTTGGTCAAACCGCACTTTGTATTTGATCTGGTGACGGGTAAAAGGTGAGAACGTCTGCAGTAAAGTGAGAATGCAGAAAGTATTCAAGACCTTTTCAAGAAGTGAAATAAGAATACGCACTAATTAGAGCTGGGATTGAACTAACAACCTTTATAAAACTTGCTTATATACACACTCTGCAGCTTAATAAGTTGAAATAGAAGAAATCATTATTCATTTTCCAGTGGAGCGACAAGAAACATAAAGAACAGAGCGAAAGTGTCAGATTTAAGTGCTTTTTTCCCGACATAATAAGGTCCAAAGTCGACAGTAACGCCATCAATTTGAAGTAGGAAATTCTTACACAGTGAAATCCTTTGAGGAGTTAGAATAGAGCGTTAAAAAGCCGCTCTGGGCTGGCCTCCTCGTGTGGTGGTTGTGAGTCTAAAGTAACCATGTGCGAGCGAGCGCTGCCAAGGCGGATTTTTGCTCTTGGCTCGGAGCAGGTCTGAGAGAGAAGACACAGTGAACAAATGTCTGCAGAGAAACATGAGGACAGCTACAACACAGAACGTACAAAGAGTATAACAGGAGCCTTTATCATGCTCATTGAGCCATATTCAATCATTTTTCACCCAATTATATGTATTTTAGGACATAATCGAATACAAACGTTTCACTCAAAAGATGAAGTGTTGATTCGTTTCCCCATTTAATTTTCTTTATTTAAATTTTTTTTTAAATACTTGATTTAACAAAATATTTAAAATATTTAATAAAATAAAATATAATAAATTAGAAAAAAATAATAACGAATTAATAAATATATAAATAATCTCGTTGCTCTACAGTTGTTGCTTTTTTAACAGTGTTTAATTTCAATACTTTGATATTTTTTTCTCTTTTTTTCAATACTTTCTACACTATTAACAGCCCCAACAGTCTTTCTCGATATAAAAGTTTTTGTAAATATCTTTCGTTGAACCTAATCATCTTCTGCATTCTAATATGATCTCAATTTTTACCTTTTTCACTTGCCTTTAACAGAAAATTCTCATGGAAAGACTGGATATTATGTTATGATATTAACCTTGCTTCTCCCATAATTCCTGTCACAGTTTAGCACCAACAACAAAAAACAATTACGTACAATCATCAAAATAAATCAACTGAAACGTCTGTCCGGTAATGAGTCTCCATCTAATTACAGTATGTTCGACATCTTACGTAAATCTAATTAGAAGCATTTGTCCTCAGCTCTAACGAGTGGCTGGTCCACCTCCGCTTCACTCTCTGCTGCATGAACAAACTGACAAACTGCCTCAGTCACTAAACACGACTTTCACAAAACGTGTCAACCTGAAAACCACATGATTTGTATGTTTGATGTAGAAAAGTGTGTAAGTTCTGATCCTGCTGCATGTTCCAGCGCAACTGGAGCAGACGAGGGGACGATGTGTGATCATTCTGATGATTTACAAGTTAGAGCCACAAAGTTTGATGCTAATGTTCCATTACCAGGTCCCAAGTCCACGTCTCATGTCTTTGGTCCCAAGTCTGAGTCTCATGTCTTTGGTCCCAAGTTTGAGTCTCAAGTCTTTGGTCACAAGTCCACGTCTCATGTCTTTGGTCCCAAGTCCAAGTCCAAGTCTCATGTCTTTGGTCACAAGTCCAAGTCTCATGTCTTTGGTCCCAAGTCCGAGTCCAAGTCTCATGTCTTTGGTCCCAAGTCCAAGTCTCATGTCTTTGGTCCCAAGTCTGAGTCTCATGTCTTTGGTCCCAAGTCTGAGTCTCAAGTCTTTGGTCCCAAGTCTGAGTCCAAGTCTCAAGTCTTTGGTCCCAAGTCCAAGTCTCAGGTCTTTGGTCCCAAGTCCAAGTCTCAGGTCTTTGGTCCCAAGTCCCTGTCCAAGTCTTTGGTCCCAAGTCCAAGTCTCAAGGCTTTGGTCCCAAGTCCAAGTCTTTGGTCCCAAGTCTCAAGTCTTTGGTCCCAAGTCTCAAGCCTTTGGTCCCAAGTCCAAGTCAAGTCCCAAAATCCCAGTCTCTAAATTTAAAAAATATTCTACAAAAACGTATTAAAAATATGTTTGACAGAAACAAATATTTGGCCAATTTGAAAATGAAAAATAAAAGCAGATATTTATCATTACCCTCTATATTCTGTCCATAAGCTGCACTGTTACATAACCACAGTGCAGTTTTTTATTATTTGTTTGCTCTTGCTGCACATGTCTTAGATTCCAGACTATTTTAAAGTCATTTATCTTGTTTTATTGCATCTATTGTCTCCCGCTGCTCTTGAACTGTGCATTGTGGGACAAATAAAAGTGATATAAAGTTATCTCACTCAATTTAGTATTAGAAACTCAACAAGTATCCATATTAAAGAAAATCCCCTTCATGGAACAATATGTACCAGAACAGTTTTTGAATGATCTGGAATTTTTATCACAATTAGAATGATCATAATGTTTAAATGAAAAAGTACTTTTATTTAGTGTGGAAAATGTCAAAAATCTTCACTTAAAAAAGAGCATTTTTAATTTTGGTACTAAAATTAAGATAAGATAAGATAAGCCTTTATTCGTCCCACAATGGGGAAATTCCAGTGTTACAAACTCGTATAAAAAAAACTCTGATACTCTTAATAAAAAATAAAAAATAATAATAACTCTTATTTATAGCTGTTATATGGACAGAGAATATTGCACCAAGATGATTGACATTGACAATTGATATAGAGAGTTGTTATTTCCCTTAATATTGAATGGAGTTTGAACTGTTTGCATCGTGACAACTCTATAACCTTCAGACGAGTCAGAAAGTGCTCTGTAACTGCACTGAAACACCAACATGTCCGGCGTCTTGTTTCTCTGTCGTGGCTCGATGTGGACGTTCCGCGGCAGGTGCTTCTTCTTGGTAAATCGTGGATCATAAGCTGTGTCACTATTGAAATGCCCGGGAGAAACGAGCCCAAAGCATCAGAACGGTCCCGTTTACACGTGAGGGAAATGCTCTCCAGTCCCAAATCAAGTCTCTAAGAAGAGCAGCTCCAGTCCAAGTCCAAATCCAAGTCAAAGTCACGAGTCGTCATCGTCTCTCTTTACGTAGACGGGGACAAAAGACGTCTGGAGAAGCAAAAAATCGTCTCGGTTGCGTAGTCTGAATTTCTTGTGCATGTAAACTTTATAACTTTATAAAGAGTTGATGGAGTTCAGGCTCTTTGACCCAAAAACAGTTAAAAAGGATGTGTTAGAGAGGAAGAACGACAAATAATTTTAATGCATACATTCCTTTATCATAGTTTATGTTTTACTATTATTATTTATTGTTTTATGTTTCACCCAACTCTAGTTTGTGAATGGCAATAAAACATATTCAGATTGTGAAAAGTAGGAAGACTGAAACAACTGAATCTTTTTCTACAATAGAACACTCGAATGAGGGATTACACCGACACTGAAACTATACATTTATCTTTACATTAAACCCTTCAAACTAGGAATAGGCTAAGGATTTTCCTAGCCTCAGCTCCTCCAACACCTCCCGACCCTCCCCCGACTTTCCCCCGACTCTCCCCCGACTCTCCCCCGACTCTCCCCCGACCCTCCCCCG
Organism: Eucyclogobius newberryi; assembly: GCF_026437365.1. Lineage (NCBI taxonomy): Eukaryota > Metazoa > Chordata > Actinopteri > Gobiiformes > Gobiidae > Eucyclogobius > Eucyclogobius newberryi. Next base: position 31,389,414 of record NW_027316167.1, on the reverse strand, counting down.
ACCCTCATCTGTCCATAGTGTCATTCCCCGCTCCATAATGACCTCCATGTAGCCTCATCCTGTTAGCCGCAGGGGGGCTAACGCAGAGATATCCCTCGCTCGCCCGGGTCTTCCCACTCACTCCATGAAAGTGTGATGTATGAGCCCGAGGGGGGAGAGAGAGAGAGAGAGAGAGAGAGAGAGGGAGAGAGAGAGAGAGAGAGAGAGGGAGAGAGAGAGAGAGAGAGAGAGAGAGAGAGAGGGAGGGAGGGAGGAACTTAACTGTCTGATCAACATAAGAAATGGGTCGTTGGGTTTAGAGTCGAGGTGGAAGGGCAGAAGTGACGGTTCAAAAGAGCATGTTTTACAGTTTGAGTTCACAGCGTGTGAAGGGGAGGGGTGGAGAGAGAGAGAAAGAGGGGAAAGAGAGAGAAAGAGGGGAAAGAGAGGGAGGGAAAGACGGAAAAAGAGCAGAGGTGGGAAGAAAGACAGTATGGATGGAATAGAGATGAAGAGAGAAGGCTATGGGATTTGAGATTGGGGAAAAAAAGCAGAAAATGGAGCAAGAAGGAGAGAGAGAGTAGAAAAGAGAGAAGGAGAAAGAGATTGAGAGGAAAGGAGAAACAGGAGGGGAGGAGAAAGACAGAACAATTTCAAACGAGAGAGCTTTGAGCAAAGGGCAGGGATGGTCAAGAGAGAGTGGGAGAAGCAGAAGAGATGGAGAGAGGAAAGTAGGATGGAGTGAGAGAGAGGGATCGTGACGAAGAGAGGAGTGTGAGGGAAGCGATGGAGAGAAAAAGAAATACAGTAGGTGAGGAAGAGAGAGAGAGGGGAGGGGGAGAGATGGAGAGAACGAGAGACAGGGCGGATTGAGCATGTGAGAGCGAGAGAAGGGAACAGGAGGAGGAGGAGAACTACAGGCGGTGAGGGAGAAAGAGAGAAGGTATATGAAGAGAGCGAACGGGAGGGAGTGATGGAGGGAGGAGAGATGAAGAGGAATAGTAGGACTGAGCGAGAGGAGCATGTATCTGAGCTCAGCAGCAGCGTGTGAGACTAAACCTGTTGGACACACGGATTGGGTTTTCACAGGAGCGTTATGTGGGTCACGCGGGACGAACTGGGACAACAAGGTCACACAGTTCACCAGGAAAACCCACCGTCCCACTACAAATAGTGACAGGCTCGCGCATCAAATCACAGACAGGTCACAAGATTGTAGCGTTTTATAAGCAAGAAAGACGCCGTTTTACAGATTCAGACATTGAGTTGGGGTTATTTTTTTTTGCTTTTTACGTGTATCATGTAGGAAAATAGAAACAGACACAAGATACTAGATAATAAATGCAATGAAACAGAAAGGAAAAAAAGAGGTAGAAAAAACCCACAAGATAAAATAAACATAATAAAACAGAACCAGAGAGAAAACAATAGACACAAATCTAAATTAGTAGACATTAGTAGACAGAGTGTTTATTTTACCATTATTATTAGTATTGTCTTGTCTTACTCTAGCTATTTTTATTTTTATTTATTTTCCCCCTCCATTCCTTATTAGGAAATGAGAGGTTTTGTCTATAGGAGTTTATGTTTATAAGAGTTTTTGTTTATAAGAGTTTTGTTTATAAGAGTTCTTCTATTAAGAGTGTTTTTTAAACTTCCTGTAAGTTATCTGTCCTTTTCCTCTGTATCTACCTGCGTTACAACAATGACATTTCCCCATGTGTGGACAACAAAGGATTATCTTATCTTATCTTATCCAACGAAAGATATAGTCAAATTAAGGAATAAACAAATCGTCCCAATTAGTCCACAGTCCCTCAAATTTGTCCCCTTTCGATTCAAGTCCAAATGTATTTTTTTTTCCCCATTTTGCGAATGTCCAAAGTAATGTCCAGTCCCTGATTGTCTGTGCTATTTGTGTCATCCATCTTTTTGCGAGGGCCTTTTTCGCCGTGTTCAGATCCTGCTTTAACATCTCACTCCTCATCCCTTTGTCTCCCGTCCTGTCACCAACTACAGTTATCTTTTGAATTGTGTTTTTCATTATTGCCAGATACAAAATAAACTAATCAAACATGGCTTTCACTGATAACAATTGCATGGAGTTGATTCGTTCTTGATTACAAAGACGTTGGACATGAAGTTGTTGATGTTTTAATTTTTGTGTGTGATCGGCCGACAGGAAAGCAGTGGGAGCTCCTCGTTTTGAGTTGCCAGATCCTACGGCTAAAACCAGCTGGATAGAAAACTAAAAGGACTCAACAGAGACTCTTTTACACCATCGCCAGTGAGAGAATTCTGGAGTACGACTTGAGCAAATCGCGTTCGCTATTTTCTCAACAATTGACAGATTTAGGAACTAAACTAAACTCAGGGTAGGTAAGACGGCATAAGCACAAATACCATATTTCCGGACTATAAGTCGCACTGGAGTATAAGTCGCACCAGCCTAAAAATGCATAATAGAAAAGAAAAAAACATATAAGTTGCACTGGAGTATGTAATGCGGTTGCAAGTGTGAAAATAACAAATAATATCACATACAAGTCGCTCCAGAGTATATTCCTTATTAAGAAATGAGGTTTTGTCTATAGGAGTTTTTGTTTATAAGAGTTTTGTTTATAAGAGTTCTTCTATTAAGAGTGTTTTTTAAACTTCCTGTAAGTTATCTGTCCTTTTCCTCTGTATCTACCTGCATTACAACAATGACATTTCCCTATAAAGGCAAATCTAATCTTATCTTATCTTATAAGTCGGACCTCGGCCAAAACTGTGAAAAAAGGTGCGACTTGTAGTCCAGAAAATACGGTATACATACCCTATACATTGCATAATTGTCTGTAAATGATCTGGTCGCTAATGTAAACAACACTATGCATAAACTTCTGGGATTTCAACAACAGATGGTGCAAAAGAACAGCAGAGTTTGGCTTTGCCGATTCCCACACGGGCCAAATTTAACAGAAATCTTCCAACAACTGAAACATGCCATGTGTTGATAAGTTTTCCGTTGATTCAGAGAGTTTAGTGCTTACTTCGGTAACAGTTTCATTATAAGTCCAAAGGAAGTCATGGAAAAAGCCGTTTGATAGCTCCAGTGTGGTGCTGAAGGCCCTTACATCCGCGCTGACGCCCCTGTCTGACGTTCGCTGACAGAAATCGATGTCCAAGGTCTTTCGGCGGCAGCATATGCTCGGATTTGTGCGAGGGAAGTCTATGGATATTTCCTCCCTGAACTCACAAGTAGCTGAACGTGTCTCGAAGCGACAACACGCCGCTAACCGTGTGCGTCAAAAGCGCGGGAAACTGGGTAAATAACAGCGAATCGTCGAATCGTTTCCACAATAAACTCAGAGGTCATTTGATTCCTCGTTGCGCTTTCATTCGGTCTCATTCATACATTTATGACACTCAGCGCTGTGACAACAGTGGCAGCTCATTAGGCCATCGCTTGAATGAAAACACCCTCCCCCGCCGCGCTCGCATTTACCAGCACCGCAGCGCCGTGTCAGCCCTCGGCAAATCAACAAGTCCGTCTGTTACGCCCGGATAGCAACCTCAGCGGCATTGACGAGGACAGAGCAGAGCTGAGACGGTTTAGATGATGCAGATCCACGTGCATTTATTTTACAGTGATTTACAAACAAGAAACTGGTTTAAAATACAGCAACATGTTCACACAGCAGCAAGACACGAGCAACTGCCGCCAGGCGCCTTTTATAGGCCACTGGGTTAACTGGACCCTCCTACTCCGAGGACCAGGTAAGTTTCAATCTTCCTAAAACCGCACAGATAAAAGCTAACTGTAGAAAAACAGTGTCACTATACATACTTCAATTAAATACAAAAATATATTCTTTATTTAATTTACTGTGCACAATTTCAATCTCAACATATATTCTAAAACAGTCAATTCCCTAAAACACCCCTCCTATTTTCCCCCAATGTTCTGCCCCGGAACCTACTTAAGGTGCTCCGTCTCCCTGGGGACTCTTTTGTCTGGCGCACTTAAAATGGCTGACACATCAGGTAAGGTATAATTTAATTTTGATTAACCAACAGTTACATTCTCTTTTCTGTTGCAGGTCAACTTACACCACAACCTTCTCAATAAATCCTTTTAAACATCTACTTGTTTCCTTGTACTCTTCCTAAGCCTATGTAATGGTACATACAGCTACATTACACCGTCCCAAACAGCTCCCACACTCTGAGCTCAAATTAGAATCCACGCAGATGAACTGTAGCGCAATTTGATTGATCAGAGCTGTGCCAAGGCATATCTGTCTTCAGGTGTGTCAAGAATTGTCTGTTCATTGATAACTGCGATGACTCACGCCGCAATTTACTTGTGAGAAGTAAAATAATGTGTAATTGGAATCATTTTAGAGGCTAGTTAAGTTATTTCAGTTCAAGCTTAATTGTAAAATTGTGACTTTTCCTCTCGAAATTCGATCCATTGTATGAACATTTGAAGATGCCGTCGGGTGATTTCAACGCACATATGGATCCTCTTCTCCACAGTGCATACTTTCAAACACATGCAGCGCTGAGATAATCGTGTGTCAATCACAGAAAGAGAGCGTAAATGGAACCACGGGGGTCCACGCTGCTGTCTGTCTTTTGTAATCAATCCATCAGAATATCAGCAGAAGAAGGCAGAGGTTTGGAGCGGTAGAAGAAGGTGGAGTGAAGGGGTTTGTGGGTAATTGAAATGCAGCGACGGTGGAAGAGAGGCAGAACCACATAAAGCACGTGTGGGTTCGAGCTGTGGATAAAGTGGGACAGGAAGGATGCAATAACGGGAATTTCTGCCGCCACAGAAAAGATTGTTATTGGTATTTCTATGACCTTTTACTGCAGAAATTCCATCAATCATTATGTTTTGTGCAATAACCTTGATCAGAGTATGTGCGGCGTGTTTTCATGAAGATGTTATCACTTCAAAACCTAGAATGTGGTTCGTTTTTACTAGTGTCTGCCCCTAAACCCATCCCTGCGCTGCTAAAAATAGCCATGTCACATTCAAATGAATTATCTTAGACTGGGAATACCAATATTTCAGAATTTTGCATTTATTTTCATTTATCAACCTTTTATTTTATCAGGTGAGAACAAATTGAGAGCTTTTTCAATGGTGACCTAGCGCGAAAATGTGAAGTGAAAATGTAGCAGAACACAAATCATAAAAAGACATTTACAAGAGACATTTATGAGAAAATAAAACTGAATCTACATTTTTAAAGCGCAAACTATTTTAGTATAAGTTTCGCTCTAGTTTTTTTTTTTTATTGAGTGAAAACCATAAGCGACACCTGTTTACACGAGCTAAATTCCAACTACCGCACATGAATTGTTGTATCCAATTTGTTTAAAAAAGATCATAATGGTTCTACCTCCTCTGAAGTTTAATCGATCATTGAGTAATCCTGTATTTTACACCAAAAGTTCAATATTTACTTTACCTCGGTGACTTTGGTCAAAGACGATGCACCAAAACGCCCAACCAAGACCAGGACCAGGACCAGGGAAAAGTCTTTGGTTTTATGCACTTTTTATTTCATGTATCTCTTAAAAGTATAGCTCAATCAAAATTCTATTTGAAAGGGCAAAAATGAAGCAATATAAAGTAAAGTTCTGTGATTAAGAAACCTATTCATGTGAAAAGTGATAGGGTGACATTTCTTTCGCACTTTTCTTCCTCTACAAGCGCTTTGTCACTCACCCACACTATAAAGTTCACACACCGGTGAGCGCAGACACTGGAGGCAGGGTTCAGTGTCTTGCCTAAGGACACATCAGTATGCGTCTGTGGGAGCTGGGATTGAACTGCTCTGCTAAGGAACTATTCTAGAACATTTATTGTAAAGTTAATCTTAAACAAAGAGACAATATGACTGAGCTTTACCGTTAAATGCAAAGACCTCTGTGGCCTCTTTGTGCATATTTTACATCTGAAGTTTGACACCAGCTGCGTATCTTAAGGCAGCTGTCCAATTATACCAATTCATCAATATCTTTTGCATGTATAATTCATTTCCGTGTACTTACACTTTTCCTCGGCGCATCAAAGCTTAAACTTAGTCTCTGTGCGTTTGTGAAATGAGCAGGAGAAAACATAGAAATGCTGTTGTTTTCACAGTAAGTGGATGTTGCTACTGAGGGTGTGCAAGGAGCGAGTGTGAAGCCTGAAGACTACCTCTCTCTCTCTCTGTCTGAGGGAGACGGAGGGAGAGAGTGGAGGGAGGGAGGGAGAGAGAGAGGGTGGAGGGAGAGAGGGAGAGAGAGAGATATTGTGTGTGGGGGAGAGGAGAGATGGAGAGGAGCGAGAAGGAGAGAGACAGGATGAGAGAGAGGTGTGGAGGAAGAGAGATGGAGAAAGAGTGTGGAGAGAGACAGATGTAGATAGAGAGAGGGTGGAGAGAAAGAGAGAGAGAGAGAGATTGTGTGTGGGGGAGAGGAGCGAGAAGGAGGGAGACAGGCAGAGAGAGAGAGAAGGTGGAGGAAGAGAGATGGGAAAAAGGGTGTGGAGAGAGACAGAGGAGAGAGAGAGAGGGTGGAGAGAGAGAAAGGAGGTTGAGAGAGAGACAAGAGCGATAGAGTGGCGTGAGAAGAGAGAGAGATGGAGAAAGATTGTGGAAAGACAGACAGAGAGAGAGAGGGTGGAGGGAGAGAGGGTGGAGACAGAAAGAGAGAGAGATATTGTGTGTGGGGGAGAGGAGAGATGGAGAGGAGCGAGAAGGAGAGAGACAGGATGAGAGAGGGGTGTGGAGGAAGAGAGATGGAGAAAGAGCGTGGAGAGGGACAGATGTAGATAGAGAGAGGGTGGAGAGAAAGAGAGAGAGATTGTGTGTGGGGGAGAAGAGCGAGAAGGGGGGAGACAGGCAGAGAGAGAGAGAGGGTGGAGGAAGAGAGATGGGAAAAAGGGTGTGGAGAGAGACAGATGGAGAGAGCGAGAGAGAGAGGGTGGAGAGAGAGAAAGGATGGGGAGAGAGGGTGGAGAAAGACCGTGGAGAGAGCGAGAGATGGTGTGTGTGTGTGTGTGTGTGGAGAGACAGAGGAGAGAGAGAGAGCGGTGCAGTCAAAACATTTTGCCTTTACACTTCATTCACAAAAGTATCTCCATATATTTACACACTGTTCACAAAAACAAAAGTAGAGAAACGAGCCGCCCACACAAGGCAAAACGTGGGAGTGTGGAAAAGGGGAGAGAAAGAGAAGAGAAGAGAAAGAGAAGAGAAAGAGAAGAGGGATGAGTGTGGGAGAGCGCCGGGAGTAACAGGTGCTGTTGTGGTACATGTGGCTGTAGTGCCCGCTGTCACTGTGTCCTTTGGCAAGACACTTGATCCACCTTGTCTGCAGTGGTGCAATGGTGCATGAATGATGTCCCAACCAAATATACAAATAATAAATAAAAGAGGGGTGGGAAACAGAGGGATGAAGAGAGAGAGAAAGAGATAATGAAAGGACCGAGAAGGTGATAGAGAAAGAGAAAGCGAGAGAGAAGCATTGAGGTTGTTAGAGTGATGTGAGAGAGAGAGAGAGAGAGAGAGAGAGAGAGAGAGATGGAGCGCAGAGCAAGGCAAAGAGAGAGAGAGAGATGGATAGAGAGAGAGTGAAAGAAGGGAGCGGGAGGAGGGTGGGGGGGGGGGACAGAAGAGAGAGAGACTTCCTACGCCTTTTCTTAATTGCACCGTGTGCTGAAGAATCCAGGGCCGGAGGAGACAAAAGGAGCAGATGAGAAATGCATCAGGGAGAAACTCTTATCTAACCTTAGCGTTAGCATTAAACTCTTATCTAATACTAGCGTTAGCATTAAACTCTTATCTAACATTAGCGTTAGCATTGAAATCTTATCTAACATTAGCGTTAGCATTCAACTCTGATCTAACATTAGCAGCGTTAGCGTTAAACTCTTATCTAACCTTAGCGTTAGCATTGTCTGGTTCAGCGCCACCTGCTGTGATTCAGTGCACAGACATAATATGATATAATATGATCACACATGTATGACACGGATTATATCACTGTGCTATTCATGAGCTTGAAGTAGAACTAAAAGAGGGATCGCCATGGTAACCTATAGTAACACACATCCAGCCATGTTTTCACAGTATTATTCAACTCAAAAACCCATGTCAGCTGTTAGGAGCTAATACCAAGACTTCATCTCATAAGTATTTACGAATTAAAAAAGACTTAACTCACAATGAACTAATAGTTTATTAACACTAAGTACTTCATAAGTGTATATTAATTTAATCACAAATACAAGCAGTCTAAATTAGCTTCCTCTGCAGAGAAACTGGGCTCTCCACTAGAGATAAGGAGAGGAGATCAGTCACCCGGGAGGAGTTCGGAGTAGAGCCGCTGCTCCTCCGTGTGGAGAGGAGTGGCTGAGGTGGCTCATCTGTTCTGGAGCCTCCTGGAGCCTCTCTGGAGCCTCTCTGGGGAGGTGTTCTGTCTCACTGGGAGGAGACAGAGGCAAGACCCAGGACACGCTGGCTTGGGGGGGGTGGGGTTCTCACAGAAATATAAAGCGGTGTATTAATATGATTATGTCAGTGAAATCAATAAAAATGTTGGCATTACATTACTTTCTGTTAGAATCTTAGCTCCTTTTACAGTCACAAGATGGCTGCCACAACTGCCATAGAAGCAGTTTCCAGTGTTCTTTATAAACCTCATAAGCACCATTTTAAGGACTTTTGACCAACTTGTTGGTCCCACATTTGCATCACTTTGACAACACAAGTTCTACAGAAACAGGTAAATTATGGCTTTTAAAAAGAGCGCAGTATATAACCATCAAAACATGATCTAAAAATGACAATGAATGTAGGAAAATAGATTACTCAAAGAAGTGTGATCAAAACTGAAAGTATTGCTCGACAGAATAACTAAGGTGAGTTTTTCTTCTTGTGTAATGAGACTCTGATGTCAAGATGGATGGAGACAACTGAATTAATGGGGCATGAATTTGAAAATATCTTCTCTAAAAACTGTTTCACAACATTATTTGTCAGTGATGGGCAATTTGGGCAGCATCAAATGTCAAAAAAAAAGACTGTTATTAGCTAGATAAGTAAATACATCAATCAATTAATCACTGAATCAACCAATCAACATTTATTTATAAAGCCCACTTCATCCTTTGCGTGTCTCCCCGGCGCTTTAAGATCCTTCTCTCAAACATAACCCTCTGATACTTCATCCTTTGAGGCTTGGACAGGTTTGGTGTAACTCCACAATTCAATCCATCTGCTGAAGTTTTTTTTCTTCCTGTTTTGGTTTTTTGTTCCATCCAAACTGAAGCAATTACAAGCATTAGAGAAAGTCCAAGTCTGATTGTACTTGGGACAGCAGAATGGCGCTGACTCACTTGGACAAGTGCTAACTGGACCGGCCTGTGTTCAGTTTCTCTGCCCATTCTGCTGCAGATCATTCGTCTGTCGTCTGAAACCACAGTGTCCAAGTAACTGTGTGAAAATAGATTCAAAAAGCAAATGGCTTTCTCTGTAATTGGGGTTAAAAATCCTAACATTATCATTTTCTAACGTCTGTTGTCCTTAGGGAAAACGCTTGATCCAACCAAAGTGAATGAGTGGTAAACAAAATAGATATTCATATTTATGTAAATCTGACAAATATCATGCATAATTTGTATTGTAATTGGCCTTTAAACATGCTCTACATGGGGAAATAAACAATAGCTAGCATCCCCGACATGCTAATACAAGCACACAGTTGTGGTGAAATGCTTAAAACAGAAGTTAAAAACCGAGCTCTACCTGTGATGCCATAAATCCAGGAAATGAGTGTTTCTCTGCTGGAGAGGACCTCGTAAACAGGATTAATCAAGTTAGTGTGAAAGAAGTTAAATACAACTCCAGGTATGTTTTTGACGAGGGAATAATGTTCAAAAAGTCAATTGCCCTTTAAAAATATGGACTGCGAAGTTGGTCATTCTGCCGAACCTGAACCCTCGTTGACCTTCACGATGACATGAAACCTCAGTTATTACTAAAGAGGTTTCCGTCCGACCACATTAGCGGCCCAAGTCCTGTGTAATGGACAAATGCATTAACTAAATCTGCAAGTGGCATTTTGTTGTAGCGACTCCATCAGTCTCCCTTTTATCGAATTTCAAATTAGACCCAATTTAGGGACTATTTAGCATTCAGCTTGTAGCATCCTCGCGCTCGCACGGCTCTCGTGTGGCGGCATTCGAGCACCGCCGCTTTGCGCTGGTGACAAAAGCCATTAGCCGAGGGCCATGTGGTAAATACATCCAAGTCTGTCACATTGTCCTCGGTCCAAATCGGCAGAATGGTATTAGCCCAAACATGGGAGCTATTGTGTGGGCGCGTCGCAGTGCGCTCCTCCATTGACTGGCGCGTCTTACACCATGTGGGGAGGTGATAACATTTTGCCGTCTGATTTCTGAATTCGGATGACGCCGAATGCTGCCGCTGCGTGTTTCTCTCTGGGATTTCAGAGCTTCGTTTCGGGCACGTTTGAGTTTGCCCGCGTCTGCTCGCCGGCGGTGTGGAGGTCTGAGGCGTCGGTGGGATGGTGTTCCCGGCCGTGACCATTCGCCAAACCCTCTCCACGTTTCACGCTACAGCCGCCCTGTCAAATAAAGCCGTTGGGCCCGAAAGTCTTTGAAAAATATGATTAAATGGAATGTGGCTTGGGGTGGATTTTATGTGGTAAATTATGCAAATGTGGTGTGGCATCATGGACCGTTTCGGAGCGCGGTTTATGAACAGGAGGTGCAGTAGGTTGCGTACACGTTGTATAATTTGATGATGTCGTCGTTTCAGATGGAGGAAAGGGGCAATCGCCATTTTTGAAAGAAATATCACTTTTGTTTGACTGTGTCGTTACTTATTATGGACTGACTGCACAAACCTGTCGTAGTAACGTTTGATCAACACTTCACAGGGACATTGAACTTTGTGACGGATTTTGTTTCATGTGGATAGGCCCAGTAATTAGATATTAACCATAAACCACAAATCTACGCGCAAATAAACAGCTAATTTCAGTGTTAAACGATAGAGATTTTAGAAAGTTGGTAAATCACATGTGTAGATCCTTGTTTTACACCAAGATAATTTATCCTTTATTGAGTTGCAGAATGGTAAGAATTCGGACTGTTGTCATAGCGATTAACTAAAGAGTGTGTGTTTTGAATGAGAGAAGGTCCTCAAAATGTTGCATGAAACAGGAAGCTGAAAAGCATGAATAGTAAAAGATGGTTGCAGTGCCAAAAGTTGATTGCTGTGTGTTTTCAGACCCCCAGTTACTGCGGGCTCGGAGCAGGGGTCTTCAGGGGTGCACCTCAGATGACCCCCCAGTCAGTCTGATGTGGACCCAGGCCTGGCTATTGTTAGCGTTTCCCTGAACCTCAACTTTGACCCTTGGAAATTGTGAAACGTGCCCTTTTTCCAAGCCTGGATTGGACTGCATCGCATGACTGTCAATGTAAGATGTGGAGTGAAATACACAGCAAGAGTTTGGAATTTAGTTTCTGTTCAACGCTTGACTCACTTTCTCTATCTGGAACACGCCGATAAAACGCCCTCACACTCCGGTATTCTGTAGTGTCTGTAGTGAGCCGTACTGTCCTCCTCATCAGAAATGTTTCTCTGGATCTCATTTCCTCCCTGATCTGTGCCAGTGCTGGTCGCCTGCTGCCACATGAGCGCCGAGGACGACCCAAATCACTGTTGAACTGCTGGCTTCTCCTTCCGAGCCGGATCCGGATCCAGAGCCGGAGCCGGAGCCGGAGCCAGAGCCAGAGCCAGAACCAGAGCCAGAGCCATAACCAGATCCAGAGCTGGGGGCAGGTTGTCCTAATGCAGTGTCCTCAGCATCCATGAGATCTTTCTTATCTTCCTTCTCTCGCTCCCCATCACTCCCCCCTTCTCTTTTTTCCCATTCCCCTGTTCTCCCTCTTATTCTTACCATTCTCTATATCTCCTCTCCTCTCCTCTCCTTTTGTCTTGCTCTCTCCCTCTTTCCTACTTCCTTTCCTCTTTCTCAGTTCTTTCCTCCTCTCTCTTTCTCCCATTTCCTCCCACCCTTCTACTCTCCTCCATCTTTTTCCTCCCCTGCCCCCCTCTCCCTCTCTTCTTCTCTCTGTCATAATTCTTTCTCTCTATCACCCCCGACTCTTCCTCTCTTTCCATCACCTCTCTATTCTACCATCCACTCCTCTTTCTCACATTGTATCCCTCCTTCATTCATTTTCTTTTCCCCTCTCTTCCCCCATTTCACCCCTCCTTTCCTCCCTCTCTCTTCTCCTTTCCTTCTCTTTCTGTTCTCCTCCTTCTATCCCACTCTCTCCTCCTCATTTTCCTCTCACTTCATTCTTTTTTTCCCTCTATCACCAACTAACTACCCATTTTCTCTCCCTTCCACTCACTTCTCTCCCTTCCTCATATTGTATTCTCCATTCCTCCTTCTCTCCCTCTCCTCTCTTCTTCCCTCCTCTCTCTTTTCCTCCCTCCCTCCCGCTCTCTCCTCTCTCTCCTCTCTCCCTCAATCTCTCCTCTCTCCCTCCTCTCTCTCCTCTCTCCCTCCTCTCTCCCTCCCTCTCTCCTCTCTCCCTCCCTCTCTCTCCTCTCTCCCTCCCTCTCCTCTCTCCTCTCGCTCCTCTCTCCCTCCCTCTCTCTCCTCTCTCCCTCTCCCCTCTCTCCCTCCTCTCTCCTCTCTCTCCCTCTCTCCTCTCTCCCTCTCTCCTCTCTCCCTCTCTCCTCTCTCCCTCCTCTCTCCTCTCTCCCTCCTCTCTCCCTCCTCTCTCCTCTCTCCTCTCTCCTCTCTCTCCCTCTCTCCTCTCCCTCTCTCCCTCCTCTCTCCCTCCCTCTCTCTCCTCTCTCCCTCCCTCCTCTCTCCTCTCTCCCTCCTCTCTCCCTCTCTCCCTCTCTCCTCCCTCTCTCCTCCCTCTCTCCTCTCTCCTCTCCCTCTCTCCCTCCTCTCTCCCTCTCTCGCTCTCTCCCTCTGCAGCCCCATGTTTCTGTATTTACTGAAACGGATTATTAAAAGTAAACTGCTGGGCTTTACTCTTATCGCAGACATGGATGAAGTCAGAGCAAGTCGACTGGAAGAGAAGTTCTGCAGCCGTTTAATGTTTTTCAGCAAATCACTAAAATCCACACTGACACTTCGGAACACATCGGAAAAGCAGGAACCACAAACGTGTATTCTTAAGCTCAGAGCCGCCACCTCAACCTTCACTAAAATATGTAACGAAGAAGAACAGCGAAGGCTTTCCAATATAAATGTTATTAGTATTCTGTAAAAGTAATGTAAGAGTTTGCTTTACAGTCTAAAATAATTGCTGGAAGTAGTAAAAATCTTGGACTATATTAGAAAATGTAAATAAATATCCAAGTGTTTTTCCTGGACTTTACAACGTCTGAGCCTCGGTCTTGTCTTCCAGAGTTCAGATGGCCGTGATTGACAGGGGGATTAACCAATAATCAGAGAGAGGCGTGGTGTGTCATTATGAAAATAAACAAATAAAGTGAAAAGAAAAGAATAACACAAGGGACTGAAAAACATTTCATATTTCTGTCTAATCCCTCTGAAAACACTGGTCTATTTACACGGCCTGAAAATAAAAGGATAATAACTAGAGTAATCAAATAACCCAATAATTACATCAATTTTTGTGTGTGTCTACGAAATCTGAATAATTTGTGGGTTTTAAGAGTAACTGTTGTATTTGGAAGACGGAGCACAATTAGTTTGCCACGTGTGTTTCCCATTTTTTGGCGTAATCTCGTCGCAATTGTCCCTGTCAAAAACCTGCTCAGGTGTGAAAAATCAGAAAGTTTACACTGACATTTCATCTGATTACTCCAGAAACCAGATAATGATCAGATTGTGGGTGTGTGCCTGTAAACATGTAGCTGCTGAAATGAAACAAAGCAGATTGTGCAGCAGAACTGTCAGTTTTGCCTGAGAAATGCAAAAATAGGGCAGACTTTTAATCCTCGGCTCAGTTGTGATTGTATAGCTTTTTTTAAAGGACTCACATTATGCATGATTTACTTTTTTTGAGCGTTTAACTGTCATAACATTGTCCTCTCATCAAAAACATATAGCTGGAGTTACATTTAGCTTCAAAGTCCTTTCCTTACGAGCGTCAAAAATACTCCATTCTGAATTTCCCCGATGTGTGATGTCATGACGAGCTTTTCTGCGCAGTTTTTATCTCCGTATCTCATCAGCAGACTCATTCTGAGCATTTCTGCCGCCAAATTGCGACCGTTACAACCGCGCGGTAAGCTAGCATTTGTTTATCTCACTCATGTAATTCTCTCCGCCGCCTGTAGATGGAGCCGAAAGTCGGTTCCTGACATGAGAAACATCAGTGAACATTTTGTAAACTGTTTTTTCGCTGTTCCAAACATGAGCTGCCAAAGAAAACATGCTCGAGATCATGTTTAAAGGACTAAAAACAACCCAAATGATGCGTAATGTTTGTCCTTTAAACATCACATCCCGTTCTCTCTTAGCTCGCGGTTTATAAAGGGTTTGTTGTCTAAAGTCTGGTCTTCTGGAGTCTTCCGCCGCAGCCTCCAGGCCTCACTCATATCTTTGTGCTGAGTCAACGCGCTGCCACTCACTCTGGCTTTGAGCCGCACGCTGCTATTACCAGCCGTATGTCCAAGAACGCGAGCGGACGAGCTGACGACGGGCTTTTGTTTTGTGGTTTTGAGGCAAGAGAATGTCCCCGGGGCCCATCTGTCCGTGGCTCATACGGGGTCACACGGTGCAGGTAACGCTCGACAAAGACAGCGGACCCTCCAACAGAAAGTAATATAGCACCTTTAAGGGTAAATGTGCAACTGTAGACATTTTACAGTTCAGGATCCTGCATTTATTGGTTTATTTTGACAGTGTTGTGTTCTAGGCCAGGATTTTCCACTTTGCCAATGATACATTGATTTAATTTAGTTTTATTTATTTATTTTTTTCATTAAAGTGACAGATACGATTACACATGTCATTAAAACGTACTTCATACAAATATATTTCAGATTTGATCAAACATCTTGCCAAGTTAGTCCTAGATTGAAACATTTGGTGACGTTCATAATGTTACTTCCTGTTCCCTAGCGACCCTACAGGAAACAGAAAACTGAAAACACACAATGACACCTTTATTTTGATTAGTGAATGTTTAAACCGTCAGTAAAACCTGTTCCTCGTCTTTTTGAGCGTTGACGACATGGAGGGATTTGTTGTAGAGCTCAACACGTTACTTCCTGTAAGTTTCAACTATTTTATTCAACAAAATCTTCACAAACTGTCACCTGACTCGTGTAAAACTGTGATCAATATTTACAATGGGTTCGATCCCACCAAACAAAGTCAAAGTTAGATAAGTAAACACACGTTGAATTTGATTTAAAATTAGGACATTCTCTGAAGTTTTTCAATAAAGTTAAAATCTTGACAGTATATTTTTCCCCGTGCTTAAAACTAATTAGAGGGAAAACTTGTCTTCATGATTAAAAACGTACCTTGAAGAAAGGGATGTAACAAGTGCTCTCACTGTGCACGAAAGACAAAAAGCGGATCAAAGTCTGAACTCTGTTTCTCTCACTACTTGATGTTTTTTTAATGATCCAGGCTGGTTTGCTCTTGTGCATGTGTCAAAATCAAACTAACAAACACAGATATCAGTGTCTTTATGTAAGAGAAAGACTGAACATGGAGCGAGCGCTTCAGAACCAGAACAGGATTTCAGAAACGCTGCTCCAGGGACAGTGCTTTGAAAAGCTTCTGTATTGACAAAAAAAAATGGACTATTTCTATCATTGTTTTTCAGTCTCTCACAGTGATTTTTGCACTTGGGTGTTTTTGGGTGATGTCGGGCAATTTGTGCTTGTGCTGTCAATATTGCCCCTACAGTGATTTGAGGAGAGCAGAGGATTGTATCAGCCAATCAGCAATTAGGAACAATAAACTGTGAATGAACCAAGGAAACGGTAACAACTGAAAGGATCGATTTAAATGTGAAGTTTGATCCATATGTGAGGAAAAAACATTTTAACAAACAATCTGACGTTAAGGCAATGGATTAATTGGTGTTTTTAGGTGCCTAAAAGATGTTAAAAAGGACATAAACATAAAATATTTTTACAACCGGACATAGTGGTGGTTGACAAGGGTCAGAGGAAGCCGTGGTGGTGCACATTGCAGTACCATGGAATAAGGAACATGAGAAACTAGAGGAATATCAAGGTCTCAGAGAGGAGCTGGAGAAGGCCTGGAGCCTGAAGGTATCGGTGGTGCCCGTAGTGATCGGAGCACTTGGAGCCGTGACCCCCAAACTGGAGGAATGACTTGAGCAGATCCAGGAAAAACATCAGACATCTCGGTCCAGAAAAGTGCAGTGCAGGAACAACAAAGATATTGCGCAGAATAGAGACCGCCCGCGGAGGAAGATGTTTATTTTTTTTACATTCGACTTGTCTTTAGGTTTTTGAGCTCTTTTCGCTCCAGCTTCAGATTTAACTTCACCACTTGCATCGTTTTAATTCGGCCCCCGTCACTATTCACCTTCTCCATAAATCACAACATATTCTTGTGAATGTTCCAAACTATGAATTATCACTTAAAGCCCTGCGTCTGAAGGTCCTTGTGGTCAGACAGAGGTGAGCAGTGAGTGCAGCAGGGCACTGAGGTCATGTCTCGGCCCCCTTCCTCCGCCTGTCGCCAGGGGCCCGTGCGGAGCCGCGGTCTGTGAAGGAGAAAAGCCACTCAGCGCCTGCACTTCACCAGAGACACACGAGAAGCCAAGAGAAATGTAGACCAAGACGGAGCGGAGGAGCGCAGAGGCTTCAAACGCCGCTCATTTATAATGCAGATGATGAACCGGCGCTTTGAACAACAAACCCGGTGCCCTCCTCCACGCTCCTCCTCCGCTCTAACTCCGTCACCGCTCCTCATCCCAGGGAAACCCCAACAGGACTTCAGAGAGACGCACAAGTCGGATTTAACTGCAGCGAGACGCCACGGGTGACGGGCAGAATTAGAGCTCCAAACCTCACAGCTACAAGGGCCGAGATTAGATTTGTGAAAAGTGTGAGCCACTTTATTAATCTAGTACATCTTCACACAGTGGTTTAGATGAAGTAAAAGATGTATTCACAGATAAAGTTAAGAAAGTGGAATGAAATACTGGTATCACAGTAACAATACAAAATATATAAGAAATCAATCTTTTTATCAGCTAAATCTCCTGTAAAACTGAATACATTTACATTTGAACTTAAATTATAAAAAATATACTTTCACATATGACATATTTATGCTTAAACAACATAAAAACAAATACAGACAATAAAACAACATTAAAAACACAGATCATTCCAACGTTTCGGCCCCCAGTTTTATGTTGAAGGTTGAAAAAGTCATTCTTATCCTGGAGGTGTGACGGAGTTTGCGTGTTCAAACTGAAACATTGCTCATGATTGCCCCGGCGGTACCGTAAGATTGGAGAGGTTTTAATTAACAAAAAGTGCCAACATGAAGCTTTCCTCGACACGCTGACTTGAGGATCTGCCGATACTGAATTTGTTGAGCTGTTTTGAGTTAAGCCTGTTGTTGGTGAATCGCTCAGCCGTCCAGGAGGCAGAAAAGGGTTCAAAGGTCGTCATCTGGACTCTGTTTTTGAAATCGGGAAGTCAAACTGAAGACACTGGAAACGACTGATCCTGGAAACCTTGTCTTGGTTCAGCAGAGTGCTCTAAAGTAAGAAAGGGAATGAATGAATAGTGAAATTAATGTAATCATTCTGTTGGTTTGTTAGACGGGACAATGTGGTGTGCGAGCAGGGAGGACAGTCAGCAAATTGTCCACAAGGCACAAGTGCTGCTGCTTAGACAAGTCCACCTTCAGGCAGAACCTGGTAAAGTAGTTTTTCTATATTTGCACCTTAACAAATATATTTGATTTGAGTGATTTGAGGTTGAACTGAACCTTTGTCCGGAGGATGAACCAGAGTTGAGGCGAGGCCGCGCTGCACACAAACGCTGAGATTCTCACAGCCCGACTCTTTGTGCTGCTCCAGGACAAATCATTCACATCCACAGTGTGAGGATAAGTGGGATGGCCTTGCTGACACTGGGACAGTCATCTGCTTTTACCCACAAGGCCTTCTGTTGGAACTAACTCATGTTATTATTTACAAACCGTTAAACCAAAAGATCCTTCAAGATTTACTGCAAATGAACAGAATGTTATCATTCATAATCTTTGGCAGCAGCACGAGATAGACAGGGTCACAAAAGGGCAAATATGTTTTTATGTGGGTTTGAATGTAACATGCAGTGTTTCATTTGTACTGACTTACTGTTTTCATGTACTCTTTCATCTGGTGGTATTTGGAATAAAGTTACTTTCTTAAAAATCCAAAGAATAAATCACAATATTTGATCGTGTGATTTAAGCTTCAAAACTGCGCTGTATTAAAAAGGGGAAAGAAAAACACAAAGTACAATTTTAATTCTCTAATTAATAAAAAGTACATGCATAACAAATAGTAATAAAATAGTCTCAGGTACACTATAATAAAAGGCAACTCAAAGTGAAAATATTGTAAATATTACCAACAGTTCTCTGACTGCAACAGAACATATGTTTCAAAGTACATTTTAATGCAGGCGTTTAGTATTCTGTAACTAAATACATTTAAATACAAGTATTCTTCTCAACACTGGTAACATGTCTTTAAGCTAAATCACCACTATATTCATACATGCACCTTTAAATACACTCAAAAACACCTTACAACACCGTATATATAGGTTAAATGTCTCTCCCACGGACACAAAAACAAGTCGTTCTAAAGTCGGATCAAACGGTCAAACTTGTGTCACGTGGAAAAACCTTTAGCCTGTGTCCGCTCCAAGCTCAAGTCGAGATCGGCCGAGAGATAACGGCCACAGAACCTCCTCAATAACTCATAAACATTTAGCCATCTGTGAATCTGCCCTGTTTCCCAAAATGCCGAGGGGCCCGCGCCATCACATGTGCGGTGTGACAAATGGCGCACGTTCCTCCGGGGTCCGCGGGCACGCCACGCGCACAAAGAGCTTTCACAGAGTCCAAATTCATCTGACATTTAAGTCGTCTGAGGCCTTGTGAGTTTGAGGCGCTGAACAAGTGGAGCTTTATCAGCAGAAGCATGTTTCACTCTCAGCTGGGCAAAGATGTCAAGTGTGGGGGATAAAAGCAGCAACAGAACACACGAAAACAAGGGCGGAAACGGTAGCGACGCAACATCCGATCAATTATGTTACACAAGACGCACTACGTAACTTTCCTCGTCGTTTTCTTCACGGAGATGTTACTGCTTTGTCTGCATTGGTCCATAGTAAAGCACTAAATCTATGGAGACAAGCAGGTTTATTATATCTAACTTTATGTAGAATTCTTACTTCAAATAAACGCACACATTTCCACAAACGTTTCTGGCCTCGCTCCTTGAGTTTTCGGGACCGAGACGCTTATTTTTAAAACAACTTCAGACCGCGCCAAAAACGCAGGTGCGCCTTCAATGAATGGATTAACGAAACGATATACGGTAATCCTGACACCAACAAACGTACATTGTGTCTCTGGGATGTGGCGTTCCCGGACACTTCCCGAGCTGCATAAATGTCTCTGGGATGTGGCGTTCCCGGACGCTTCCCGAGCTGCATAAATGTCTCTGGGATGTGGCGTTCCCGGACACTTCCCGAGCTCCATAAATGTCTCTGGGATGTGGCGTTCCCGGACACTTCCCGAGCTCCATAAATGTCTCTGGGATGTGACGTTCCCGGACGCTTCCCGAGCTGCATAAATGTCTCTGGGATGTGGCGTTCCCGGACACTTCCCGAGCTGCGTGCGTCACCTGTGGAAGTGTCGGACAGAACGGGCGGTTTGTTGTTTGCCGGTCGGCTCAGATGGTGAATCCCATTACGTAACGTGCCACTGCCAAGAACTGGTGATCTGGGAGCAACAAGCATGAATAAAATATACAGCATCCTCTCACTCTCTCTCTTGCTGTCTGTCCCGCATCACATCCTCTCTCCTTCTCCCCCTCCTCACCCTCTAATCTCACACCTCGCTCTCTTCCTCAATCTCGAAGTCTCATCCTTCTTCCTCCTTCTTCATCGACCCCCCACCCTTCTCTCTCCTCTCTCCTCTCTCCTCTCTCTCTCTCTCTCCTCTCTCTCTCTCTCTCTCCCCTCTATCTCTCTCTCCTCTCTCTCTCTCCTCTCTCTCTCTCTCTCTCCCCTCTATCTCTCTCTCCTCTCTCTCTCTCCTCTCTCTCTCTCTCCTCTCTCTCTCTCTCTCCCTCCCTCCCTTTCTCTCTCTCTCTCTCTCTCTCTCTCTCTCCTCTCTCTCTCTCTCTCCCTCCCTCCCTTTCTCTCTCTCTCTCTCTCTCCTCTCTCCTCTCTCTCTCTCTCCTCTCTCTTCTCCTCTCTCTCTCTCTCTCTCCTCTCTCTCTCTCTCCTCTCTCTTCTCCTCTCTCTCTCTCCCTCTCTCTCCCTCTCTCTCTCTCTCCTCTCTCTCTCTCTCTCTCTCTCTCTCCTCTCTCTCCTCTCTCTCTCCTCTCTCTCTCTCTCTCTCCCTCTCTCTCTCTCCCTCTCTCTCTCTCTCTCCCTCTCTCTCCCTCTCTCTCTCCTCTCTCTCTCTCTCTCCCTCTCCCTCTCGCTCCTCTCTCTCTCTCGCTCTCCCTCTCTCTCCCTCTCTCTCTCTCTCTCTCTCTTGTATAAGGTGCAGTAGATATATAGGTCAGTGTGTGGAGGCTGCCAAACTCTCTCGCTCGCCCGCTGCTGCACAGACACAGACCAAATGCTCGTCCAGACGGAGCTTTTCAAGTCTGTCCTCCTGCACCTCCCTCGCTGCTCCTCCGGGCGGCGTTCATTTAATCACCTTTGTCTGTTTGGTTATAGGTGACTGTAAACCAGGGGCGTCAAACTCATTTCGGGCCGCGGGCCAATTTTTCAATGGTCAGGGTGGGTCGCAGGCCGAACCTAACATAACATATTTTATACATTGTTTAGTAATAGTTATTTATGGACACTATTTTAATAGTTTAAGCTTAAAAGAATAAAATGAGTGCAATGTGTTTGTATTCACACAAGATTCTGGGCTCTCAGCGCTCACCGCAGCTTCACTCTGCAGTATTTTTACCTGTGGCTCCTGATCTGTCCTGATCTTGGATGTTTTTCTCACAGAGCATCAGAGGCTTGTTTTCTTGTTGTTAGCTCTACATTAGCACCGATTTTAGAAAAAGAAAATTAATAAATATAAATTAGAAATACTTCCGGGCCGGATAAAAACATCTGGGGGTCCGGATAAGGCCCGCAGGCCTTATGTTTGACACCCCTGCTGTAAAGCCTTTTTGAGTTCAATCAACTTTATCAAGCAAGTAGTTGTGCTACTTTCTTTCATTTTAACAAGATAAGTGAATCTAATTTTAGCAAAGATATATATTCTAAGTCCAAATATCCCCTTATTCTCAGTTTGGTGAAGTCATTAGTATTAATTTAAATGACTTACATTTATGATTTGCCACAGAAAATATCTTAAAAGTTGAGTGACCTCACAAAGGCGGTTTCCTTATTTATCTAAGTTAAGAGCACTTAAAAGCACCTGTGCAAAGGAGCTCAACTGTCGCCCACGTTGAAGACCACCTGGTCTGGATCTGGATCTGTTCCTTAATTAGACTCTTTGTGCCGCTCCGTGGTGGAGTGGATAGCACACGTGCGCTCCATGTGAGCGACCTGAGTTTGAATCTGGCTTTCAGCAATTTGCTGCAATGTCCCTCCCTCTCTCATCCCTATTTCACGCTCTACAGTCCTGTCTATCGAAGCCTACGGGCCAAAAAAACATCAAATATAAGAGTTTAAAGGCACGACAGAGGCACCAGCTCTGTGGTAACTAATGTCCAGAACACAACTGTTTTAATACTTGCAAATGTTTTAACTTAAGCTGATGTGATGTTTCAGAAACCAATTTCAGATTGAGTTTCTTAGTTACCCCAAAGCCCCGAGCAATCTTTCAAACTGTTAACGTTTATATTTCTTTCCAGTGTGTTGTAACGTTGCATTGGACAGTGGTGAGCGGTCACTGTTACTGCATCATGTTTAATCCACTGCAAACATGCCCTAAACTTCATATGTAAATGTTGTACGTGCGTTTACGAGAGCGGGTGGGTTACTCTGCACATTCCTCCTCTGCTCCCTCGTACATTTGCAGTGCATTTGACTTCTCAAACACACTTGTCAGCTCTTCTCCGTGCCGGCGAATTGCTTCCTAATAACACGGTTTGTAGGCCGCTGTCTGCAGTGTCTGAAGCGTGCAGCACCATGTTTCCATCCCAAAGTTATCATTAGCGCCACTCGCTCCACTTTACTATCTGTGAGCCTCCCTTTTCCAGCCGGGCCACAAGACACAGAGGGGAGCGAGGGAGAAGGGGAGGAAATGACAGCGAGGGGATATATTTGCATTCACTCTACGTTTAAAAGTAGTCGCCTGGACAAGGGCAAAGGCTAAGGGGAATAACTGTGACAAATAGGCCTGTCACAATAATTACTATATCGACTTATTGTCTAGTATACAAGCTGAAACTATATTTTTTTATATTTCCTTTGCACTAGAGGGGAAAGTGTTGTTATTCTTTTATTGTATGGTAAAATGTGAGCTGTAAAAGGTCAAATATGCAATGTCTATGACTAATAATAGATACTAAGTGTTTCATTAAGTTATTTATTCATTTCGGCTCATGTTTTTTGATAATAGAGTGTATTTAGAAAAGGGTTTATTTAGTGTTATCTGGATCATAAACAGACATGCCATTTGTTCATTAGTTGATTACATTAGTTATTAGTTAAATGCCCGTGAATATAAGATTTTTACTAATTTGACTTAAGATGAAGGGGTTTGTTTTGCGTTTTTGTTTCCTGTGTGATTTTAATGTAATTCCTGCTTTGTCTGTCAGTCTGATTGTCAATTATTCTAATTTTACAGTTGTTAATGAATAGCTCAATAATCATTTAATTTCCATTTTAGTTAACGTGTTTCAACCCTAGATCATTCCCATTAAAAAGAAAAAAGTACAATCATTGAACTGATATCGAATTGTCTTATTCTACTTCTGTAAGGCTGCGTTCACACTCACCACATCAAAATTGGATCTAAACCAGGACTAAACCCAAAACAAAAGATGGACTAGATCAGGACAAAATGAGGACTAGATCAGGGCCAAACCAAGTGCCCATTGCAACAAAAATGGGTTAAATTTAGGACCAAACAGAGTTAAAATGTGTGAATAATAGAGATGCTTTACAAAACTCATGATAACAGCAATGGCCCAAGTAAACATAAACAAGGCCTATTAAATGTAAGGCCCTTAGACCAAATCAGGCCCTCCGGACAAAATGATTCAGTCCACAGCCCATTACCCAATATTAGAAAAGATGTTTTCTCTTGTTTACTGGTTTTGCCCTACATTTTTGTCCTGATTTAATTCTTGGCTTGGTCCTGGTTTAATTCTGGTTCAGTGCTGGATTGCAGAATAATGTTGGTAAAACCTTTCGTTTATTTTTTCCCCAAAAATCCACAGCAGTTGTTGGTATGTTATCAGTATTGAAACAAATCTAGTGTTTTGTGCGACTCTAAAGTGTGTCAAAAAGTGGTGATGCGTGATGCACCTATCCGCCCCAGAGACCGAGGACATTCGAAAAATCTGTCCCACAGGAAAATGTTCTGCTCTAAACCAGTGTTTTTTTAACCTTTTTTGGAGTCGCAGCACACGTTTTTGGTTGAAAAGATATCACAGCCCTCAACTTACTAAAACTTTACGTAGAAAATGTTCTTACAATTTGGATACGGTGATTATTTTGCTTCGTTTTTTGGTACAAACTGTTAAATACATTTCAAAATGGTAACTTATTCAATTAAATCCATGCGTGAATGTGCTTTTGGGATGAAATTTGAGATTTTTCCAAGGCCTGGCGTACCTGAACACACTCTAGTATTCCTCTGCACACTGGTTAAAAATCAAAGTCCTAAACAAACGATGTAGGTCTTTATTTCTACAATTTCATTCAATTTATAGTAAATAGGAGAGGGCCATATCACATTTTCTCCTCATTTCACTTCCATATGGTCCTCTGCTAAACACATCATATGAATCAGCGTTTTCAGTTCCAAACAATCACTCACTACAGCCACGTCCCTCCCCACTGACTCCAAATGGCAGCACATCAGCAGTGTCCATACATAATGCATACTGAAGCCGTTGGCCTGGGGTTTTAACGAGCGGGAGTCGGGACCCCCCCTGGGCCCGCCCCATCGCTCTTTGTGATGTATTTCAGCACATTAATGCCTGTTTTATTGTTGTTCTAATGGCTTCTGTGCTTTTCTGATGCCAAGCCGCCACAACGGCACAGAATGGCTCTTTTGGCTTGACCCCTGCTGTTATTTACACTGAGTCGTATTATTATACAATGTCACCGTAATGAAAGAGGAAGAGGGCAGGAGCCGCAGTTTGTCGATTTAACAAACTAATGTAAAGGGCTTGAAAAGATCTGAGAGGAAGTTGGCGTTTGAGTGAGGCGTTGGTGTTAAATGCCAACAGTTTGAATGTATAAATAGTCAGACACTTCCCAAATTAGAAATAAAATGACTTGTTGTTAAAAAATGTCAAGATGTGTATACATTTCTAGGCAATATCATTTTCATTCAGCTCACAAAATTATCTAATTACAGCACTTTTGCACCAAATCAATGAGTGGTTTAATGAGTTTTTAGTATTAATACGACCTAATAAAGTTTTTAATTGTTTAAAAAAAGATATACCGTGTGTACAAATATGATTGCCTATACTTTAACTAGTTAGAAAGCAGAAATGAGAAAGTAAATCAGTCAAAAAGTATTATAAAATAGATTATAAAATGTATTCAACTACAGTAGTGTAGATGTGTGTTTTATACTTATAATAATAAAGTTAATACTGTATCTCAACATAACTATAGAACATCACTTTCATGTTTACAGTATTATATGTTCAGTATTTTGCAGCTCTAAAGTTGCATGAGCTTATTACAATAGTCAAACTGAAATTGACCTCATTTTAGTCAATACCCGGAAGAGGCTAAACTACTGTTGGCTTTAATCTGACAGTGATTTATGAGGTACAAGGCCAGTGCATTCAGACTCTTCACATGCAAATTGTGCTTTAGTCCAGAAGCTTTTTCAATGTAACTTCCAGGCCGATTAACGTGTGTACATTCAGTTTAAACCAGAAAGAGAAGAAAGCCAAAACACACAAAGCGTCAATGTACCATTTTATTGGACTTATATAGAAATACTTAAAAAAACATGAATTAGCACCATTACTTAAGTCTTACTTTTATCATGTATAACTTTAAATGTCAGAAAAATAAAACTCTTGATACATTTTCAAATCTTGTCTCAGCAAATATAATATTAGTATTTGACCATGAGGTTAAAGGCCCTTTATCATAAAATAAAATATACTTTGTTCTTAAACTTTGCTCAATAAAGTACATTTACGCTCAAGTAACGTCACCTACATATACATAAACAAGTGGTAAACAAATGTATTAAAATAGAATTACTAAAACTATAGTGGTGCAACAGAAGCCTGTAATTCCCACTGGATTCTAATTCATACAAATTTTAGAAAGCATAAACGGTTCCTTTGTGTTCAACTTACTAAGTTTTGTACATTTCAATGTTTTGTAATAATATAGAATAAAATATGCTTTATATTACTGAATAGAAAATATGCTGGGTGAAGCAGAGTCAAAAGACGTTTTTTGCTAAACCTATAAAAACTCCATCCCAACAGAATACTGTCAAATGCAATACACATCATGAGAATCAGGGTTCCTCCCACAGTCGTATAATATTAAAATAATACAGTGATCACTGCCATAAGGCCATACTACAAAATAAACAATATTTCAACCCAGCTACAAAAAAGTTCACTGAACTTAAATTAAAATATCTGTAAACATCTTTGCAATAAGAAATATAATCTTTCAAGTCAAAAAAAGAATAAAATACTTCAATCTGTATGAATGTCATTAAAACTTTCAAATTGCAGAAATTGATTCTATACATATATATGTAGGATATGTTGCGCTCCCTCATGTGGTTACAGCTGCAGTATCGTCCGCGTCCTGTAGGAGTCCCACGCCCTCCTCACTACATTTGGGAGGCTTGGCTATAAAACCTGCTTCCACCAAGAGACATGGCACTGCTCTGTTTGTGTTAAATGCTTTTCCATTGGGACTCTCGAAGGATACCAGGCAGAAAAGACTGACTGGAGCGAGAGCGAATGTAAAAAGCACTCGAGCAACAGAGGATTCCCCTGAAAAGATGCTCACACCATCACATCCGAATTAAAAGGGTGTGGCCAGCTGCACTGATCACATCAAGTATCCAAAAGGTAATAGAAGTCATCAATTGTTTGCAAATTCGAATGTTACGACACAACCAGCTGCCAAACCATGTGCAGCTATTGTTTTGTCATTGTGCGAGGAGAAGGACAACCGTGTCATTGCCTCGTGGCGCACACACCCACATGAGGGAAACTGTACCTCTTGGTGGAAACAACATCAGTCTCTAGGTTTGATCCCTCGTCCCAACGTGTCCTTAACAAGTCTTAAATATAGAGTACAATTTACTAGAACTATTGAGTACTATGCTGTAATATTCAAAACATGCACTTAGATGTTGAAAATATTCCCCACGCTACAGTATATTATGAACAACTATACGACGGAGCCCAAGAAGAGGTCTGTCCCTCCCCTGATACTGCAGCCTCTTACATATACATGTATACCTATGTACACTTTAAAGCAGTTTCCAAGAACAAAGAGTCACTTGTTGCTATTGTCGGGGGTCTCACTTTCGGAGATACAGTCACAAAAATAAGTTCTTATGAAAATATACGAATGGCCTGAGTGACGCCAGTGTGGCAGACGGGGCATCTGGGCTCGCTCCTCTCGCAAATCCGGTTGGCACACTCCATGCAGAAGAGGTTGTGCCCGCACGGGACGAGGGCGGCGATCACCTCGCTCTCGAAGCACACGGAGCAGTCGCGGCTGCCCTTTCTGCTCGTGCCGGATGACGTGGAGGAGGAGGACGAGGCGGAGGAAGAGGCTGACGAATCGCAGGGGATGCCGGGGAGGTGTGGCCCGGGCAGGGAGGCGATGCCGCTGGAGTAAGAGGAGGGGAAGCTGAGGGACCCGCCGCCCGGATCGCTGCGCACTCTGCGGGCAAGTGGGTGCTCGCCGACGCCCCCTGTATGGCTGTGGAGAGGCGGGGAGAGGCGTGGCTGAGGGGTGCCGCTGCTGCTCACCCTTCTCCCGTTGTTATTATTGTTATTGGCGGAGAATATGGCTGAAGTGGAGGTGGGGGAACTGCCTCCGGTGGATGTCGGGGTCATACCTCTCTCATACTGGGACCACAAGAGTCCTGGCGGCGCTGGGGTCGGGTCGAACGTAGGCGACGAGTCAAACGGCATGTTGGTGGAGTCTGGGGAGATGGCGTCGCTCCCGTAGACGAAACCGTTGCCATTGTTCATGTTGTTGTTGTTATTGTTGCCATTGTTGTTGTTGTTGGCCGTGTAGCTCAGGGCGGGGCTTGGGGGGCTATAGTCGGCCATGCGTGAGCTGCTGTTCCCGAAGTAGGAGTCCGTCGAGGCACTGCCCAGGGAAGAAGAGGAGTCGTTGCGGTAGTTTGAGAAGGGTTTACGCACAGAAGAAGTCGTTGTAGTGCCGGGTTTGGACCACAGGGAGGCGTTGAGCAGATCGAACCCGACATCCGTCCCGTTGGCGTGGAAATCGTTGTCGTCCTGCAGTTCGATAATACCGCCCGTTCTCATGGCGATGTGCGCTTCGATCTCTTCCCTGGCGCGGTCCACGTTTTCGGGCATGCCAGTCACTTCGAACACGGGCTCTTTGTCCCGACTGGGAGTCACTATGTACGTGTGGGTCTGCTGCTGGATGCGCTTGATGGTCGCACCCTTCGGGCCGACAACCAGCCCCACGACGCGGTATGGCACCCGGACCTGGATGGTGGTCTGGCCGGGCAGGTTGGGGGGTCCCGGGATCGGGGTGCCGCTCCCGTTCACGCTGGTGTTTTTGTTCCTCGACGCTCGGATCATGGAGAAGTGTTCGGCAGCAGAGATGATTTCCCTCCGGGCCATGGCCACGTCCTCCCTGCGCCCGGTCACCACAAAGACGGGCTCCTCTCCTCTCACTGGAGTCTTGATGTAGGTGTTGGTCTTGGCGCGCAGTGCTTTAATCTTGCACCCTGGAGGCAAAGAAAAGAGAGGCGTGAGTAAGTCCCACAAAAAATACAGATCAAATTGGGTCATAGGGCAGCGCTCAATGTTTCTTATTAAAAACAGCTGCTATGTGTTTTTTATTTAGTCTCGAGTAGGGGGATCCCACCCTGTTTTTGGGGGGGAGGGGATTCAAACCACATGGACAGCTAAACCCGACAATACCTCTCAGCAGCAGAGCAACTTGGACTTACAAACACTAACAGAACATCATCTATATAAAAAGCGTTGGAATAAGCATAATCCTTCCACAATCTTTGCAAGTTCATATCATAAACATCCTTTGTGGTCTGAAATTGGACCAGTGATGAAACAGAGTGTAAAGAAGGACATAAAAAAAGGAAAGCAGAGTGGGACATGGTGATGTAAGGCACGTGGTGAAGCTGATTCTAAAGACACTTAAACGGAAATATAGGTTAAACGAGGATATGGCCTTTTATGCGACTAAATAATCTCACTTCAGTATTCTCATTTGACCCAATTCTGTTCAGTCTATGTCCACATGGTACAGTGGTGTTATATATATATATATATTGATTTGGGGACATCCAGTGGCATTGCAGATGAAAGAATCCGCATTTGTAACCGAGCACCAGGCAGAACCCGCCCCGCAGCCCCCGCGTCTCACCGCTGGATGCCCGTGTCAGCTCAGGTCTGTGCCCGGACCGCGCTGCCATTGCCCCGTCTCGCTTGGCCACGGGGCAACGCACAGGATCGTGACTGTTGTCCCAATGTGATCCCCCCACCACCCCTCCCCGTGCTCCCTCTGAACCACTTAAACGTCATCACAAATCATGAAAACAAACGGGACGCTCTCTCTGCGCCACCGAGATGTTACGCACCTACATCTGGGGTCAACGCCAGAGCTATTTTGAACTCCCGTGTGCACCCTGTGACCTTAATTGTCCTCATTTGCGGGATAATTACAGTAATAAACCGTCAGCACTCAAGCGAATTTGTCCTTAATGTCGATGTGAAGTTGCCTATAGCTGTCACTTGCCCCTCAAAAACGACCACCATTCTCTCTCTCTCTCTGTATATATTTATTTATTATGTGTAAAAATAAGAAATAAACTGCACTGCTTCACTATTACACGTATTTCTTTTTCAGGAACTGCCTCAATCCTGCCTCAAAACCGCGCGTCTCCGCACAGCCCGTTATCTGGATTCTTATGAATGGACCACAGCACTAGTGGCTCGCGCTCTGCCCTACTACAGTCCGGCCCGTCCACGCGGCGCGCGCCACGTTGGGCACGCGTTAAAACCCCGCAGCAGACAAAGGAAATCCATCAAACCCGAATGGGGAAAAACGCAAAGTTCGGACGCGTCTTTTTACCGTGTGGACCGTCCCCGCGCTGCCAGCTGCCGCCCACCACCGTTTATTTATAGTAGACGGGGAACAATGTGTGACCGCGCGTCCAGACAAGGAGCGCGACTCAAAGTTTTAGGGAAAACTGTTGGAACATGTGAAAGAAAAAAGAAAAAACTCACCTTGTCTGCCCACGATCTCCGCCACATGCTCCGAGCTCGGCACCGGGACGCACTCGGTCATGTTGACGCTCTTCTTGCGCGGCTCGTTGCTGTCGTAGAGGCCGTTCTCGTCGTTGTCCAAGCCGAGCAGGGAGAGCTGGTCCAGGGCAATCTGCAGAGCCCTCTGGTCGTCCAGCGCGTCTCCCTGGTGGTGGTGGCGGTGGTGGCTGTGGTGGTTGTGGTTGTTGTTGTTGTGGTGTTGTTGTTGTTGTTGTTGGTGGACGCTGCCGCTGTCAGTTGCGAACAGCGAGCTGGGCATCTTCTCCCGTCGCGTCTCCTCCGTTCACGCGTGGGATCCGGGCTGAAGCCGGGCGAGGAGGGAGAAAGCAGGAGGCGAGGAGGAAAGGAGAGAGGAGGGTAGGAGCAGGAGAAGGAGGGGAGCGGAGGCGCCGATCTCGGGCCAGCGCAAAGTACCAAAATCAGTGCTGGAGGTGGAGCGGGGGAAACAAGTGGCGAGAGGAGCGCGGAGTTACAAAAAAGGACATCCACTCCTCTTTTGGGGTTGTATCCCGTCGCAGCAGTGGCACGGGGCGAGTCGTCAAAGCAGCAGCAACAACAACAAACAAACAAAAAAGAAGAAGAAGAAACACAACGTATACAAAGTAGAAGAATATCCCAAAAGCTGCACGTTTGAAATATTCCTGACAAAAAAAGAGCCCCTCCCCGGTTTGTCGGTGCGTGCTGATCGCTTCTCCTTCTTCTTTCTCCTTCTTCTCCTTCTGCTGCTGCTTCTCTGTCTGGGTCTGAGTCCTCGAATATCGGCTAGACACAGAAGATGCGCCTGGTGACGTAACTGGGCGGGGACGATGCGGCGCTGGGAGCTCGTTTAGCCGAGGCGCGCAGCGATTGGCCGCGCCGGTGTCGAGGGGGCGGGCGCAAGCGCAAAGGCACGGCCCATTCTTTGTTGTCAGCCTACCTCTTTGTCCCCCTCTCACCGCTTTTTGGGTTGTTTTTGTCTGTTTGGTGGCTGTTTTTTTTCAATTTTTCTCTCTTTCTTTCTTTCTTTCTTTCTTTCTTTGACTGTGTTTAAAGATTGGGCAGACGTGCGCAGAATCACGCGCGCGACCTGCGACTCAATAAACGCGTTGATCAACAGCCGCGCATGTGTTTACGGGCAATGCTTGTTTTTGTTTATTTGTTCTGTGCGGATGTCTTTGTGCTCCACTGGTAAAATTGGGCAATCAGAAAGGTGTGTTGTTTGCGCCGGTTATGGATTGACTCGCCGTCTGTGTCCGCGGGATTGTGTGCGGGTCCTGTATGTTAAGCAGCACGCGGGCTACTGCAGGTCAGCGGGTTTATCTGGGGAGACGAGAGCAGGGCGGGACACTGCGGTGAGATGCATGGCGAGGGATCATCTATGTCGCGTTTCAGTCCAATGTTTAGATTCTATATATTTTTCCTCATCTTTAATCGTGTTGTCCCGTCACATTTTGAGTAGTAGTAATTGTAATGATTTCAAATCCAGGTTAAAAAAGAAAACAAGTGAATGTGTTTTATAATTACAAACAATTTGATTCAATATTGGTTGTTTTGTATAGCAATAATACACATTTTGACTTAAGATGCGATGTTCTGGGACAGTTTTGCCATTTTCTTATTTATGTTGGTTTATTTGCTCGCCTTTTATCAACCAACGACCAATGTTTTGTGTAATTTTCTAACCTTCTGTTACTTAAATCACCAATTTTGTAAATCCCTTTGCGATTAATGTTGTGGTTTTGGTGAATAACAATAACACATTTTTGTCCCACAAAATATAAAACGTAACATAAGATAAGAGATAAGATAATCCTTTATTGTCCACACATGGGGAATTTTCCAGCTATAACAAAGGCTATATCTATCATTGCTAAAACATTTTTATTTTTTTTAATATAACACATTTTTATACAATAACACATAATAATCATATGAAATAAAAAAAATAAAAACATCTTTAAGCATTTTCTATACTGTAATTTGCATTTATATCTACCATTGCAAACCGGTAGCTGTTTAGACAGATGTAATTATTTGTATATAGAGAAAATTAAAGGCTTAATTTTATTTTATCCTTCATTTAACACACATTTTACAGTATTTGAATTGTACTTTTTTACTGTCAGGAGTATATGACTTGTTTTGCACCTACAGCCGCCCCCCGCAGTGCTTTGTGCTGTGGAGGAATGACATCATCGCGCTTCCAGCTCTGAATCAAGCGAATGACCTCATTGCCGCTCGAAGCTTCAATCAGGCTCGAGCTCCTTCCCCCCTTCACCTCTTCAGTCACACAGGTAGTCAAAATAATTAGATTTTCCTTTGCCTATATGCATTTACTGTACGTCTCCGGAACACAGAAAGTGATTCAATGCTGACTAAACATGGTATACAGTTTATTTCATTGCATTAGATGAGCCCTTTCTACTTCAACCCAACAGAGGTCAGAGAGAGGGGATGACCCGAGCGCCTAAGCAACACAGCTGCATTGATTTGACGTTAAAAAGACATGTAATGGAAATAAAGGTATAACAAAACAGGCTTAATGTCCTCCACATGATGCAACGCGGTGCAACACGCTCAGACGTATAACGTGGAGAAGATGGGGGAAGGTGAGCGCGGAGCCGGGGACCGGGTGTAAACAACATGTGCAGTGACAAAAGAATCATGTCAGAATGTGAAGATATTGAAATTTAAAAATAGACCTTTTAAATAGGCCCAACCAGCTGCAATATTTGTGTTTTTCTTATTCATTTCACTGTAAACAAGGGGATAATTAGTGTATAAACTGAATATGCACAACAGAACAGAACAGAGCAGTGGGTAAAGACTAAACCAGGAGCTTTCACTTGTCCTGGTTTGGTCCTGGTTTGGTCCTGGTTTTACGTTGTTTGGTCCTGGTTTTATCCTGGTTTAGTTTTTGAGTTCAGTCCTAAATTGTTCTAATTTTAAAACATCCTGCACAGAAATAATTTGTTTTTTGTAATAAATGTAATCATACACTCAAATATTGGTGTATAAACTGGTAACAATAACAGTGAATTAATTAGCACATAAAAGGTGTATAAAGATGAATTGATCAAGGCACAAAAGGAGGAAGCAGCTATTGTAGGTGTGTTCACACTTAACCTGTTCGGTCCTGGTTTGAGCCCAATTTTACTTGGGTTGGTCCTGGTTTAGTCTTGGTTTGGTTCTGGTCTAGTCTTGGTTTGGTCCTGGTTTGATCTTGGTTTGGTCCTGGTCTTGTCTTGATTTGGTCCTGGTCTAGTCTTGATTTGGTCCTGGTTTAGTCTTGGTTTGGTCCTGGTTTGATTTTGGTTTGAGCTTGGTCTAGTCTTGATTTGGCCCTGGTTTAGTCTTGGTTTGGTCCTGGTTTAGTCTTGATTTGGCCCTGGTTTAGTCTTGGTTTGGTCCTGGTTTAGTCTTGGTTTGGTCCTGGTCTAGTCTTGATTTGGTCCTGGTTTAGTCTTGGTTTGGTCCTGGTTTGATTTTGGTTTGATCTTGGTCTAGTCTTGATTTGGCCCTGGTTTAGTCTTGGTTTGGTCCTGGTTTAGTCTTGATTTGGCCCTGGTTTAGTCTTGATTTGGTCCTGGTTTAGTCTTGGTTTGGTCCTGGTCTAGTCTTGATTTGGTCCTGGTTTAGTCTTGGTTTGGTCCTGGTTTGATTTTGGTTTGATCTTGGTCTAGTCTTGATTTGGCCCTGGTTCATTTCCACGTTTGGTTTGGAGTTTAGTCCCAGTTTCGTCCTTTCTTTGAACACATCCTGCACAGAAAGAATCAGGAACTACACCAGAACTAAACTGTCTCTATACAGGCAAAAACTGGGACTAATGACATCAAAATACGGGACAAAATAAAACAATAAATCTGCTCTGTATTAAACATGCAATTTCAAAAACAGTGAACCCATGATTATGACAACAATAACTGGCATTTGGCCAATTTGAATAAACAGTATCTTCATTGATTAAACGAAAAACAAGTATATTTTACTGTCATCTGGATAAAACCACTTCTTACAAGTTCAAAGCATGCAGTACTAGAACGTTTTGAGCAGGGTTGCAATATTTTTAGACTAATAAGTGTCCAAGCCTGGAAAAAACAGGCCAAAAAAGTAGCAACCCGACAAAAAGAAGTGCTGTGAGTGCTGATGACATGCACATATTTTGAATGGCATTTAACATCAATAACAGCTTTAAAATGTTAATTAACAGTTAACCTCCTTGTCTTTCAGGCATTACTAGGTCTATTGTCATGAAACAGACTCAAAAATGCTCAGGAGCAAGCAAAAAATAAATCGAATGCAACTCACAACTGTAAAAATTAGCAACAAACTCACAAACAAAAGTCCAAAGTCACTGTAAAGAAGCCGAGTTCTTCACTTCTTACTGTAGTTTGACGACCGTCTTCTCCGACTGGCCGATTACCTAATGCTTCAGAGACCCTGCTTTGATATGTAAATCCAATGTATTTGCCTCTGAATTGATTTGTCACATGTAGCATTTCAAAAGGCTGACCACATGGCACCGTCTGTTTACATCTGGAGCATTTTAAATAAGTAAAGCAGCAGTTGGTCCGACTGTATCGGACACTGGTGACACTAGAACACCAGATAGAAATAGAGACACTTTCACTTTTTCATCGTTGCTGCGATTAAGTTTTACAACGACAAATATGAGAGGCAGAGACTTTCACCGGCAAAAACGAGAGCAACAAATGGACAGAAAAGTGCTTGGATACGGCCTTCCAAGACACGACAGGAAATCCATTATTTGTCCAGCAATTAATACAGTCTAGTGTTGCAACAAAGTATTCTCTCTGTTCATTTCGAGAGACGTTGCTGCTCATTTGCCCCAAACAATCGCCAACTTGACTAAAAAAATGTTGCGATGATATTCTGGAAGATTTCGTGAACATGTTTTAGCATCAGGACCTAACTGCTGAGCATAAGCAACAAGAGGAAATCCATAACCAGAGCTGAGCCTGGCCAAAATTCTACTCAAGTAAGAAAACTACATCTGAGGTGCTGCGGTTTGAATCTCCCAGATCACATAAACACATCTGGAGAACTCTGTGTGCTTGTGGATCCTCGCTGCACTTCAATAGCACCAGGTACGAAACAGACCAGTAAAAGTATTTAAATCAGCATCTCCACCGCAGAGTAGCTAGTGTGGTTTCATTGTTTTGGTCCGTTACGTGAAAGTGAAAACAACCAGAGCTCCAACATGTTCGATTCTGCTGCGGAAAGCAAAATAACATAAGCCACGCAATTCCCAGCCCGTCTGGAAATCAAATACTGTACGCAAACGAGACGGCGCTTGTTTATATTTATCAAAAGTGTGGTTGTAACTTAGATGTATGCTAGCAATATTAGTATTAGCGATTACAGCGGCAGAGTTTTATGGCTGATTTTACAAGAAAACTCCTCATTCGCACCAATTCAATTCGTTAACCCGCACGTGGATCGGGGCCAGAGTGGTCCGAGCGGGTTCCTGGAGAAGTGCGAAACAAGGGAGAAACAAGAGCGAACTCGGAAGCTCAGAGTCACCTGTGTATGTAAACGTACGGGAACGTAACTGCCACCTTTGCTCGAACTAGATGAACCACCATAGGGCTAACGATGATTTAGTAGTCAATAGTCAGTCAGCCATTAGTTTTCCAATTACATTTATTTTTGTTGTACACTGAGGCCTTTTTAATGCATTATCTAGCAAATAAAAGTTAAAATACATTGTCTGAAACCTTCTAGACAGAGAGTATTAACAAATCAAGTGTATTAGTCGGTGTCCTGGAGTGTTCCATTGTAGAAAAATATTCAGTAAAAGTGTGTTATTCATGAAAATCTGATTATGTATTTTTTTTTTTAGATATTCTGATTTAATAATGCTTTGTCTTTGTTATGAAAGCTCTTTTTGCCTGTGTTTTAGAGTCTGTATTGTCATGATTACAATTATGGTGATCAATATATGATCAATCGTCGCGGCCCTTTACTCTACAGGCCCAGTATTTTAATCCTAAACCGGCACATGGTGAATAGTGAAGCATATTAAACTCACCGCAGGGTCACGGGGCAGTGGTTCTTGTGAGTGTCCGAGCTTTGGGGAAAAGGAGTCGGGGAGGGCACAGTGTGCAGGGGGGGGGCGTTTGACGGACACAATGGGGATTTGAAGCCGACTGAAAACCGTTGAGACCAGGAGCACTTTGCTTTGTCACCTCTCTCCTGGCGCACAATGCAGATGGTAATGAGGGTGAAGGGATGGGACCCTCTTGTTAATATTTGACACCTCCGCGCCCTCCCCGATCACCCCCTTCAGCGGCTCTCCAAAACCTGGCACCTATTCACCGCGTAAGGGCTGAACGGTTCCCATACTTTCCCCAACAGAGAACTGCACAATAGATGCCGTATTGTCAGATGTACAGAGCTCTTTTTTGGTTCAAACGTAGCTTTTTGTCTGTTGCTAAGAAAAAAAAGGCCTTTAAAGCAACTAATATTTGCTTACTCGCTTTGTGCACATTGTTATGTCGCTGTTACGATGAGTTTATTCTATAGTTATGGTAGGGAAATTCTTGTTAAATGCATCAAAATTCTTATTATTTACTGCAAAGTGATGATAATAAAGCATTTTTCCTTGTGTATACATAAAGTCTTTTTTTGCTGTAAAACTGTGAACTGCAGCAATTGTTTTTGACACCGAAATATTATACAACACTTTACCCGTAAAACTTCACTCTTACTGCGACATTCCGCACTTCTAAACGTTGCAATTATTTACCAGTTATATCTTCATTTTTATCAGAAATATTACGACAAATTAAACAAAAGAAAGGATGTACAGTTATAGCAATGTGTGTGTGTAATTCTGTGTCTAATTCCATTCTGGCGTTCCTCCCGGTGCTTGCATTCGGACCGCTGTATATTTACATAAGACGCTGACCGCACCCTGAAGACAGTGGATGTCCATTCACACCTCTCATTGGGATCGTCCCGGGTGGATACTTTTGATCTTATCTGACTTCCGCTGCTCTATGT
Source organism: Eucyclogobius newberryi (assembly GCF_026437365.1). Lineage (NCBI taxonomy): Eukaryota > Metazoa > Chordata > Actinopteri > Gobiiformes > Gobiidae > Eucyclogobius > Eucyclogobius newberryi. The sequence goes on along the minus strand of NW_027316167.1, from coordinate 31,352,498 downwards.
GCAAATACACACACAGAAACACACGGGTTAAACATCCATTAGTGCTGTTTGGCTTCCTGCGCCTCCTCCCTCTGTCCCTGTGCCAATGTTATGGGAGAAACATGAAGAAATCTGACCCTACCTTTGCCAATTTATCACTCAGAGAGGCTTTTTTGTTGTTTGTTACTTGATTAAGGAGGGACTTGGAGAATTAGAGCTGCAAACGCCACTAGAGTTCAATTACACACTATGTAACGCTCTTAAATTACCTATAACTTGCCTGATGTGGCAGCCATTCCTACTTTCTGTTCAAACGCTAGTGCAAGAGGCCAATTTTAGCAGGTTCCAATTACATCCACGAATTAGTAGCCCGCGTCTACAACTGTTTGAACCTCAAAGTTCAGGTCTTATTGTGTTGATTCTGCTGTAATCTATGCTTTTTCTCCGTACATTGGAAATCACTAAGACAGGATACCTTTTTAGAATAGTCTTGGTTGGCCAGTCAAGCATACCTTTTTGGACCATGAATGAACAACATGTGAGTTAACTAATGTTGAACCATGACATAGAAACAACTGTCTGGAATAGTTAAAGCAGTTTATAACAAAAATAAATTGATTTGATTTGATTTGATTTGATTTAAATATACTGATTCATACCTTAATCTTAATCATGGTCCATTGACCATTGAACCAAAATATGGTAATTTGGCTGAAAGATTGAACCCACTAAAACTCTTACAGAGAACTTACAAATGCATGTTGATGTACTGTAATAAGAATAATAATGTACTGTCTGGCTTTATACAAAATATATAAAAAGGAAGGCATGAGCCAACATCAGTGTCAACGCTCTCTAATTAGTCTGGAGTGCCACAATCTAAGCTTTACGCTAGAGCAGGGCTAATCAATTGGAGGCCAAATGCAAAGTGGGCCAAATCCAGCCCACTAAGCATTATGGTCTGGCCCATCGTTGTAAAATGGGTGGACTTTATTGCTTCGTAAGCTACGTTTGTCTCCAACATATATTTAAGAGCTTCAGATTCTGTGGTCTAGTCCTGTTCAAGATGTGGTCCTGAACATTAGGTTTAGTCTTGGTTTAGGACTTGGTCTAGTTCTAGATCCGCTGCTATGAACTGCTGTGTTTGTTATTGCTTGGTCTTGTTTTGGTCCTGTTTTTATGTGACAGAGCAATGTTTCTTTCTACAAGTTGTTTGTGGATATTGGATGTAAATGATGACAGTCCTCTGAACAATATATCCCCCTGGATTTAATTGCCCCGCCCTAGAGGTTTCGTAAGTACATTGCCAAAAAAAAATCCCCATATACTTTTATTTATTTGTTTACTATTTAAATGTTTGTGCACAGGAAAAATGAATGGTAGATTCATATCCAAGTAGGCAGTCACTGTTGCACTCTACTCTTGTGGAGATATAAACCAAAACATGAATTTCCCCTTGTCCTTAGTATATCTACTCTGTGGTTCACACTTGCAGTAAATTCCACATAAACCTTGAGGAACAAACCAATAAAACTGTAAGTGTACTGAATCACGCCTCGCCTCTTACTGCGGCGTTCCCAAACCCGCTCGGTCTCGTTATGGTCGACCCGAGTGCTGTTTGGTGTTCGGCGTAGAGCAGCTGCTCTTAGCCGATTACCCGCGTGCCTTTTAATGAGCGCAGGAAAAGCTTAGCACCGTAACCCAGAGAGCACGCGACGGCGGACACAGACAGAGCTTAGGGCGGCTCGACAGACACTGGGCCAGATCTGGAGCGTCTGCGGCACACTGACCTCACAGGCTCCATATACAAACGGCTGTGGGCGACGGCAGCGCTGTGGGGGCGAGTAATAGGCAGGATACAGGCATCGGATGTGTGCCATGGCTCACACACTTCAGTGAACAATAGAAGCCAGACAGCAGCAGGGTGAAAGCGCCGGCGTTTTCGTTTAAAGCCTACAGTATATGACAGGTTCTTGTGTTTTTTGCTAATTATGAACGTTGTTTGGAGAGATAGTCCCTGTGGTAGGTAATTATCACAGTTTTACATCAGTCAAGTCGCAGTTTGTGAACAGATTCTGACAATTAAAAGTTGAATATTACAGGAAGTAGTGCCGAGTTCCACAACAGAGTAACTCTAAAGTGCAAACATGATGAGACATTCAGTGTCATCAGTGACCAGTAAAAACTAATGATTCAATTGACCAAACTGATTTCCTGGACCTACTGTAGCCTCACTTTGTCAATACACAAGCTTTATGGTCTCTGTAAACGTGCCCTTTGCATTTGAGCCTCCTTCTGTGCCGCTGGAGCAAACTGTCTGGAGCGGTGGTCGACCACAGTGCAAGATCTTGAGCTACAAGTTTATGTCCAGCGTGTATTGAGGTTTAGTCTATTGCAGGGGTGTCCGAACTGTTTTCATTAAGGGACGAAGCGGTGGGCCATGTTTAGGGCTTTAGACGGTGGGACAGGGAATAATTCACACGGGGGAATTTTACACAGGTTAGACTTATACTCCGGTCCACTTCAATGAGTCACATTAAAATGACTTTCAGTAAACAATGGGCCTGGTCTTAAGGCTGAGATGACACGCTATTGGATGTTTTTGGTTGTAAATTATGTACATGTTTATCCCTTGTGAACCCTCGGGTTTAGTTGGTGTAAATATAATACATGAATGTGTGAAAAGCACATCAAGCGTCCCTCATGTGATCTAATCATGTGAAACATGTGAACGAAACAAACACCCACTGTACTACTGAACTACAGTGTGGTGAACATGACCTGATCATCTTCTAACCCCCAGACACTCCTTCTATAAACAGATAAACAGTGGAAGATGTATAAGGAACATTAGTTATTTTGTAGGAAAAATGATGATGTAATTGTTATAATATATAAAAAAGAAATATTGATCATTATGTTGCTTCAGATAAATGAAACCCACTTCCTTTACCCAGAATTGTTTGTATCATTTGAAGGTTAATTGAACAAACTAATCCAACCCATTGCATTACAAATGTTTCCATGCACAGAAGCTGGACTTCAAGGACAAATAGAATCAATGCTGCGTCTGTAGTGGTCGTTACATGTACACATCACATCCGCAGGCTTCAGGCTTCAGGCTTTTATTTCCTCCAAAATCTTATCTAAAAAAAGATTCTACTGCAAGAAAATCCTCCGACCACAAGACATTAAAAACCAGCCAATAGAATGTGGCAGAGGAGGTTCATTGAATTACACACAGTCTGAGAGAGAGAGAGAGAGAGAGAGAGAGAGAGAGAGAGTGGGGGAAACGGAAGACAGAGGTAAAAAGAGAGAAGGAAGGAAGAGAGAGACGGGGGAGAAGGAAGATGGATAAAGATAGAGCTACAGAGAACGATGGTGGGTGTTGGGTGTTGGGTGAGGTGCAGGTTGTTGAACGAGTGAGACGGAGGGGGTTCGTGTCATTACTCTGTGGTGAGGGGGCGAGCGACAGTCAAGGTTACACAACGGCACTTTCGGAGCTGCACTGCAAATTTACAGAATTTTGTACAGAAAACTGATTTGGACCTAAAGGATTGTGAGAAAGGGACAGACAAACACTCATACTATCTTCATGATGTTGTGAACTAAATCATTTACCCTATTTTCCGGACAATAAGTTGCACCGGACCGGAGTATAAGTCGCACCAGCCCAAACATGCATAATAGAGAAGATAAAACATATATAAGTCGCACTGGAGTATGAAATGCAGTTGCAAGTGTGAAAATAACAAATAATATCACATATAAGTAGCTCCATAAGTATAAGTATATAAGTATAAATAAAAGTATAAGTCGCACCCCGGCCACAACTATGAAAAAAGGTGCAACTTATAGTCCGGAAAATACGGTATTAATAACCTTTATGTTTGGTGTTTTATTATCGGGGGTGAGGAAGAGAGAGAGAGAGAGAGAGACACACACTCTTTTTTTCTCACTCTCTCCCTTTTTTCTCTTTCTCCCCATCTGTCTTCCCCCCTCTCTCTCTCTCTCCCTCTCTCTCCCGCCACTCTCTCCCTCTCTCTCCCACCAATCTCTCTCTCTCCCGCCTCTCTCTCTCTCCCTCTCTCTCCCGCCACTCTCTCTCTCTCTCGCCTTTCTCTCTCCCTCCTTTCCCCCCTCTCTCTCCCGCCTCTCTCTCTCTCTCGCCTTTCTCTCTCTCGCCTTTCTCTCTCCCTCCTTTCCCCCCTCTCTCCCCCCCTCTCTCTCTCTCTCTCTCTCGCCTTTCTCTCTCCCTCCTTTCCCCCCTCTCTCCCCCCCTCTCTCTCTCTCTCTCTCTCGCCTTTCTCTCTCCCTCCTTTCCCCCCTCTCTCCCCCCCCCTCTCTCTCTCTCTCTCTCTCTCCCGCCTCTCTCTCTCCATCTGTCTTGTGTTGGTGGGTGTGGCAGAGACATGCAGAAATGAGGTATTCCTCCCAGTACAAAGTAAATGGCGGGTGCACTGTATTTTACTGTAAGAATGACATGTAATACTGTCATTTGGTAATAAATAATAAGCAATCGCCAAGATACGAAACAAACAAATTAACTGGTCATTCATCATTTAGAACAAAATCAACTTCTCTCACCACAGACTGGCAGAGATTTGTGCGTCGCTCATCGAGTCCATGCGTGTCCCTGATTGGCTCAACCACCTGTCAATCACGCCCATCGACACTCAAAATGAAACCAGTGACCAGGCAACCTCTTAGGCATGTCACAATATTAGATCAGATTGTCCACATAAGGACTGAGTATATGTTCAGTTAAATAACCCCTTTCCCGTTCTCACATTATTATGTCCTCGTTGTTTTATTTTGCACCACTAGCCTCCAAAATATCAAAAATAAATATTGTATGCGTGTGATTTAGTGGATGGTGAAAGGTCCATCAATTGCAAGCCTAAAAGAGAGAGTTCAGTTTGTGGCGTGGCATACAGATTTAAATATCTAAATGTGAACGAAAATCAGCTACACCGGCTTTAATAAGAATAAAGAACAAACTCTCACTCACAATATCTGAACAATAATAAAACTCACCATTTACTGTTACATAAAGCCAACTTGAAGACAACAATAAGCATAAACGGCACAACAACGATGCAAACTTCAAGAGCTACTTCCATTTTAAAGAACACTGTTATTTTCCAAACTACAACCCTTTTCCAAAACTTGAAATCTCTTTTGTTAACAAGCAGCGCGCTACAATTACGAGGTCGACAAGTGTACGAAAAATGAGCACAGATGGGGCGTGTCTTCAAACAACTACTTGTATACGCACACATCTGAAATGGAGATGTATCATTTACGTGTTTTATTATGGTATTTGTGATTTGGTTTGACGTCAGGCTGAAAGGAGATCGATCTGAAGCCGTAACAGAAGCTTGTCAGTTACATTCAAACAAATACAACGTGACAAAGGGAGGAGAAGAGGAGGGAACGCCAGAGTAAGGGAAGGAAACGAGGAAGGATGGACGGGAAAGAGAGGGTCACTTTGTTCTGGCTGATGAAGAATGGGAAAGTAAATGTACGTCTTATGGAGAACCAGAAAATCACATGTTAGGAGAGAAGTCTGTTAGGAAAATGTGTCAGGTTTCTTTATAATGACATGTCAAAGTGCCCATTACTCACAAGTGTTGGAGAAACTGTGGCAGCCCGGAGGCAAACCACTGTCACGTGTTCTGGGACTGTCCTGTTGCTCACAAGTTTTGGACTGAGATCAACAGAGCCACTGACTTCCAGGACCATGTGTTTGGGCCTCAGAACTCCAGCTATGGACACAACCTGCAACTACACAACCTGCAGCTGTCTCTGGAGCATCCTCCTGGTGGCAGCAAAAATGCCTTCATGAAAAAAATTGACACATAATGCACCAAATGAACACAATGCACCAAATGGACACAAAATGCACCAAATGGACACATAATGCACCAAATGCACACAAAATGCACCAAATGGACACATAATGCACCAAATGGACACAAAATGCACCAAATGGACACATAATGCACCAAATGCACACAAAATGCACCAAATGGACACATAATGCACCAAATGCACACAAAATGCACCAAATGGACACATAATGCACCAAATGGACACAAAATGGACACAAAATGCACCAAATGGACACAAAATGCACCAAATGCACACATAATGCACCAAATGGACACAAAATGCACCAATTACATTGCATTACATTCTGTCTTACGGTAATTTGAAGATGGACATATTTGACAGATTGTGGACGAAATGGGACGTTTCCTTTTTTTTTTTCTTTGTTGGATTTCATCTTACTTTGGTTTATGTATTTTCTCTCTGGACTTGTTTTGTTTTTCTGTATTTCTGTATTTTGTTTTTCTGTATTTCTGTATTCTTTTGATATAAATCCTAACAAATAAAACAAATTATATATATATATATATATTATTTAACTTTTTTTTTACAATTTACCTTTCAAATGTATAAAAAAGGACATTTAATTGATCATAGAATGGGTGCAAATGCTTGGTGGTTTAGTGAGTGTTATAATCGCTTTGCAAGAAAAAAATAAATAAAATGGCGTACTGTATGTTCCCTTGTGTATCCGTCCCATCTGTCTCAGTGTTTGGGAAATTTGTCCATATTTAAGTCCACTCCTTGATCGTCTGTTCCGTCCCTGTCATTCACTTTCTTGTCATTAGTTTGCAGTCTGTTTTGCTGCAGTCCAAAATGCACTCCACATGTATAAATGATCCATGAATCATCTCCATCGCAGCAGCTCCACATCCCACATACATTGTTTTAGAGTCAAATGATCTCAGGACAGTCCCAAAACACACAATGAAGAGATGAGCCATGGGACAACCACAGACTCTCCAACAGCCACTACATCCCTGTGATTACTCTGCACTCTGACACGCTGTTTAGAACATTTACATATGTGATTTTGTAATTCAAAAGTATGTTCCCTTTCTTCGTCATTTATAACAAAATTTGGCAAAACAAGATTTTCAGGTTCACATTGAAAAGCAGAGGTTGAACTAAGGAACACGGGATGGATTTGTGACACGTTTAATGTTTTCCTTCTCTCCAACCTGTAAAGTAAATCTCCAATGCATTTTTGAATTATACGACACTGATTCATTTAAATTTGGTTCATCCAATGCCAAGAAGATCCTTCAAAAGCTGAAACCCATGAATATGACTGTACCACATCTAAGGCTTGTGTAGCTTACAATAGCTCTTCGGGAAACGGTTGGAAATACTGAACTAAAATAGCAAACTAAAACTAAAATACTAATTAAATGTAAAGAGATGGTTTGAATTGGCTTTGTGTTGAAATGATGAGTGTGTGATATTGACAAAACGATGCTAACACGTAAGTATAAGATTTGAATGTGCACTTTGTAACTTTTCTGCTTGTGAAATTGTTCACAGGCATTAAACCTCCTCATCCCCACTGAGAACAGAAGGTGACGCCGCCAGTTCAAGCTACATGTCAGATCTGTGGCGAGGCGAGCCAGCTCACAGTTAGAAAGCATATTTTTTTCAAGCAAAAAACAAGCAAACCATCTAATCATTACAACTCAATTTATGTTGATGTATGTCTATTTATAAAACACGTTTAAAAGTACTTCAGCTGAGCAAAGTACAGTACAAAGCACAAATAACATCACACATAGAAAATAATAAACAACAACAACAGAATATAAAATACAAAGATCCTGTCGAGCTAGACCCTAATTAGCTTTAATAAAGCAGTTTAATAGATCATGACATTTATAAAGAACAAATTAGTTTATTAAGAATGATTCAGGCTTAGTAACTACTTGATTAATGAGTCAAGGGGTTCGAAGTGATGAATCCCTCTAACTGCAGTATTTGTTCATTAAGAATTAACTCTTTGTTCATGCTTTATTAAGGCTTTCAAAAGTCTAATCATGACAAAGTGTGGCCAGAATCACAACAGCAACAGAACAAAGAGCGTGCGCACAGGAAGACAGCAAACGGCGCACGATTCATGCGGACGATACACGTTAAAGCCTATATTGTTTTGCCCAAATGGAACACATGGACCTTTTAAAATAAATGACTTCGATCATATAAAAGTGAGTGGTGGCGGCGCATACGTGAAGGCATAACTCTGTACGGGTTTGGAAGATTGAAGCCTGATGCAGTGTCTGGCTCTCCTTCTTTATCATCCTTCATCACCCCCTCTCCTTTTCTCCCTCCTTACGTCCTCCATATACAGCCCACCACCGCCCCCTCCCCCCTGTCTCCCTCCCTCCCTCTCTTCTTCCCTGACACACTGAACTGAAGTGGCACTGCTTTCCCGCGGCGTGATTGGACGCTTGCCAGACGCTAGGGCAGCTGAAGCGCCTTCTTCAATGCACCACGGCAAAGAACCCCCTCCTCACCGCCCACATACACCTCACACACACACACACACACACACACACACACACATAGACACACATATACAGACACACACACACACACACACACACAGAGACACACACACACACGCACACACACACACACACACACACACACACACAGAGACACACACACACACACACACACACACATAGACACACACACACACATACACACACACACACACACACACACTCACACATACACACTCACACATACATACACGCACACAGACACACACACACACACACACATAGACACACACACACACATAGACACACACACACACACACACACGCACACAGACACACACACACACACACACATAGACACACACACACACATAGACACACACACACACACACTCACACATACATACACACACACACACACACACACAGCAGCAGCAGCAGCAGCCAGTCACAAGCCGGCTCTTTGTCTCCATGTGCTCGGCTTTGCCACGCTGGAAAAATACTACAAATGTGGTGAACAACAAAGGAACTTATTAGAATATTTTTCTTCGTAATAAGTCGCGGTTCAGTCCAGATAAATATCTTATAAATGGAGACGCTTTGTTCTTTGTGTTGTTGACGGAAGAAAAATGGCAGTATTATTACAAAAATACATTTAAATAATTTCAATGCGCTTTTATTTATTGACCTTCTTTTTGCTGTTTTGATTGATTATGATTTGAGTTTTTTGTCAATGTCATTATGTCTTTAGTGTTTTTATGTTTTTTTTTGTTGGACTCTAGCACTTTGTAAACCTGTTTATTTAAATGCTCAAAGGAATAAAGATATCAAAATATTAGATTCATACTACACATCTATCTAAAGCCTTTTTTATTCAAAACATTTAATCATAAATTGCACACAGTATTTGTAGAATTATCAGGTTATAAGTTGTATCCTATTTATCAACTACATTTTTTTCCCTTATAAGCTTATGTTATTATGGTTAAAAACAAAGAAATACATTTTGTATTTGTTAGATTTGTGCTTGATATTTCATTAGACAGCTGTAGTTCAAATACTTACATATAATGATCAAATAAAAAATGTTATCTTGACATAAAATTCACATAAATTTCCAGAATAGGCTGAATAGAAATTCTTGAAACCATTTGATGTAATTTCCTGTTTCTGTAAATACTACTAAACTAATTCAGAAACAGCAGAAAAAGCCTGGCCCTGTCCTGTACGTGACATATTTCCAGTGGCTTTGTGGCTCTTGTTGTCGACGGCGATGCAGCTGCTCGTTCCTGACCTGCCTTTGCTCAGACGCTGTTTCCATGAGTGAAGTGAGCGTCCAATTACATTATGTGTCTGCCTTTTATTAATGTCTTCAAATGTAATGTCATTGTGAATAAAAAACAAATTAAAAAAAAGTAATTGGAGCGTGTCACTGGGTCAAAGCCGAAGACGACGATTACAAGAGTCAAACCTGGAGAAGGCACTCGACGAAAACGCTGGACAAATATTAAAGCTGCTTCTGAAACCGTGAAAGGAAGAAGGTGTTTAAATCTGTCTAACCTGAGCTTGCGCAAACCTTTTGGCGCATCGATCGTATTCACATGCATTTTAGCTTTAGAACAGCGCCTCGCATGGCAAAGTGAAGCGTCATATCTGTGTGTTTCCGTCAAAGTGACTTATTTTGTTGTCAAGGCCATTTTGAGGACGTCGCCGCATGTTGCGTCTTATCTCCGTCCGTTAAATAGTCGTGAAAAATAGTGCATCTCAATGAACATGTAAATGTGACAGAAGCTTTGGGTTTTGATGGGTTTTGATCACATAAATGATCCGTGACTGATCAGAGTTCCATACTTTGTCCTTAAAAAGCCCAGTGCGTCTGGAGAAGCGTTCACTCACTGTTACACCAAATACGAGCAATCAGTCTCACAAAATGACTGGTGAAAACACACATCCCTGAGGAGAGGCCGCTGTCCAGCCGGGAGAGTCGTCGATGTTACATAAAATCAATGAAAACTTCAGTTCAACTAACGTTTTTGGACATTTACATTTAAACTTCCTCGTCCACAGTCGCTGTCCGTCCGGATGAGCCACAAACAGAACGCTAGGACAAGTGGAACATTGGGCTAACTTTAAAGACTGTCTGCAAGTAGTAATGAAGCCTGCGTAAATTCAGCCTGGAAGACCTAACTCCACCCATCTACGTCAAGGCCACCATGGAAGGGCCCCTCTCCCCAGCGCCATCATCGCATTCAAGCGGGCGCCCGCCTGTCCGTCTGTGAGAGTCAGATCCCTCACTTCACCATGGACTCTTCCAGGTTTCTGTGCTTATCCCAAAGAGGTTATGCAGTTTTTCCCGGCCAAGAAGGAGGGTGAAAGGTCAGGGGGCGTCTGCACCATGGCCCTCGCACCTGCTCCTCATCCCCAATCAACGCTCTCAAGTCACTCCTCCTCTGCTCCCAATCAGCGCCCAGGCGGTCGCATTTAAGCCCTCAGGCAGATGGCTCGGCCGCTTTAAACCGTACTGCGACCCACCACCTCCCCAGCTCCTCCTCTGCATCCCCCTCATCCTCTACCTCCTCTTAACATCTACCACCACCAGTCTCCAGGCTCCAGGGGAGACATCTAATACAAATAGATCATGGAGTGCCCATGATCGCAACGTCTTCCGCCGGGGTCTGAGCGCTAAATAACTCTTAAATAAAGCTTGCTAAACAGTCCATCCTCGTGGTCTCTTTGTCTCTCCAGGGTGAAATGTATATTAGTCATAACATGGTAGTTTAATGTGTAAAATAGCGTTAGCCAGTTGCTAATTACGAGCCAAAGTGCTCCCCGCTCAGTCTGGAGGGATTTCTGTAAGTCCACTGGTCCCTCCCGGTCACAATAGTCTTGTTCTAGTGACAAACCGTCTTTGGAGATGTTAAAGAACAATAATCCTTTCTTCTGAGACGTGTGTCATGTCACTTTGGACCCGTGAATTGCGACACATATTGTTCTTTCTTTTGATAAAATGCTTTATAATTTGAAACTGACAGTACACAGTGTGCATTGGCTGTGCTTGGATGGTCCGCCCGAGCTTCTCTTCGTTCTAAAGCCGTGCATGCGCCTGAAAAAGGGTTTGATAGATTTAATGACAGCTTCCTCCTTTCACAGCTTGAAGATCCGGTACACCAGCTTTAATACACGACCAAAACAACAATCATCATGAAAACAGCACGAATAAAGTGTATTTGAGTAAATTATGACCAGTCAAAGGGGAAAAACAAGGCAATTAGAGGCAAAAAAAAATATCTTTTGACTGAAATTAAAAAAAGAAAGACAATATATTCAAGTCATTGTAAGTGACAAAATGAAAATCTACAACTGAATTGATCAACGCTTTTCTAACTTTCTTCTTTGTTTTTCGGTCATTTCTGATGTCGTGGTGTGAGGTTTATTCCAAGTCTTTTGTCGTTCTCAGGTTTAACAACATGACGTCGTTTCACATGAAAGAGTCTTTATTAAAGGACTGACTTATTTGTTTTGCTTTTTTTTTACCACATTATAATGTTATTCCATTGCACCAGTTGGCTTCATGTTTTTTCAATTTTCAGCCATTCCCTGTTCTTAGTTGAAAAGTCTTGGTTCCACCTGCTGATGTCATGACGCAGTGTTGACCTTCTGCTTAACTCACGCTTGATAAACCTGCATTTTTTATTTATTTATTTATTTATTTGTTTGTTCATTTATCAAAGAATTGAAGCCGTCTCCTTTTCACTCCAACTTCCAACAAAAGCATATGCCTCTGTAAGATAATGCTTAAAGCCACTTTTCTTGCCTTATAAATGGACTCTTTTACAACAGAGCAATATATTATTTGCATGTCACTTGGGCTTAGTGTGTTTCCATTATTCTTACTGCGGATGTATAGTTTAGATGCTTTTTACGCAGAGCGGCGAGGAGCAAATGAAGCAGGGACACTGGTTGTGTTGTTATAGATACATAAATATAGAAAAGGTCTGTGCGTGTCTGCTGTATCCAATATCCAGTGCGTAATATAGTTTCTCAGGTAATTTATTGGAACCGTGTCGTTGGAGAAGATTTGGAAGTTGGATTCCTCTGACAGTTACAAAGATATAAGCTTCATGTTTCTGAATAAGCAATATATATTTATGTTTTATCATTTCTGCAATTCTTTCAATTCATTGGGTCATTTTTAACACTTAAATAACCAACTATAATTAAGTAAAGTAAATGTGATAATCCAACTAAAGCCTGGAACACAACCTTTGGCTCTGTTGTCTTTGCGCTTGTAAGATCGTGACTTATGAAGCCTGCGTAAATTCAGCCTGGAAGACCTAACTCCACCCATCTACGTCAAGGCCTTCATGGAAGGTCCCCTCTCCCCAGCGACATTATCGCACTCAAGCGGGCGCCCGCCTGTCCGTCTGTGAGAGTCAGATCCCTCACTTCACCATGGACTCTTCCAGGTTTCTGAGCTTATCCCAAAGAGGTTATGCAGTTTTTCCCGGCCAAGAAGGAGGGTGAAAGGTCAGGGGGCGTCTGTACCATGGCCCTCGCACCTGCTCCTCATCCCCAATCAACGCTCTCAGTCACTCCTCCTCTGCTCCCAATCAGCACCAGGCGGTCACATTTAAGCCCTCAGGCAGATGGCCCGACCGCTCAAACCGTATTGCGACCCACCACCTCCCCAGCTCCTCCTCTGCATTCCCCTCATCCTCTACCTTCTCTTCACATCTACCACCACCAGTCTCCAGGCTCCGGGGGGAGACATCTAATACAAATAGATCATGGAGTGCCCATGATCGCAACGTCTTCCGCCGGGGTCTGAGCGCCAAATAACCCACGTAATAAAGCTGCTAAACCGTCCTTTCTGTGTCGTCTGAGTCTCTCCAGGGTGAATTAGGGTCTGTGCCTTCGTCTCATGTTTATAAATCGTTTAAGACTCATAAACATAGTATGTGTACATAGTATGTGTACATAGTACTGTACATAGTATGTGTTCTGGTCTGTAGTAAATTCAAACATAACATTTGTGGGGGAATTGGATTAACAAGAGCTAAAATTATATTATATCTACATTATATAAAGATTGTGGTCTTACTGTACTCACACACTATAAATCTGTGCACATTTATGCCAGAGGCCCCGCCCAACTTAACCACGCCTCTCCTTTTTTCCACGGTTGGGATTGGCCATGAGCACACTGGATTCTGAAACACTGGTTGGATTGGGCAAGTCAACATTAGTGTTTTGATTTATTATAGCCAGACAAAAATGACAGTTTCTATCAAATCAAATTTGGTTTGGCCAACTGTAAAAACTAAATATAAAAACAAGAACATTTTGTTCTATCCCTCTTTATCCTGGCTTGGAATCAGCCCAAGCTTTTTCCCCAATAAAAAGTTTGACTGAGTTGCAATCAAGATGCAATAAATAAAATGCAAGTTTGGCCTCTCCTGGAAGTGTAACAAGAGAACCTGTGGTTTGCTCCACAATGGGGACGTTCCAATGTTCAAGAACAGCAGGAGATTAAAAATATGTTACCAAAAGACAAGATAAACCGCAATTAAAACAGAATCATATCTAACACAACTGTACAAGTAAAATATAAGCCCCACAAAACTCTTATGTGCAATAAGTGGCTCTGACTATGATTACGTGCAGTATGGCCAGAATAACGACAATTCACATTATGTCACAGAACATGATTACTACTGATGGATGACACACGTATTTATCTTTTTCTCAACAGTTCTGCATCACAGGCAGGACATATGCGAGCAAATGTTTATTATGTACAAGAGCAGTTCATTTGGTTATGATTAGGGCAGAGGACACATGTGCAGCGGGGATGGTGGTGTTGGTGTTAGCGGTGTTGAATATGTTGGTGGTGGTGTTAGCGGTGTTGGTGGTGTTGGCGGTGTTGAATATGTTGGTGGTGGTGTTAGCGGTGTTGGTGGTGTTGGCGGTGTTGAATATGTTGGTGGTGGTGTTAGCGGTGTTGGTGGTGGTGTTAGCGGTGTTGGTGGTGTTGGCGGTGTTGGTGGTGGTGTTAGCGGTGTTGGGGGTGTTAGCGGTGTTGGTGGTGGTGTTAGCGGTGTTAGCGGTGTTGGGGGTGTTGGTGGTGTTAGCGGTGTTGGGGGTGTTAGCAGTGTTGGTGGTGGTGTTAGCGGTGTTAGCGTTGTTGGGGGTGTTGGTGGTGTTAGCGGTGTTGGGGGTGTTAGCGGTGTTGGTGGTGGTGTTAGCGGTGTTGAGGGTGTTAGCGGTGTTGGTGGTGGTGTTAGCGGTGTTAGCGGTGTTGGGGGTGTTGGTGGTGTTAGCGGTGTTGGGGGTGTTAGCGGTGTTGGTGGTGGTGTTAGCGGTGTTGAGGGTGTTAGCGGTGTTGGTGGTGTTGGCGGTGTTGAATGTGTTGGTGGTATTGGTGGTGTTGGTGGTATTGGTGGTGTTGAGTGTGTTGGTGGTGCTGGTGGTGTTAGTGGTGTTGGTGTTGAGCGTGTTGGTGGTATTGGTGGTGCTGGTGGTGTTAGTGGTATTGGTGGTGTTGGTGGTATTGGTGGTGTTGGTGGTGTTGGTGGTGTCGGTGGTGTTGAGTGTGTTGGTGTTATTGGTGGTGTTGGTGGTGTTGGTGGTATTGGTGGTGTTGGTGGTATTGGTGGTGTTGAGTGTGTTGGTGGTGTTAGTGGTGTTAGTGGTGTTGGTGTTGAGTGTGTTGGTGGTATTGGTGGTGCTGGTGGTGTTAGTGGTATTGGTGGTGTTGGTGGTGTTGGTGTTGTTGGTGGTGTTAGTGGTATTGGTGGTGTTGGTGGTGTTGGTGGTATTAGTGGTGTTGGTGTTGAGTGTGTTGGTGGTATTGGTGGTGCTGGTGGTGTTAGTGGTATTGGTGGTGTTGGTGGTGTTGGTGTTGTTGGTGGTGTTAGTGGTATTGGTGGTGTTGAGTGTGTTGGTGGTGTTAGTGGTGTTAGTGGTGTTGGTGTTGAGTGTGTTGGTGGTATTGGTGGTGCTGGTGGTGTTAGTGGTATTGGTGGTGTTGGTGTTGTTGGTGGTGTTAGTGGTATTGGTGGTGTTGGTGGTGTTGGTGGTATTAGTGGTGTTGGTGTTGAGTGTGTTGGTGGTATTGGTGCTGTTGGTGGTGTTGGTGGTGGTGCAGTCTGACAGAAGGAAAGACCTGCAGAATCTCCGTCACAGTGGGTGGATGAGTCTGTGATGAAGCTCCAGGAGACAGAGAGGCTCATGGTCCAGATGAAGGAGACAAACCTCATTCACCAGTAAACGTCCAGGACAAAACCACTAATGTCTCCTCCAGACCATGAGCCAGTGGAAAACCACTCTTCCTCTTCCTCTCACGCCTCATGCTCTCTCATCACCTTCCTCTCTCTCTCTCTCACTCTCTCTCTCTCTCTCTCTCTCTCTCCCTCCATTTCCTTTCTCTTCCTCCCTCTCTTCCTTTCTCTTTCTCCCTCTCTTCCTCCTTCCTCACTCTCACTTTCTCACTGCCTCCCTCCCTTTATCCTCTATCTTCATCTGTCCCTCCCTCTTTCTGTCTTATTCGCTCTCCTTTTCTCTCTCTCTTTTGTTATTTCTTTCTCTAACCCCTTGTTCTCTGCGCTTTTTGCTCTCTCTCTCTATTTCCCCTTCTCTGTTCCACTCTCTCTGTTTCCTTTGCTCCTTTTCTTTCCCCCTCATCCCCTCTCTTCTTCACACTTTCTCTCTTTTTCTTCTTCTTTCTCTCTCGCTTGTTCTCTCTTCCCCTCTCTCTCTCTTCCCCCCCCTCTCTCTCTCTCTCTCTTCCCCCCCTCTCTCTCTCTCTCTCTCTCTCTCTCTCTTCCCCTCTCTCTCTCTCTCTCTCTCTTCTCCTCTCTCTCTCTCTCTCTCTCTTCCCCTCTCTCTCTCTCTCTCTCTCTTCCCCTCTCTCTCTCTCTCTCTCTCTCTCTCTCTCTCTCTTCCCCTCTCTCTCTCTCTCTCTCTCTTCTCCTCTCTCTCTCTCTCTCTTCCCCTCTCTCTCTCTCTCTCTCTCTCTCTCTTCTCCTCTCTCTCTCTCTCTCTCTTCCCCTCTCTCTCTCTCTCTCTCTCTTCCCCTCTCTCTCTCTCTCTCTCTCTCTCTTCCCCTCTCTCTCTCTCTCTCTCTCTTTGCTTGCCTGTTTGTCTGGTCTGCAGTTCTAACGCAGAAGGTCTGAGGAGGAGAAAATGGGCCGTCCCATCTGGCCTCTGGCTCAGCAAAAACTGTCTTATGAATGAAACAGATATGAAGGAAAAATATGAATTTATGAAGTCTGAACGTTGATATACTTTTATCTGAAATGGATATTCACACTATGGACAGGTGGCACTGGCGCTCAGGATCTAATTTAAAGGTGCGTTAGGCGATTTAACCTTTTCTGTAGCTCCTCCTACTCTCTCTATGAAGTTTAATGCCATTGGACAATTCTAAGCAAGACAACTGCATCTCATTGGAGACAAACAGGGATGAAAAGTTAGTGTTTTTAAACTTTTTAAACCAGACCACCTAATAAAATATCATGAAATCAGATACCGTATTTTCCAAATTATAAGTCACACCTTTTTACATAGTTATGTCCGGGTGCGACTTATATATGATATTATTAGTCATTTTTAACCCGGCAACCGCATTTCACATGCGGGCGCTAGAGGGCGCTAGAGGGTGCTCTAGGCTCTAAGTGATGCAGAAGAAGAATCAGCACTTCCTCTACCTCCAGAGTTGTTTAGAAGTGACACAGAGGAAGAAGAATTCAATGGATTTAGTGATTTGGGGTAAAACTGATGTTTTGGTAAACTTGTTAGCATGTTCTTTATACTATAGTTATCTGAATAACTGTTAATATGTTACGTTAACATACCAGAGACTTGCCACAGTTCTGTCTGTGCCTCATGTAGCTGAAAGTGTTAGCGTTAGCATACGTACACCTATTCACCATGTTCTCTACCATGTTATTATTTTAAACTGCATTTCAAGATGAAATGTCTGTTCTTGGTCTTGGATTCTATCAAATAAATTTCCCCCAAAGAATGTTATAATCTGGAAAATACGGTACATAATGTGGCAAATAACGTCTGTGTCACAATCATTCTTTAAAGTGACTCAATTAAATCCCTGTGTGAATCTATTTACTCAAAATTGAGATTGTTTCAAGGCAAACAGTTGTTTTTTACTGTTATGTTTATATAAATCAAGGGAAATCCACACGCTGTTGAGTTGTGTCTTTTGTCCCGTGCGTCTCCTTCAACAGTTCCTCTTGAATCTGGCTCATTACAGCACTTCTTGGTCTTCTGAGGACATCATTTGCCTCGTTCATCATGTGTTCTCCCCACTCAAATCACAGGCCACCACTTCTGAATGAAAACAACCACCCTTCAAAGGCGTAGAGGATTTTTCTTGGACAGCGGCCTCTCCTCAGGGATGTGTGTTTTCACCAGTCATTTTGTGAGACTGATTGGTGTAACAGTGAGTGAACGCTTCTCCAGACGCACTGGGCTTTTTAAGGACAAAGTATGGAACTCTGATCAGTCACGGATCATTTATGTGAGGCTGAATGATGAAAGAACAAAAAAGGAAAAAAATAGGCTAACAAAATACAACCAATAGCGACATACTGTACGTTTATAACGATGATGTGCTTCTGACTATTCGAGGTCAATGAAATGAGCTTGTGTTTGCTATAGTGTAAAATTGAGCTGGATGACAGGCCAGAATGTTATTGTCACGCCACAGATTTGCTGGAATTACACATGGTTGATTTCCCTGTAATTACCGTTATAGAGATAAAGAATGAAACAAACTCCTCTGTCTCTAAACATGGAGCACTTTCACCTCGCCGTCTATTATAATGTTTACCACGTCTATGTCTATGTAACACCTAGTTGATAAGGAGGAAGTTCAAAGATGAGAGAAAACCAGTTGTTATATTTCCAACACAAATCATAGGTTGAATGTGTTGCCCTGATGCATTTGTCAAGGTTGGAATTAACACGTGTCGTAGGTTCTTTATGTTTTTCACAGTATTATCTTACTTCAGTACATTACACTCTCCTTCAAAGCTTGAAAAATCAGATAACTTGAAAAATCAGATAACCCAAAGTTAGATCTGCAGTTATTCAATGTTTTTTTAGAGTAATTGTTGTATTTGGAAGACAAAGGACAGAGCATTTTAATAAACCGCTTTCAGTTTGTGACATTTTCACACAATAGTTTGCCCTTTTTGCGTAATTTTCCGAGTCAAAAACCTGCACGGATTTGAACAATCGGAAATAAATCAAATTACTCACATAAGATGTAACCGTCGACATGACATTTCACTTATCTAATTACTCCAGAAATCAGATAAAGATCAGATTTGGAGTGTGCGTGCAGAGCCTTAAAGGTGCTCCAGTGACTTTTCATAGTGGAGATGTTCTTGTCTTACCTGGAATGTTCCTTTGTGTGAGCGTTAAACTTTTATATCTTCACTTTCTGCACTACATATGAAAATTCAACTGTAAATTTGTGTACATAGTAAGTCTATTTTTATTCTTATATTTTAACTTATTTTTATTGTCTTTTTTATTTTTATCCCATAGCAGATTTAAATTGTTTTTCTTTTTGACTTATATATGCTTGTGAATTCTGTTCATTGGCAATAAACCTTTTCTGATTCTGATTCTGAATTTGAAAATAGACAAATCTGACAATGAAACAAATGGTTTTGGACTCTTATTTTGGATTTAATATGCTTATTTTCTTTAGATGTCACCCTTTTATCTTCTCATTTTATTCAATACTTATCCTGTGTTCTCTCTGGTGCTGCCCAGTTCTGTTTCTGTAGTTTTATGATTGTTTTTGTTGTTTTATGTGCTTTAAAAAATGAAAAAACAACTTGTGTATAATTAAAAGTGTTTAATTACTCAAACACCAACAATGGAAACAACAGATGGATACCTGTTGAACGTACTATTGACTGCAGCGAACTGTGCAGGACTAAACTGAAGTAACACGGGACATTTCCAAAAAGAACAAACAAACAAAAACAAGACTTTTACTGTGAAGTGTTTTGTCCTGTTGTTCATAAATATTGGCCTGAGATGACTGTTTTTGACATCGACTTCAGAACTCTGTATTCTCCTCTCATGGATCTTTGGAGCACACTCTTGGCAGCGGGAAAGACGTTACAACTAAATGGACGACACAAATTGCATGAAAAATTGACGAGATGTGCCATTATTTTATTACATTATTACATTGGATGTTTTTGTGTTATTTACTTACTCCCTGTGTCTGAGTTTGAAAAAGAAAAGAAAACTGACCACATGCCTGATTGACTGTGATTTAAGAGAGTTTTGTTTTTTGTCTCCTTGCTTTTGTGTTGTTTTGTTGGTTTTATGTTTTAAGATAAGTCTACTGTGAAACATTCCCCGTCCCTGCAACCAGAGAGTCGCCGGTTGTGTCCTCCGTCTCACGCTGCACGACCGTGACAGAAATGGAAACTCTTCTTCAGTGTGTGTAGTCACTCACGCCTTCTGTTTGTGGGCCGAGCCGGAGGTCAGCGAGCAGACGGGCACCCGCACCCCCCGCCGACACACAGGGACCGGGCAGAGGCGTCCCAGGCAGAAACCAGAGCCTAATGCACTCCAGAACAGCACCCGTGGGTGACAGCCAGAGCCATCTCCATTATAGACGGATGGCGATAACGTACAATGATGTGTAATGCTCCTGGACCACTCCCTGTGTCTCCACTGGACCATTACTCATGATTACTGCTGCACCAGAGACGCACAAGGCATTAGACTGGCACACACGCACGCACACACACACGCACGCACGCACACACGCACGCGCACGCACGCACGCACGCACACACACACACACGCACACGCACACGCACACGCACACACACACACACACGCACACACACACACACACACCTGAAAGGCTTTAAATGTTCTATATCATACATTATTTCCTGTTCTTTTAGCGTTTGTATTTCACATTGTAAAACTTCTATGAGAAAACATTTGCGTGATTAAAATGTATTGCAGTTTCTACGGTAATTAACAATTCAAGACAAATTGTTTTATCTTTTGAATTGGAAAATGCCTCAAATATGGCATCATAAACAGGAAGATAAACTCCATAAATCACCATTCGGGTCATTATATTTGGAAGAACCACAAAATACTAATACTAATACTTTGCAAGCTAAAATGAGTCCTTTCCGTTGATAAAAACCTAAGCCTAAATGTAATGTAGATGTAATCCAGAAGGTATTATTTCATAAAGCTGAGGAATGTAACGTGTTAGGAAATGGGAACGATATCGTCTTGGCGTCAATAATCGAGAATGAAAGTTAAATCATGATATGTTTTCTCAGTAATGTTTGATCATAACATTTCTATTCGATTTAAAGACAAAAAAGTCATGTATTGCTGATTACAAAACAGAAGTGCAATAACTTAAAACTCCTGAAAGTACCAAAGTAAGACAAAACTGCTTTGAAAGATATGAAACACATATACCATTAAAACTAACAAAGTGTAGGCTATTTTTCAGCTGATAAGGTTTGTTATCCAAACTGTACATTTTAAAATCACATTTAAAGTAACTTTTTGAATAAAAGAGAGATAAAACATTGGATTTTAACTGCATTAAAAGTAGGAACTGTTTGGTCTGAAAGTGTGACAACGTGCAGCGGTTCACACAGTTCGTTTCCCCGGCATTTCTTCCTATTATGGGATGTTATACAAAGGAAAACATACAAAATCACATTGAGCCGTCTGAAATCACATTATTCCCCTTCCAAACTCGGGGCACGTTTGCTCCAAGTGAAACGTAAAAACACAAACACAATCTTTATCTCAGCAGAGTCCCACAGCTTCAAACTGTCCTCCCAAAATAACTCCGCCTCTCGCTCCCGCAGCCTGCAGGACGTCCCAGCTGCAGATCACCCGCGGCCCGGGCTCGTCCTTCGCCCTCAGTGGGT
Organism: Eucyclogobius newberryi; assembly: GCF_026437365.1. Classification (NCBI taxonomy): domain Eukaryota; kingdom Metazoa; phylum Chordata; class Actinopteri; order Gobiiformes; family Gobiidae; genus Eucyclogobius; species Eucyclogobius newberryi. Next base: position 31,331,164 of record NW_027316167.1, on the reverse strand, counting down.
GCATCTTCGCCCGGGCTGCTTTGTAATTAGAGGGGACTTCCACCTAAACTAACAGGGCACCATCCGCAGGCCGGGGACAGAGGCATCTCCGCCCTGAAAGCGCAGGCCCAAAAGCTAATTTACGTCAATGTTTTCCCCGTGCTCTGGGACACTTTTTTCTGACTAATGGAACGCTGACCGCAGCAGGTTTGGAACATGAATCGAACCTTTGTCCTGTTCCCTGCTTTGAACTCTGCTCCTGGTAAAAAGGTCTGTTTACTTTTGGGAGGATTCAGGAAACCGTCGGCCAGCATTGTAAATAAGAATGGGTTGTCAGTGTTTCGCCAAGTAAAATAAAGGCCAAAAATCAATATATTCTCAACCCTTGGCAAGCTGCTTCTGGTTTGATTGAAGAAAATAGTGTTCAACTCATTCAGAATTGATAAAGCCTTGTATATTACCTTAAAGTATTTTGTACAGTTGTTTTATTCTTGTAGCACTTTTGTCTGCATCTTTTTGTGTTGAAGTGAGTTATAAATAAAGTTGCAGTGGCAGAATATAAACAGTTTATATCTTAAATATGACGTATTTTTGGTAGTATTTGTCCATTGATATTTCATCTGTCTGGTTATGAAAAGAGAACACAAGACCAGAAACACATGCTGGAGGTGACGTCATTGTGTTTATTTTTTTTAAGTATTTCATTTACTTTATGAATCCTTTCGTAAACCAGGAAAGTCCCACGTGAATTCCTACTGTACATGTTTTTAGTGGTGAAGGATGTTCTAACTGGCACAGGGAGAACTTGCAATTTTGATGTCACAATCCAGAAGAACTGCACTGTGGGTAATTATAAGCCACGGCAGTTATGAGACGGAGCAGGCCGCGGGAGAAGGCTAATCCGTCCTTGCCACAGCGGAGTGATTGGGTTCAGAGGGCGTCCCGTTCATTACAGGCGCGGACACGGTGTTAATGGGCCGCGGGACGCTACGGGGCCGTCCGCAGGAGCCCCCACACCGGAGTCATGTGCTCCAGAGAACCCACCGATCTGAAATACGATGAGCGTGACGATGCAAACGGTGGCTGCGGTTACACGCGCACTCAAAATCTGCTTCATTATCACATTTTTTGGGGGGGGAGTTGAAAGACTGGTGCCAGTAATCGGATTTCTTGCTGATCAGGCATGGTCTTTCTGATTACTCACGTTTGCATTTGGTTTAAATAATCGTAACGGTCCAGAAATCCGACAATAATGTGATTTTAATGTGTGTGTGAATGTAGGTAATGACGACCGAGCGGAGAGAAACTGCACTGCACTGTGAATAAGTGGGTTGGTCACATTTTTTGTTGGTACTGGACAAATCTCAGACCAAAACGTGACATAATTTCACATGTTTTAATAGATTTTAATTAAACTTGTCCAGTCGGTGCTTTTTGCAAGCAAACGGTGAAACTTACTTCAAGAAAACCCTCTTTATGTCACAGCTACACCACGTAACGTTGCTTGTCTTCATGAACATGTTACTGGTTTGCCACATTGTCAAGTTACAGGTCAGATCTGCGGAGAGGCGAGCCCGCTCAGAGTAAGAATGTATGTTTTTCCTGCTGCAGGATAAACGCAAGATAGAGATATGTTTTATGCCGTTCTGTGGAGCGCTGCAGGCAAAGCGAGAACATCTCCATGGAGACAAGCAGGTGGAAACTTACATAGAAAACCTCATTACGGAAAACTTGTACTACAAAATAAAATAGATAAAAGTGAGTACCGTATTTTCTGCACTATAAGTCGCATCTTTTTTCACAGTTTTGGCTGGGGTGCGACTTATACTTATATTATACTTATATTTATACTTATATACTTATACTTATACTCCGGAGCGACTTACATGTGATATTATTTGTTATTTTCACACTTGCAACTGCATTTCATACTCCAGTGCGACTTATATATATTTTTTTTCTTCTCTATTCTGCATTTTTTGGCTGGTGCGACTTACAGTCCAGTGCGACTTATAGTCCGGAAAATACTGTACTGTCTGAATATGTCCATTTAAATAAACCAGATGTCTACAACAAAACACAGAAATGATCCACGTTGCTCATGGTAGAAAGCTTTTGCTTGCAACAAAGAAGGTTTCATTTTAAGGTCAGATGGTATCGTTGTGTCTTGTCAGCACAAATCCTCACAGGAACATGGTTTATTTTCACCCGCTGAGGTCTGTGTGACAGGTTTGTTCCATTCACACAACCGAACCGCTGCTGCTGCCAGTTTAGATTTCATTCATGTTCATGTTTTATTGGGTCAGGCACTAAAATGAGCCACAGCGTTCTCTTCCGCCCGTCGCCCGCACAAGTGTCGCGTCCACGAGCGCGCGAGGAAAGGAAAACACAGATTCGGTGTTTGGTCTTGGACGGTCCTCACGAGCTCCAAACAACAGCGGAAAAACAGAGGAAACAGTTTCATTTCACTCAAATGCTTCTGCTTTCTCAGTGTTTTGAAGAACAGCTCAAACCGTTTGCTGCATCGTGTTCAAAGGAAATGCTGAAATGGCCGTATGAGTTTTGTTGATACGGAATATCTGAAGATCAATTTTTTATTTACAGGGAGCAATTTGTGTCAGAGTTCACTCTTTCTGGTCACTGCTTTTGGTCCTAGTTTTAGCTGAGCTCGAGTCCAAATGTAGACTTGGTTTGGTCCTGTTCTTGACCTGGTTTAGTCTTGCTCTGGTCCAGATTTACATCCCGGGTTAAGTCCTGGGTTCGTCCCACTTTGTGTGTGACTGTGAACGCAGCCTAAAAGAAGAATAGATTGGCCTAAAGACAAATAGATAGTTCATATGAAAGAATGAAGTGATTTTGTTCTTGAGGTTCCAGGTTATTGTCGAATGCCTGTTTTATTGTTTGTTTTGCTTTGTTTTTTTCCCTTTTTTGGGCTGATTTTTAAACAGAACATAGAACAGAAAGAATACACAGACACAGAGAGAAAAAAGCTGACATTTTACAGAGTCCTAAAAATAGTCCGACATAATTGTCCCATTTACTTTTAAGTTCATCAAAATGGTCCTTTTTCAAATGACCAATGTCACTGTTTCCATTATTTGTCTAATTTCGGTCGAGTCCTTGATCGTCGGCTCAATTTGAGTCATCTATTTCTTTGTAACGGTTGTAAAATGCTCCAAGTGTATCTATTTATTGTCTCCATGGCAAGAGTTTTGAAGCCCAGATACATAGTTGTGAAAATCAAATTGGGAATGTCAAAAACAGTCTGTCTGCCTAACACATTGTACTGATGGGCCACACATAGTGAGCAATTCAATCAGAATTATTTGAAAACGTGTGATTTTGTGGTCGTCCTTTGCGATATTGTCTGATTTTCAAATGGTTTATCTTGGTTTAATCAACAATTTTGTGCTGACTGTTGTTGTAAGTTTGGGTTGTACAAAAATGAATGAATTGAATAGAATTAAATGGAAAATCAATATGCAACTCCAGAAAAAGCAGAAAATATCTTCTTTACTACTCTGCCCAGTGAAAGTACATTCCTCCTGGTGTTTGAGTCACTTCCTCCTCCTGCAGACAGACAGATGGAGCTGGCCTTCTCACTGGTGTCGCTCTCATATTGATCGTCTGCTTGGCGCTGTTCCAGGACCAGCCCAGGCTCCAGCCCGCTGTGTCCCAGAGACGAGCTGCAGCAGGCGGGCGCGTCCAGGGGCAGCTGCCTCTCCACTCTGCATGTGGGTCAAGCAAACGCCTCACAGATCTGCATTTGATCTGCCTGAGTTCAATAAATGGATCTAAAAAATAATACTCTAGAGTGATATTGTACTAAATATGATCATAAAGATATGTCTCTGGTGTGTGGCTTCGACATGGAGCCCTCAATCTGGCTTAAAAAGAGACACACCAGTGGTACCAAATAAGTAAATATATGTATTTGTATAAGTGCTTTTCAGAGATTTGAAAAAAACAACAACAACGATCACAAACTTTACGTTGAAAAATAAAAGTGGAAAAATACAGGGGAAATGAATGAAGCAACAACCCAGTCCACTCAAACTTAAAGTAAGAGGTAAAAGCATTAAATGTTTGCAACCCTCTCGTTCCAGTACAAGGTAATGTTCTGACTAACCATCTCAATTATGTATTTTATCCTCAATGTTTCAGCCATGAGTCAATCAGTATTGCAGTTTACAGTGAACACAGTGTGAAATAATCATCTACAAACCTTATAGTTTAATACCAAATACCTGCAAAGGGATAATACGCCCCTTTAAAGCACAAGACAATAATACGTCCCCTTTAAAGCACAAGACAATAATATGTCCCCTTTAAAGCACAAGACAATAATACGTCCCCTTTAAAGTACAAGACAATAATATGTCCCCTTTAAAGCACAAGACAATAATATGTCCCCTTTAAAGCACAAGACAATAATACGTCCCCTTTAAAGTACAAGACAATAATACGTCCCCTTTAAAGCACAAGACAATAATACGTCCCCTTTAAAGCACAAGACAATAATATGTCCCCTTTAAAGCACAAGACAATAATACGTCCCCTTTAAAGTACAAGACAATAATACGTCCCCTTTAAAGCACAAGACAATAATACGTCCCCTTTAAAGCACAAGACAATAATACGTCCCTTTAAAGCACAAGACAATAATACGTCCCCTTTAAAGCACAAGACAATAATACGTCCCTTTAAAGCACAAGACAATAATACGTCCCCTTTAAAGTACAAGACAATAATACGTCCCCTTTAAAGCACAAGACAATAATACGTCCCTTTAAAGCACAAGACAATAATACGTCCCCTTTAAAGCACAAGACAATAATACGTCCCCTTTAAAGCACAAGACAATAATACGTCCCCTTTAAAGTACAAGACAATAATACGTCCCCCTTTAAAGCACAAGACAATAATACGTCCCCTTTAAAGCACAAGACAATAATACGTCCCCTTTAAAGCACAAGACAATAATACGTCCCCTTTAATACGTCCCCTTTAAAGCACAAGACAATAATACGTCCCCTTTAATACGTCCCCTTTAAAGCACAAGACAACAATACGTCCCCTTTAAAGCACAAGACAATAATACGTCCCCTTTAATACGTCCCCTTTAAAGCACAAGACAATAATACGTCCCCTTTAAAGTACAAGACAATAATATGTCCCCTTTAAAGCACAAGACAATAATACGTCCCCTTTAAAGCACAAGACAATAATACGTCCCCTTTAAAACACAAGACAATAATACGTCCCCTTTAAAGCACAAGACAATAATACGTCCCCTTTAAAGCACAAGACAATAATACGTCCCCTTTAAAGCACAAGACAATAATACGTCCCCTTTAAAGCACAAGACAATAATACGTCCCCTTTAAAGTACAAGACAATAATACGTCCCCTTTAAAGCACAAGACAATAATACGTCCCCTTTAAAGCACAAGACAATAATACGTCCCCTTTAAAACACAAGACAATAATACGTCCCCTTTAAAGCACAAGACAATAATACGTCCCCTTTAAAACACAAGACAATAATACGTCCCCTTTAAAGCACAAGACAATAATACGTCCCCTTTAAAGCACAAGACAATAATACGTCCCCTTTAAAGCACAAGACAATAATACGTCCCCTTTAAAGCACAAGACAATAATAAGTCCCCTTTAAAGCACAAGACAATAATACGCCCCTTTAAAGTACAAGACAATAATACGCCCCTTTAAAGCACAAGACAATAATACGTCCCCTTTAAAGTACAAGACAATAATACGTCCCCTTTAAAGCACAAGACAATAATATGTCCCCTTTAAAGTACAAGACAATAATATGTCCCCTTTAAAGCACAAGACAATAATATGTCCCCTTTAAAGTACAAGACAATAATACGCCCCTTTAAAGTACAAGACAATAATATGTCCCCTTTAAAGCACAAGACAATAATACGTCCCCTTTAAAGCACAAGACAATAATACGTCCCCTTTAAAGCACAAGACAATAATACGTCCCCTTTAAAACACAAGACAATAATACGTCCCCTTTAAAGCACAAGACAATAATACGTCCCCTTTAAAGCACAAGACAATAATACGTCCCCTTTAAAGCACAAGACAATAATACGTCCCCTTTAAAGCACAAGACAATAATACGTCCCCTTTAAAGCACAAGACAATAATACGTCCCCTTTAAAGTACAAGACAATAATACGTCCCCTTTAAAGCACAAGACAATAATATGTCCCCTTTAAAGTACAAGACAATAATATGTCCCCTTTAAAGCACAAGACAATAATACGCCCCTTTAAAGTACAAGACAATAATACGTCCCTTTTAAAGTACAAGACAATAATACGTCCCCTTTAAAGCACAAGACAATAATACGTCCCCTTTAATACGTCCCCTTTAAAGCACAAGACAATAATACGTCCCCTTTAATACGTCCCCTTTAAAGCACAAGACAACAATACGTCCCCTTTAAAGCACAAGACAATAATACGTCCCCTTTAATACGTCCCCTTTAAAGCACAAGACAATAATACGTCCCCTTTAAAGTACAAGACAATAATATGTCCCCTTTAAAGCACAAGACAATAATACGTCCCCTTTAAAGCACAAGACAATAATACGTCCCCTTTAAAACACAAGACAATAATACGTCCCCTTTAAAGCACAAGACAATAATACGTCCCCTTTAAAGCACAAGACAATAATACGTCCCCTTTAAAGCACAAGACAATAATACGTCCCCTTTAAAGCACAAGACAATAATACGTCCCCTTTAAAGTACAAGACAATAATACGTCCCCTTTAAAGCACAAGACAATAATACGTCCCCTTTAAAGCACAAGACAATAATACGTCCCCTTTAAAACACAAGACAATAATACGTCCCCTTTAAAGCACAAGACAATAATACGTCCCCTTTAAAACACAAGACAATAATACGTCCCCTTTAAAGCACAAGACAATAATACGTCCCCTTTAAAGCACAAGACAATAATACGTCCCCTTTAAAGCACAAGACAATAATACGTCCCCTTTAAAGCACAAGACAATAATAAGTCCCCTTTAAAGCACAAGACAATAATACGCCCCTTTAAAGTACAAGACAATAATACGCCCCTTTAAAGCACAAGACAATAATACGTCCCCTTTAAAGTACAAGACAATAATACGTCCCCTTTAAAGCACAAGACAATAATATGTCCCCTTTAAAGTACAAGACAATAATATGTCCCCTTTAAAGCACAAGACAATAATATGTCCCCTTTAAAGTACAAGACAATAATACGCCCCTTTAAAGTACAAGACAATAATATGTCCCCTTTAAAGCACAAGACAATAATACGTCCCCTTTAAAGCACAAGACAATAATACGTCCCCTTTAAAGCACAAGACAATAATACGTCCCCTTTAAAACACAAGACAATAATACGTCCCCTTTAAAGCACAAGACAATAATACGTCCCCTTTAAAGCACAAGACAATAATACGTCCCCTTTAAAGCACAAGACAATAATACGTCCCCTTTAAAGCACAAGACAATAATACGTCCCCTTTAAAGCACAAGACAATAATACGTCCCCTTTAAAGTACAAGACAATAATACGTCCCCTTTAAAGCACAAGACAATAATATGTCCCCTTTAAAGTACAAGACAATAATACGTCCCCTTTAAAGTACAAGACAATAATATGTCCCCTTTAAAGCACAAGACAATAATACGTCCCCTTTAAAGTACAAGACAATAATACGTCCCCTTTAAAGTACAAGACAATAATATGTCCCCTTTAAAGCACAAGACAATAATACGTCCCCTTTAAAGTACAAGACAATAATACGTCCCCTTTAAAACACAAGACAATAATATGTCCCCTTTAAAGCACAAGACAATAATATGTCCCCTTTAAAGCACAAGACAATAATACGTCCCCTTTAAAGCACAAGACAATAATACGTCCCCTTTAAAACACAAGACAATAATATGTCCCCTTTAAAGCATAAGACAATAATACGTCCCCTTTAAAGCACAAGACAATAATACGTCCCCTTTAAAGCACAAGACAATAATACGTCCCCTTTAAAGCACAAGACAATATTAGACTTAGTGTCACAACTGAAATGTGAACAGCCTTTTAAATGGAGACCACAAACCAGCTCAGGGGTCCTCGGTGCAGGGGTCCTCGGTGCAGGGGTCCAGGGTGCAGGGGTCCACGGTGCAGGGGTCATCGGTGCAGGGGTCCGCGGTGCAGGGGTCCGCGGTGCAGGGGTCCACGGTGCAGGGGTCCTCGGTGCAGGGGTCCTCGGTGCAGGGGTCCACGGTGCAGGGGTCCTCGGTGCAGGGGTCCTCGGTGCAGGGGTCCACGGTGCAGGGGTCCTCGGTGCAGGGGTCCACGGTGCAGGGGTCCGCGGTGCAGGGGTCCACGGTGCAGGGTCCACGGTGCAGGGGTCCTCGGTGCAGGGGTCCTCGGTGCAGGGGTCCTCGGTGCAGGGGTCCACGGTGCAGGGTCCACGGTGCAGGGTCCACGGTGCAGGGGTCCTCGGTGCAGGGGTCCTCGGTGCAGGGGTCCACGGTGCAGAGACAAGAGCAGAGACAAGAGCAGAGACAAGAGCAGAGACAGGAGCAGAGACAGGAGCAGAGACAAGAGCAGAGACAAGAGCAGAGACAAGAGTAGAGACAGGAGCAGAGACAGGAGCAGAGACAAGAGCAGAGACAGGAGCAGAGACAAGAGTAGAGACAGGAGCAGAGACAGGAGCAGAGACAAGAGCAGAGACAAGAGCAGAGACAAGAGTAGAGACAGGAGCAGAGACAGGAGCAGAGACAAGAGCAGAGACAGGAGCAGAGACAGGAGCAGAGACAAGAGCAGAGACAGGAGCAGAGACAAGAGTAGAGACAGGAGCAGAGACAGGAGCAGAGACAAGAGCAGAGACAGGAGCAGAGACAGGAGCAGAGACAAGAGCAGAGACAGGAGCAGAGACAGGAGCAGAGACAAGAGTATTACAGGAGCAGAGACAAGAGTAGAGACAGGAGCAGAGACAGGAGCAGAGACAAGAGCAGGGACAAGAGCAGAGACAGGAGCAGAGACAGGAGCAGAGACAGGAGCAGAGACAGGAGCAGAGACAAGAGCAGAGACAGGAGCAGAGACAAGAGCAGAGACAGGAGCAGAGACAAGAGCAGAGACAGGAGCAGAGACAAGAGTAGAGACAGGAGCAGAGACAGGAGCAGAGACAAGAGCAGAGACAGGAGCAGAGACAGGAGCAGAGACAAGAGTAGAGACAGGAGCAGAGACAAGAGCAGGGACAAGAGCAGAGACAGGAGCAGAGACAAGAGCAGAGACAAGAGCAGGGACAAGAGCAGAGACAGGAGCAGAGACAAGAGCAGAGACAGGAGCAGAGACAGGAGCAGAGACAAGAGCAGAGACAGGAGCAGAGACAGGAGCAGAGACAAGAGTAGAGACAGGAGCAGAGACAAGAGCAGGGACAAGAGCAGAGACAGGAGCAGAGACAAGAGCAGAGACAAGAGCAGGGACAAGAGCAGAGACAGGAGCAGAGACAAGAGCAGAGACAGGAGCAGAGACAGCTGTTTGGGGACTTGAGCTTTACTCAGAAGTCATAGTGATTTTGAATATAACTAACTGATTACAATGACATGGTTAATGTTTTACTAAGTACAAAGTCGAGATGTATCAATAACCAAAATATTGTGATATCGTATTGTCTCATAGTCTCACAACATCATGGGCTGTCACAAAATATGGAATTATAAGCTCCTTTTTATACATTTATTGTTTTGTTGCAGCAACAGAGAAAAAAACAAAAAAACATAGGGAACTCCATAGACCATGATCCTTTGCTACATTTCAGTGTAAACAACATGAAGATATAACAGTTTTTAAGCATTTTTATATCTTAATTATTTGGAATATGACAGTAATGATTTGCACAGACTCAATGCATTTTCAAAGGAAAAATTATACACAATTTCCATAATATTGCAATAAATATTGTACCCTGAAATAAATATTATAATAATATTGTACCCTGAAATAAATATTATAATAATATTGTACCCTGAAATAAATATTATAATAATATTGTACCATGAAATAAATATTATAATAATATTGTACCATTAAATAAATATAATAATAATATTGTACCATGAAATAAATATTATAATAATATTGTACCATGAAATAAATATTATAATAATATTGTACCATGAAATAAATATTATAATAATATTGTACCATGAAATAAATATTATAATAATATTGTACCATGAAATAAATATAATAATAATATTGTACCATGAAATAAATATAATAATAATATTGTACCATTAAATAAATATTATAATAATATTGTACCATGAAATAAATATAATAATAATATTGTACCATTAAATAAATATTATAATAATATTGTACCATGAAATAAATATAATAATAATATTGTACCATTAAATAAATATTATAATAATATTGTACCATGAAATAAATATTATAATAATATTGTACCATTAAATAAATATTATAATAATATTGTACCATGAAATAAATATAATAATAATATTGTACCATTAAATAAATATTATAATAATATTGTACCATGAAATAAATATTATAATAATATTGTACCATGAAATAAATATTATAATAATATTGTACCATGAAATAAATATTATAATAATATTGTACCATTAAATAAATATTATAATAATATTGTACCATGAAATAAATATAATAATAATATTGTACCATTAAATAAATATTATAATAATATTGTACCATGAAATAAATATTATAATAATATTGTACCATTAAATAAATATAATAATAATATTGTACCATGAAATAAATATTATATTAATATTGTACCATGAAATAAATATAATAATAATATTGTACCATGAAATAAATATAATAATAATATTGTACCATGAAATAAATATTATATTAATATTGTACCATGAAATAAATATAATAATAATATTGTACCATGAAATAAATATTATAATAATATTGTACCATGAAATAAATATAATAATAATATTGTACCATGAACTAAATATTATAATAATATTGTACCATGAAATAAATATTATAATAATATTGTACCATGAAATAAATATTATAATAATATTGTACCATGAAATAAATATTATAATAATATTGTACCATGAAATAAATATAATAATAATATTGTACCATTAAATAAATATTATAATAATATTGTACCATGAAATAAATATAATAATAATATTGTACCATTAAATAAATATTATAATAATATTGTACCATGAAATAAATATTATAATAATATTGTACCATTAAATAAATATAATAATAATATTGTACCATGAAATAAATATTATATTAATATTGTACCATGAAATAAATATAATAATAATATTGTACCATGAAATAAATATAATAATAATATTGTACCATGAAATAAATATTATATTAATATTGTACCATGAAATAAATATAATAATAATATTGTACCATGAAATAAATATTATAATAATATTGTACCATGAAATAAATATTATAATAATATTGTACCACGAGATTTCATGACATCATTACATCCCAGTGCAAAGTACATTCAAAAATCGACTTAAAAATGACTAGATTTTACCAAAAAAATCGACTCAGTTACAGTATGTATTCATGCATGTGCTACCGGGCACTTGAATAAAGTATGTATCCATGTATCTATCTAATGAAAGTATTTGTAATTAGTTACTTTCCACCTCTGTTGACAACCATCACAAATCAGTTTATTCTAATACTGTTCTTAGTTAAATTTACTCTACAACATCCGCCATAATTCTCCTTAATACAAATGTTTACAATGTTTTATTATGGAAATGACTTTAGTGGAACTCAAAGTGATTGTGACTGTAGCGTTTCGGCCAAATAGCTGTAAATCCGAGGCGCTGAGAGCGAGAAGTGCGCGCTGTCTGCCAAATGACAAATACTGTTCAACCATTTTCACACTCAAATTAAGAGCAGGCACCAAACGAACTATTATAACAAACATGGAGTCGTAAAGAGGAGAAAGTGTGATATGAATGTTAAACAACTTCTGTGTATTTGTTTGTTGTTAAAGTAATGAGTCATGGTAAAATTAAGCCGAGTTGTCGTTTTGCGGTTTTGGCAGCGTTGTGTTGTTTCTTGGGCTCATTGACTCAGACTTGGCACAAACGAGGACACAGAGGGAGTGAGTCGAACAAAATTGTCTTCATTTAAGGTGGAAATGCATGAAATATGCCAAGAAGCTGCCGCAACACCGAACACCCAACTTTAAAATGTTGCACCAAATGAGATCTTGACGTTTCATGAATGAGGATTTGTTGAAATCTAATTCTAACACTGATTTTGCAAAGTTTCATCTGCAAAAAAAAATTAAGAAAATGTTTTCACTCAAATCTAGTTTCCTCAAATACCAAAGAACCATCTGTCATTTTTTGTCATTTAATTTAAACAAGAAATTGAAACATGGCTCTTTCCATTTTGCAGATTTACACGCTCCAAATACAAGAGTGTGCAATGTTTTTTATCCTTATTTAAACACAATTCATCATTATATCTTTACTTAATACAATTTTTCTTCCAATTTTAATTAAAACAATTCTTGCATTTGTATAGGTAAACTACAGAAGACGTTTCAAATGCATAACTTGAACTTGAATATATTATTTGGCTTGCTCCAGCGTCTTGCCTTGAAAGCAGAAACATCACATATCGTGATTTCAAACCATATTTCTTTTCACCTCTCTCTCCGTGTTAGTATTTATATCCTGGCTCTTGTCTGCGCTCCACACTTGTGCACAGGAGAGCGGCTCAAAAACACTGGCCCTGCTCCTCTTCCTCTTCCTCCCACGCTCACACCCACCGCCTCTGCCCACGCACAGCCAGAGAGCAGGCCCAAAAGCAGGCCTCTTCCTGGGATAGGAGCTCCACGCTGCTCCCCCGAGGCTGTGGAAATGAGGCTACTCCCAGCAGTCGCTAACGCCATTAACAGCACTTCCACAGCACTTTGGTTTTAAAGAGGCAGAGATGGAGGAGCGCATTAGGAAAACACAATGATGTAACGATGATTACTTTCAGACTAATGCGGGGATTGTTAATCTTGAAATCAATCCGTTTTTAATTTAAAATCGTATAAAAATGAGGCACATAAAACATCACATATGAAGAACGCGCTGCTGTTTGTTGATTTGACGAAGGCCGTGGATTCTGCTGATCATTGTATTCTTTTGTATCATCAGGAGGCTATTGCTTTATATATAAATGGAAAAAAACATGATTTGCCAAATAGAGCTCAAGCTGTTTTTGAATTTTCTTATCTTAACCAAGGTGTTCCTCAAGGGTCCGTCTTTGGACCACAACAATTTTCAATTTATATAAACTCCATTGGTCATAATCTAAAACATAGTATTCTTCACTTTTATGCAGACAATGCGATTCTATAAGCTAGTGCGCCTTCTGCAGCACAAGTGAATACATTTGTATTTGTAATATTCAAGTGGATTCTCTTTCAACAAAACTGTGTTAGTTTAAAATTCTTAATGAATTCAAGTTAAACACAATATATGCAGTTCTCCAAAATACACTCTAGTAAAATACACACTAGTGACACAGAAAAGGTATCTACAGTATTCTTATGCTTGATGGTAATATGCCTGGACAAGCACCCGATTACAAATACTTCTGGATTACATCTGTATTGATGATAAACTGTCTTTCACTAAACATGTACAAGAGCTGACAAATAATCTTAAAACCAGCTTGTAATTCTGTTTTTATCATTATAAAATATCATTCAATTTATGGCCGTTGGATCACTTTACTGTGTCTGTATTTGTTAGAATAAAACTAAAATAAATAAAATAAATAAAATAAATAAAATAAATAAAATAAATAAAATAAATAAAATAAATAAAATAAATAAAATAAATAAAATAAATAAAATAAATAAAGTCTGTGTTTGTTCGGATGACATAGCAGATCTTCTACATTAAAATGAACAGATTACTTCCGGCACAAAGGTCAGAAAAAATACATACTGCACTTCTAATACTTTCATGTTGAATGTGTAAAAAGTGATCAATCGTCATTATTATTTTTCATGGTTCTGCACACTGTGATGCAGCGTTTGCCCGAGGAGCCGTTCGGAGGTCGGCTGCACTTGTTTACTTCCTCTCCACTTCTGCCTCTCTCTTTCGCGGCTTATGGGCGCTGGAGTCGTGCGTGCCCCGGGACAGTGTATTTGGGGGTCGCCCGGTGCTTCCACAGAGTCACCAGGTTAAACAGACAGAGTAAACCCACCCACACACGAGCGGCACATCAGCCTCTGGTCAGGAGAACACAATGAGAACCATATGAAACATAACATCTAGTCGTTAAAGAGAATGTGTTTTATTATATGTCAGTTTTGTTATAAACATTGAAACATTGTGGTGGCGCTGATAAGATGCACATATATTTAATTGCATGTTTCACCTAATTAATGACTTTAAAACGTTATCATCTTGTATTTCAGTCATTATTGAGTCTATTATTGTCAAACCAAAATGACCGAAATGAGCTATCAAATTTGCAAGAAACTTTCCAAAAACAGAAGCCCAAAACAGACAAGGCAACAAGATAATAACTTTATTGTGGGAAACAAACATTCAACAACAGCAAAGACACAATTAAAATGAATTCTTAAGAAACATTGTTTGGATTACAAGAACTACAAAAGGCATAAGATGGTAAAGTGCAGTTCTGCTCATGACGTTCTTGTATTATTCGGATTATAACAATGCTATAAATGCACTAAATATTTTCTTATTAGTTTAAAAATCCCTTTCCTTGTTGTAAATCTACTCCTACTCCTATTACTACTGGAATTGCTCCCAATTAAACATTCAACAATGTCGTTTTTACCCTTTCAACCTCACTAGCAATACATTCTTGACGGAAATATTCACATTGTGCACCACACAAAAAGCACGGACAGAAGGTCAGCTATTTAGTACTATTGCTACTCCATTTTCTGTACTTCATAAACTCTGGAACAAATGAAGAATGGAAATCGAATGAAAATATACTGGATTTTGGATCGCTTTTGAACACAACACAAAACACAGAGTGAGAAACACACTAAACACTTGTAAACAGCCCTGAATATGTAGTCCGACATAATTGTCCCATCTGGTCCAAAGTCTGTCAAATTTGTCCATTTGCAAATAAAATCGGAATGAATTTCTTCCCATCTTTCAAATGACAATTACAATTTTGGTCCAGTCCTTATTTTGAACTTGAAAACACACTGGGACAGATGGGACATAGAGGAGCCTGACTGACCTTTTTATTCTACTCTATTTTGTATTTTCTCTACCTCGTCTTGCACTGTTTGTTTTTTATGGTATAAAAAGGGGAAAAAAAAGTAAACTAAATAAAATATTATCCATCCAGAGCAGTTGTCCTTAAGATAAGATAAGATAATCCTTTAATGTCCACACATGGGGGAATTTCATTGTTACAACGCAGTAGAAACAGGAGAAAAAGGACAGAAAAAGGACAGATTATAGGAAGTTAAAAAAAAAAAAACACTCTTAATAGAAGAATTCTTATAAACAAAACAAAAAACTCTTATTAAAAAAACTCCTCTCATATCTTAATAGGGAATGGAGGGAGAAGAAAATAAAATAAAATAGATAAATAAATAAAATAAAAAAAGATAATAAAATAAAATAAAGTAAAGTAAAAATAGCTAGCATAAGACTAAATAATACTAATAGTAAGTAAGTAAACAAAATAAAACACTCCGCCATTCATAAACCGTCCTCGCACACTAAACGCACTTATTCAGATGTTAAGTTCTGCACATATGAATAGATATGAATAGTGAGCTGGGGGGGAAGCTCTGGATAATTGTGAGTTCATTAAAATGCAAATACCACTTACACCCGTGCGTGCGGAAACAAAAAGATACATCTTACCCAATGGACATTTCAACAACACATTATTTTTCCCTTGGCAGAGTCGACCAGCGTCGTGTGGGAGGACGGAGCGCTCGCAGAGAAGATTAAGCCGTTTCAAAAGAGCTTTGGAAATGTGGACCAGACAGTGGATAATAGTGCTAAACAAGAGCGGCACTTAAGACACAGAAATGCAGCGTTTTGTGAAGTCATTTTGGACGGCCGTTTATCCAGGCGTGAAATATAGGACTCAGTTGCACACATTACGATGACGGTTTCATCAGGGGGGGAAAACAACACCGATTTCCAAAACAACAAATAAACTTTTATAATAAATTCAGTCTGTTATGAAAAGATGAAAGTTGGGTCTGTAAAACATGCGCAAGAATGAATTGTGTCACAACATTTGATTGATTGATGGACTTTGTGGAGCGTGACTGAGACTTTGCATGTTCTCCACAGGTTAGATGAGGTACTCCTGACCAAGACGTGCAGAGGAACACCCGGACGCACTGCACTGAGGCTTGAATTTATATTTAAAAAGTACTGGTAAGAAGATGGCGCCAAAACATGTGTAAATCAGCTCGACACATCAAAACGGATTTAAACAAACTCTGGTCTTTCAAAATGAGTTATCAGAAGATCAAATGAAACGCATTGGACTCACTGAAAGCTTAAATATCAAACTTTGACACATTTTGTTGACAGGCTTGTATTTGCGATCTCTTTTTTTCATTTTTTTCTTAAACATGGACACAAACCCTTTCAGGGAAGTGAAGCCATTGCACGCCCGACATTTTTGCATTCCAAATTGTCATCTAGCGATGCACGCGGCTCTTTACTTTGAGTTTGAGATGGATCAGATTTTTTACAGTCAGCTGCGCACAGCAAAAAGCGGTCCGATTTGACACATTGTTACAACCCTCGTGTTGTAAAAGGCTAAAGGAAGAAACAACATTTATTTGCAAGAGAAAGGAGGTAACGCAGCTTTAAACAAAACACACTATTGATTTGAAACCACTTAATAATATGAGAAACAACATGCATGAAAACACAACTTTGAGTGAGCCAATGAGTGAACACCGTTATAACATGGTTTAAAGTCATTTTACATAACACGTCCCCTTTAAAGTGCCTCTGACAGGTTTTTACAATGTTCTAATTTTGACTTTATTTGGTGTATTTGCTCCTGTTGTACATATAAATTATAGTTTTACACCAATCGAGTCGGTATTTGTGGAGAAAACATCTGTAGAAAATGACAGGAAGTGACATCACACTAAGAATACTTATGCATAATTTACACAAAGAAACAACTTTTGGACTCCCTAAACAATAATTCAACAAACGAAGGGTGCTCTCATATATTTTCATTAATTGTGACATTAAATTAGTTTTTGTCCAGTGTTTGCTGGGTAATTCCATCAATTACAAACAGGAAGTGAAATTACAAACCTAAAAAAATTGCTTTTCTGGGCTATACATTTAGACATTTTTTAGTGACATTAAAATATATTCATCTTTTATCTGCATTTTAGTTTAGTGAGTCGTCCGAACTATAGGCATTGTAGTGTGTCTTCCTGTTGAGACCTTCTTTTTCCGGGAAGTTCTCACCTCGGCACAATTCTCCCCATATATTCACTCAAAACATCAAACATGACGCTCATCCCATCCATCCTCATCACGGACAAAGACGAGCTCAACGTCTCCAGCTCTGCCTCGTGTTCTTTTTGTCATCTTTTTGCTTTGACATACATTAACTCCGCACAGTGTTGCGTCTTAACCAGTGCACGTGGAGTCGGTATTCTCCGGCGGCAGCTCGCGGACTCTCGTGCCAGTGTATCTGTGCAAAGCAGAGGTCACGGCTCCATTCTGCGCCGCTGTTAATAATAGTACAACTCATTTTACAGTCCATTAGCTCGCAGCCCTGCACTTGTACACTTCTCATCCGGCTGCGGCTCCATCACGGGGAAAAAACACACCACCACCACCACCACCACCACCACCACCACCACCAGCCTTTGTCCAACGCTTCGACTGCCCTCGCCTCGCTTTACTGCGCAGCGCTGTGAAAAGAGGTAAATAACATGTACTTTCTGAACTCCTGCAAAGAAGATGTCGATGGCGCGACAAAGGCGGCGGTTAGAAGTCGATGTCGCAGCGATAAGGGGGAGTATAGTCCCGACCACGATCCGGGCTCATGACCTGGAGAAGGGTCTGACTCCTCTGGACTATAGAGCGTGGCAGTGGCACAGTGTGAAAGATCAGCCATTGCAAACAAAGAAACCATTTAGTGACGTAAACGCATCATTGTAACATATATTTTCACTCTATTTTTTCTATTTAAAACCCAGAAAATGGTAAAATACACAAGATTAGATTTAAAGGCGATATTATGCAGAATCACCTTTTAAGATGAGTTTGTGCACTATAAGGCACACTTAAAAGGCTTTAATTTTCTCAAAAAATTACGATTTATAATCCAGTGTGCCACATTATATGGATTAATTCTGGTAGTGCTTACTGACCTCGAAGTGGTTTTTGTGTGGTACACGTTTCGCTCAATGCGTCTTATATATGAAACATGATCAAAAATAGACTATTATAGTGCGGAAAATACCCTCTCATTTACCCACTTGAGTTGTATTTAGAGTGATAATATTTGAGTCATCTTTATTCTCCTGTAATCAAGATGCCATTGCTACAACAATCCCCGTTCCACTGCTTATCTTCTTAAACGGTGATACACGCAGGACTCGCCATGTCACGTTTTGGCACAAATGAAACAGAATATCACTACTCGCCATCATGAACCGCAGCTCTCTTTGGTCATCACATGATTTATGCACAAAGCTGAGAAATATGAAACCACCCGTTTTCTGAGGCCCACAGGGAGACAAACTCAAACATGGATGAATGAAACTAGCATGAATGAAGCTAAATACAACAGGTTTTTGATGATAACAACATGATTAAAAGCTCATAAAAGTCTATTTTGCATAATATAAGTACTTTACGTCTAAATATTTTTTTTATTTCAAGCCTGTGGAGCCTTAGTTATTGTCCATTTTGAGTCAAACAACGCTATTGTTGTTGTTGGCTGGGACGGCGTGTCCCGGGGCCCGCGGAGGAGACACGGCGCTCTACCTGAGACTGGGGCCTGACCGTGCGGAGGCGGACTTGGCAAAAACCACCAAACCACCACCACCGTCCTTTTGTCCGAACCCAATATGAAAATCCTCTGTCGACACCCACGCAAGTTTCCCTCCTGACCCCCAGCGGATGTAACCGGGAGGAAAAGCTTTTTGGATAAAGCCTCTACCTTTTTAACTGTCCACTAGCCTCGTGTTTGACTACAAGATTATAGGCTTTTGTTAAACTCATCCAAGTCATTAGAATAAACGATGTGCAAATCAGAAGCACTTATTCACTCTCAAATGGCCATTCAAACATCCAAATGCCAAAATCTGTATTCAGAGGTAGTTGAAAAGCAGTGGAAAAAAAACACAATATTATAAAATTATTATAAAAAGTAGATAAATAAAAGAAGAACAGTATTTTCTATTTACCAGCCAATGTTACAACTCCACAGAGGAGAGATTTCTGAAACCATCTGCTGAAATGAGATCACTTTCAGATTAATGTACGCTCTGAAAAAGTAGAATGAGGAGCTTTGAGTAGAGCTGCTGCTCCACATCGAGAGGAGCCGGTTTGGTCTGGCTTATTTAAGTAAAATGCTGGTATGTATTTCAAAATGATATAGACTACATAGACCTTGAGGATTGACACGATAATAAGTATAAGAAGCTGTTAAAAAGAAAATTCATGTGATGTAGTGAACCAGACGGGCAGTTAATGAGCCCAACTTCACTCCGCCGCACCCGCACTATGGACTCGCTGTAGTTCATTGAGCGACATGAATGAGCTAATGTACCCATCCGGGCCGCAGAGTGACAGACACAAGCCTCATTGTGGCTGCTGGCCCGGCGCTCTGGCACACGCTGGCACACGCTGGCACACGCTGGCACACGCTGGCACACGCCTCGGCGATTAGCTCGACGCTCCACTCGGGGCCAAAGCGGACAGGAGTTAGCTGACCATCGCACACTCGGACAATACAGCTCCAGCGTGAACGGAGCCTCCCGACACTGTCCTGGCACAGACGCTGCACAGATGGACAGCGCGCAACGGGTTCCCAAACACACAGCCGCGGACAGAGTGGAAGGGTAAAAAGGGAATCTGAGCCAAGCTATGCAGATGTAAAAGTATGTGCTATTTCATAAAAAAAGAAATTACAAATACAACCCACTGTGCAATTCTAAGACTTTGTCCAGTTGACTTAATGGAACCTTCTTCTTTATTCTAATTGAAAAGTTTGAGGAAGATGTGATGGACAGTGCAGCAGAGGAAGTTTTTCCTGGCTGAGAAGGAGGCTCTAAGGACAGGGGACCCTGGGACATCACCTCTCGTCCCTATGGACACTGTTGAATCCGTTTTTTCACTGTCGCTCTCTGAGGCAACTGCTGTTGTGATTTTGGGCGTTACAAAAATAAATTTAATTGAATTGAGGAAGGCAGGGGTTCTCAATCTCTGGACCAAGAACACTGAGGGCCATATTTTTCCCCTGAAGGTAGCGTTAACGTGAGTGTTTTCCAGGGGGAGGGGCCAGGGTGATGACCTTAAAGCTGGTGTGAAGAGGCTGGAGTGGGATGTACCAGTCCATATGGTGCTAGTGTTTGATCCAATGACTGAGAATTGTGGCATTCTAAAGTACGAGTGTGGGACATGTTTGTCATGGCCTCATACACAGGCAAAGAAAGAAGTGAGCAATAACATGAGCTGAGCAGAAGTTTGTTGGGCAGGGCTGTCCTTCAATAGGCTGATTGGCTAAACCAATCCAAATTACAATTACACATAAACACTTTTTATTCTCAAAAACACGCCCGAATCATTGCATTTTGCGCGTCTAAATTCACTTCCTCGTTCAGCTTGTTTCTCTGTGAATATGTGACAGATTGTAATAAAACATGAAGCCTTTTGAAGCTTAAAATACACAGAACAGTTCTGCTCTCTGTCTCCTCTCTCCACAGCCTCTCTGTGTGTGAGCTGCTTTATCTGCTTCCTGCATCTGACCAATTAGAAAAGGTGGACCAGTTTCACGCAGCCTGGGACAACGATAATGGTTAAATGTGATGTGAATGTGTAAATCGAGGATCCTCTCTGAGCTGAGCACATGAGTCTGGTCCAGACCGTGCAGTAACTGGTGTCCAACGCGGGAGGTGGAGGTGTCCAGCAAAGAGCTGCAAGTGTGGGGCAAAAAATAACCAAATAAAATGTGATTGTATTGGTTATTCTTTACTCCATCTCATATTTTGGTATAATCACGCCTCTCGTGCAGAATTCCACGCCCTGCACCGTCATCAACTGCGCCGAAAATGAGCTCTGCTTCCCCCACGTTGACACAACCTCTGGGGGCAAAATACGGCCCTAAGTGAGTTGTGGTTAGCGAATGGCCGTCCTTGATTGTTGGGATGAATGTGCCAAATATTCTTTTTTGATGCAACAAAAGGTGAGAAAATCAACAATAATTTGGTCACAAACTTCTCATTATTACAACAGGTGACAAGGCGTTCCTGTCCCCACTGACAGGCTCAAGCCCTGTCAGTCTTTATCTAATGGATGTTATGGAGCTCACCGTGGTTCTGGAAGTAAATAGTAAGAGTCTATTTGGTAAATAATGTTCACACACATTTTCAGTCCAAAATACAAACTTAAAACAAAAACATTAAAGCAGTTTATAAACGTTTAGAGGTTAATGATACTCTGTTACTTTTCCAACGTAACATTTGGAAATAAGCTTTTAAACATATTTGATGTAATTATTTGATTAATTAACTAGTAATTATACTTTTTACTATTTGAATAATATGATTCCACAGTAATAAAGATACTTCTAGTTGAGTAAACATTTTGGCTAGTAGTAGCCAAAATGTTTTTACATTACACAGTTAAGTCTTAACAACCACCAAGTTTTCAACTTTCTATCAATTGTTTTCTGAAGGTCTCTGGGAAAAGTGAATTGGGAAATGTACTTTTGGCGTGCGATCACGGTTTGGGTGAAAATGTGAAGGACTCTGTCGTCTTTAAAAACACTTACACGATCTCCTTTGGGAGGCGACGTCTTCTGCTGCAGAATACATTAGCTTTGTCTGCGGAGGTGTGGAGGAGGAACCAGGAGACGGCTGAATGAGGAGATATTTATAACACGGCTCTTCCCCTGGCTCCAGCAGACAGCGCAGAGAGACAACACACCTTATGGTCCACGAGAGGCCGGACAAAGAGCGGCTCATCTGGTTCTTTGCTGCAGGGGCGGGTTCAGGGACAAAAGAGCTCGTACTTCCACGGGACAGTATTGATCCAAAGACTGGACATTTGTTTTGAGTGGGAAACATGTGGAAAACAGAGAACACACGTAAAAGCTGGTGAGGGTTTGCAATAAATGATGAATTATGACCAAATTGACTTATTGCAAGTTTAAAGAATAACGGTTAAAGGACAAATATTATGCATTATTTGTTTTGTTATTAGCCTTTAATCATGTTCTAGAGTACTTTTACTTGGCATTTCATGTTTTAGAACAAAAGAATACATAAAAAAACAAAGCAATATAACTTAACCTTGGAAGATGCTAGACTAACTGAGCATTGGCTCCATCTACTGGCTACAGAGGGATTGACACAAATTAAAAATTAACACTGCTGATGCAGCTGCTTGCCGACTCTCTGGTCTCAGCACGCAGTTGCAATGATCGTGGTCTGACGGCAGAAATGCACAGAACGAGTCCGGCCATAATTTATGGACTTAAAAAAAGAAAGATTCTCAGAGTCACGTCACAGATTGAAAAAAAACGTCAATTATCGAGGAGAGAACGAGTACTTTGACGCCAGTATTCATCAAACTAGTGCGAATTAAGCTAACTGCAACTCCGGTATGTTTTTGATGTTAAAACATGGTTAAAAGCCAAGAAAACCCATGTGTCTTTTAAATTGATGCAAAATGGCTAAAGGTGATGATTGTGTGTTCGGCTCAGATCTGGCTCCAGGAACTTCAGGAGTCTTTGTGAAACAGAAGAACTGATGCCTGTTTAGTGAGGGAGCGAGACGTCCTGCTCAGATCTGCTTAAACCCACAAAAGCTGTTGAAATGCGGTTGGACGGGGACAACAAGATGTCAATAACAAGTGAGGATGGACTTTGGCAGCCTTTGAAAAGCATTTTAATTAGGTAGTAAAAAAAGAGACCAAGTGAAGAAAGAAAATGTACTTAAGAAGCCACATATGAGAGTTTTTTTTAACATATGCAATAGAACATGAAAGCACAAAATGTGACTGAACATCATTCTCTGAACAATAATGCAGATCCAGAAGAGTCGGCTCCATTGAATGCAATCCAATAGAACGGCGGCCCGTCACTAATGGCAACAACACTTCAAAAACACACCAAAACAGCCATAAATCTTTTCTTGTGTGGCCCAAGCCTCTTGTTTCACCTCAGCATCATTCTACTCAGGTATCATGCACCTGTAGTAACTGTGTGTGTAATTATATACTGTGCATTAATGTGAATCAGCACCAGTAATTCATTTATCCATTCAATTCACTGAAGTAGTTGTTTCATTTATTTGTCCATATTCTATACAGTATTATAAACATAGTCGGAGTCACTTATCAGTTTTGTAGCATTGTATTTTTGATCCACTTTCACAGTATATTATTATATTTGTAACATTTTAGTTGGATTGGTTCACTATTTAGAGTTATTTATCTTGATTTTTTGTTAGATTTTTTTATTCTCTAGCTCTTCTCTGAAATTTGCTAAATATTATTCTTATTGTCATCCAATTCTTTAACGTCATTATACGGGTCAGCCTATAAGAGCACAAAAACTGCATTTCATTGGTGCTTTTACATCAACATTTACGAGAACAAAGGCAGAAGATGTGTCTAAAAGCACTTCAAACTGTGTAATATTATTAAAATGTTGCTAAAAAGATATTGTTCATGAAGATTAGAGCTGGGATAAGTTGAAGTGCACTTGACAGGAGAAGCACAGAGGTGCAGAGGATGAGGTAATGCTCCAAGGCCCAGGGAAATGAAGGCAATTCATTTAAGAGCGCCAGGCAGCTTCCCTGAGGTCCCTGAACGCACCGCACTGCACTGTACCACACTCAACACGGCACCGGCACTGTACTGCACTGTACCACACTCAACACGGCACCGGCACTGTACTGCACTGTACCACACTCAACACGGCACCGGCACTGTACTGTACTGCACTGTACTGCACTGTACCACACTCAACACGGCACCGGCACTGTACTGCACTGTACTGCACTTTACTGCACTGTACTGCACTGTACTGCACTGTACTGTACCGCACTCAACACGGCACCGGCACTGTATTGCACTGTACTGTACTGCACTGTACTGCACTGTACTGCACTGTACTGCACTTTACTGCACTGTACTGCACTGTACTGCACTGTACTGCACTGCACTGTACCGCACTCAACACGGCACCGGCACTGTACTGCACTGTACTGTACTGCACTGTACTGCACTTTACTGCACTGTACTGCACTGTACTGCACTGTACTGCACTGCACTCAACACGGCACCGGCACTGTACTGCACTGTACTGCACTGCACTGTACTGCACTGTACTGCACTGTACTGCACTTTACTGCACTGCACTGTACTGCACTCAACACGGCACCGGCACTGTACTGCACTGTACCGCACTCAACACAGCACCGGCACTGTACTGCACTGTACTGCACTAACTGCACTGTACTGCACTGCACTGTACCGCACTCAACACGGCACCGGCACTGTACTGCACTGTACTGTACTGCACTGTACTGCACTGTACTGCACTTTACTGCACTGTACTGCACTGTACTGCACTGCACTGCACTGCACTGTACTGCACTGCACTCAACACGGCACCGGCACTGTACTGCACTGTACCACACTCAACACGGCACCGGCACTGTACTGCACTGTACTGCACTGTACTGCACTGTACTGCACTGTACTGCACTTTACTGCACTGCACTGTACTGCACTGTACTGCACTCAACACGGCACCGGCACTGTACTGCACTGTACCGCACTCAACACGGCACCGGCACTGTACTGCACTGTACTGCACTTTACTGCACTGTAATGCACTGTACTGCACTGCACTGCACTCAACACGGCACCGTACTGC
This sequence comes from Eucyclogobius newberryi, assembly GCF_026437365.1. Lineage (NCBI taxonomy): Eukaryota > Metazoa > Chordata > Actinopteri > Gobiiformes > Gobiidae > Eucyclogobius > Eucyclogobius newberryi. The sequence continues at coordinate 31,305,926 of NW_027316167.1, read as the reverse complement.
ACTGTACCACACTCAACACGGCACCGGCACTGTACTGCACTGTACTGTACTGCACTGTACTGCACTGTACTGCACTTTACTGCACTGTACCACACTCAACACGGCACCGGCACTGTACTGCACTTTACTGCACTGCACTGTACTGCACTCAACACGGCACCGGCACTGTACTGCACTGTACTGCACTGTACTGCACTGTACTGTCCGTTAACGTGGCATTCAAGTGCAGTTTTACACTCTTAAGATTAAGAACACAGTAAGAAATGCCTATGAATTAGTGTTTTTGATTTATAAAGAGTTGTTTGGGTGTTTAAAGGGTGTATGACAGGTTTTTATGATTTTCTTTTTCTTTTTTCTTTTTCTTTTATTTGGTGTATTTATATCTGATGTAAGTATGAAGTATAGTTTTACACCAATCAAGGTGTATAGTTTTACACCAATCAAGCACCTGGGATGCTCATTCCAGTTTATGCATAATTTAGACAAAAGAAACAACTTCTCACTCTCCAAACAACAATTCATTCTGCAGTGCCGCGGTGCGCGGCCGAAACTGCCATGTTATTTTTGTGCCGGCCGCGCGCCGTTTTAGACCACGCCGGGTTAGGGTTAGGGTTAGGGTTAGGGTTAGGGTTAGGGTTAAGGTTAAGGTTAAGGTTAAGGTTAAGGTTAGGGTTAGGGTTAGGGTTAGGGTTAGCCATGAGGCTATAAGGGAAATGCCTTAGTCCCTGAAACTGCGCGGCTATTTGACCGCGCAGCGGCTCTCCAGCCACTGCCAAAAAAAAAAGGAAAAAAAGAAAGGTTTTGGCCCAGTGGTTTCAAGCTCATTTCCTAGTATGATGTCATCAATTACAAACAGCAAGTAGAATTATACAACAACAAAATTTGATTTTCTGTGATACATTTTTTATAATGTTAAATATATTTATCTTAAATCCATTTTAGTTCAATGAGTAGTCCGACTTGTCAGAGGCACTTTAATGATTCTAACAGGACGTGTTCAATGTCAAAACATGGATCAGAACGTGGACTTCTTTGTGAAAATTATAGAGTAGTAACTAAAATGTTTCAAATGAATGTACAGCCAGAGAAGTTCACCCCAATCAAGTGAAGTAGCTCTTGTGCTTTTTATATTCACAGTCTATGTTAATGTGTTCTTGTATTAGAAATGCAGCTGTATTTATTATACGAGTAATGCCATAAGCCTGGTGTTACTGCTCAGTGTCGTATAAAGTCACACTACAAGACCAGAGGAATTTAAAATCATAAGACTGAACACATTCACACGGTGCAATGTAACTACAGTTCTATGAGTCCCAGATGCTTTGGCAAAAAGATCTGCCTCTGACATTCAGAAGTGATGAAATAGAACAGATTTTAGGCTCTGTGTGGTAAAAATGTAGTTGTTGTAGTTGTACAGGTTAGCACTATATGCTAGTAATGTTTTTGGTTTATAAACAGTTTTGTTTAGCTGTGCATATGACTGAAATCATTTAATTTGCATTCTTTTTTTTTAAAGTATTAAACTGTTCCTGTCGTGTGAAGCACTTTGAATTGCGTTGTGTACAAATTGTGCTCTTCAAATAAACCTGCCAAGCCTTGCCTTGGCGTAAAAGATAGTAAATGTTCGGAAATGTGGAAGTATGGTCCTGTTCACGGCTGAGCTCTTCTGCTGTTACTTTAACGGAGAGCGGTTGGTCACATAATCGCCAGAGATTGATCGTAGACCCATCGAGACAAGATTCCTAAATAGGTGCCTCTTTTGGTCATACAGCGAGTCTCAAGTCTAATCATTGTCCTCGTCTCACTGCGAGACATTTTACATCGCAGGCGACCAAAATGGCGCAGTGGACTTTAGATTTATGTAACGTCTTTCAAAGCCACACCTGCCCTGGGGTAAACTGATGGAATTAAGGCAAATACCATCTCCAGCCGCCATCAAGCTCACAGCTAGAGCTGGGTTGAAAAAATTGATTTTCCGATTTTTAATCGATTTGCATATTAATGACCGATTATCGATTTGTACGTCCAAAGATCGATTTTTTTTTTTTTAATTAAAATTATTTTCTACATTTCCCTCAGTGAACTTCAATCTACCTTCAAGAAAGAGAATTCAGGACTCCTGGATTATCATTCTTGAAGGTAGATTGACCCTTAACCTTTTCATCAGTCTTCCATCAGTAACTACCAATACTTGTAAGATTTGCTGTTTAATATTGATATAATACTAGTTTTAATATGTTGCTTCTCGACACAGTCATGAAGTGAAGGAAACGGTTCAAATACATTTTTCATTTTTAATAACATTAACCCCCGGATCAAATCGAAATCGGATGGAATCTGAGAAAATCGGAAAAAATAAATTTTGAAACGTAAAAATCGGAATCGAATCGATTCTTGAAATTTGAATCGAAACCCAGCTCTACTCATGGCACATTCATATTAGGCCAAGTGGGTGAAGTGTCATGCCCAGAATACAATGACAGTGTTTGGGACTGGCCAAGTTAAAGGAGGAGCGTTTTTGCTGACTTAGCTACGGCAAACACTTCAAGATTCAACCAAGATTAAAAAACAGTGCAATCTTTGGCACACAAGTCATATATAAACACATATCCTTCCATGGCAGACGTCCTTCGTGGAGTTTGGTCGCCGAGCGCGTCCTGGATCATAGCGCGAGGGAGTTGAAACGCGACTCCTCAGACAGTGATTACGCAGGGCTCAGTTTATGGAGTTGATTTTCTGTCGGAGAGACCACGCTGAGAGGAGGCCTGAGTGCTCCTCCACTGATTACAAATGATCCCGGAACGGCGCGGCCTTATCTGCATTTATTTTTGTTTCTCGGACAAATTTGCATCTCCAGAAAAACGAATCGTGCAGAGTGCGGGGCCGACACCACAGTGGCCATTTGTAGGCGTCGGATAAAAGCTCCTCGCAAACAGCATCGATCAAGGGTTAGCATTCCTCAAAATCTGACTCCGTAGTTTGAACAGGCCAAATCCATTCATCACAAACAGCTTCCACAAATAAGTACAAATAAATTAATCTAGAAACGTAATCACAGAGGACCACACAACTTAATGCACTATATTTGTGTGATTTTGGTAGTGATTGGAGATTTTAGACCACGGCAGTATTTTTTTCACTTAAAGACAGTGTTTTGAAATTGAGATGTTCGACTGCCATCCGGATCTGATTTTCAATCTGAAGGTACTGATCTGAAACCCAGTAGTGGTAGGAGTATTCATGTATGTTAATTAAGAACAAGTATAGCTACAGGGGCAAAAAAACAAAAAATAAAAGTATAAGTACCTGTGGAAAAATGTACTTTAAGAGTAAAAAGTATTTCATACCGATTTTGAGAGCTGATAAAGTGTAAAAAGTTGCTAGATTTGTGCAACTGAATTGATTTCATATTTCTTTTCATAACTGTTCTGTTTGTCAGCTCAAACTATGAACGTGCAAAAATATCGCCTCAGCCTTTTCCAAGCTGTCTCAAACGTAAACAATGTACTTTTTAGTCCTGTTAAAACTGTAATGGAGTAAATAGTACACATGCTGGCTCCCATAAAATAAAAATGTGTTAATTAAGTAAGCGTTAGACTGTAAATTATATACTCAAGTAGAAGTAAAAGTATTGTGTTGGAAAACTGAGCTGAATTGAACTACTTACAGACAAAAAGTACCGCACTACTACCCACCTCTGATCAGGTCGAAACAGCGATGTTTCGACGAAGTGTTTTGGTTTTGTGTTGGAGTGAGCGCCGAGGGAGTGGTCTTTCCTCAGGCCTCACTTCTTCACACTTGTCTGACTCCTAAATGAGCCGCATAAGAACGAGAACAACACACAAGGTGAGCGCATGGCAAACAGAGGGAGAGAGAGAGAGGGGGGAGAGAGAGGGAAAGAGAGAAAGACCAGAGAGAGAGAGGGAGAGAGATAGACCAGAGAGAGAGAGGGGGAGAGAGAAAGACCAGAGAGAGAGAGGGAGAGAGATAGACCAGAGAGAGAGAGGGAGAGAGATAGACCAGAGAGAGAGAGGGGAGAGAGAGAGGGAAAGAGAGAAAGACCAGAGAGAGAGAGGGAGAGAGATAGACCAGAGAGAGAGAGGGGAGAGAGAGAGGGAAAGAGAGAAAGACCAGAGAGAGAGAGGGAGAGAGATAGACCAGAGAGAGAGAGGGGGAGAGAGAAAGACCAGAGAGAGAGAGGGAGAGAGATAGACCAGAGAGAGAGAGGGGAGAGAGAGAGGGAAAGAGAGAAAGACCAGAGAGAGAGAGGGAGAGAGATAGACCAGAGAGAGAGAGGGGAGAGAGAGAGGGAAAGAGAGAAAGACCAGAGAGAGAGAGGGAGAGAGATAGACCAGAGAGAGAGAGGGGGAGAGAGAAAGACCAGAGAGAGAGAGGGAGAGAGATAGACCAGAGAGAGAGAGGGGGAGAGAGAAAGACCAGAGAGAGAGAGGGAGAGAGATAGACCAGAGAGAGAGAGGGGAGAGAGAGGGAAAGAGAGAAAGACCAGAGCGAGAGAGGGAGAGAGATAGACCAGAGAGAGAGGGGAGAGAGAGAGGGAAAGAGAGAAAGACCAGAGAGAGAGAGGGAGAGAGATAGACCAGAGAGAGAGAGGGGGAGAGAGAGAGGGAAAGAGAGAAAGACCAGAGCGAGAGAGGGAGAGAGATAGACCAGAGAGAGAGGGGAGAGAGAGAGGGAAAGAGAGAAAGACCAGAGAGAGAGAGGGAGAGAGATAGACCAGAGAGAGAGAGGGGGAGAGAGAAAGACCAGAGAGAGAGAGGGAGAGAGATAGACCAGAGAGAGAGAGGGGGAGAGAGAAAGACCAGAGAGAGAGAGGGGAGAGAGAGAGGGAAAGAGAGAAAGACCAGAGAGAGAGAGGGAGAGAGATAGACCAGAGAGAGAGAGGGGAGAGAGAGAGGGAAAGAGAGAAAGACCAGAGAGAGAGAGGGAGAGAGATAGACCAGAGAGAGAGAGGGGGAGAGAGAAAGACCAGAGAGAGAGAGGGAGAGAGATAGACCAGAGAGAGAGAGGGGGAGAGAGAAAGACCAGAGAGAGAGAGGGAGAGAGATAGACCAGAGAGAGAGAGGGGAGAGAGAGAGGGAAAGAGAGAAAGACCAGAGCGAGAGAGGGAGAGAGATAGACCAGAGAGAGAGGGGAGAGAGAGAGGGAAAGAGAGAAAGACCAGAGAGAGAGAGGGAGAGAGATAGACCAGAGAGAGAGAGGGGGAGAGAGAAAGACCAGAGAGAGAGAGGGAGAGAGATAGACCAGAGAGAGAGAGGGGGAGAGAGAAAGACCAGAGAGAGAGAGGGAGAGAGATAGACCAGAGAGAGAGAGGGAGAGAGATAGACCAGAGAGAGAGAGGGGAGAGAGAGAGGGAAAGAGAGAAAGACCAGAGAGAGAGAGGGAGAGAGATAGACCAGAGAGAGAGAGGGGGAGAGAGAAAGACCAGAGAGAGAGAGGGAGAGAGATAGACCAGAGAGAGAGAGGGGAGAGAGAGAGGGAAAGAGAGAAAGACCAGAGAGAGAGAGGGAGAGAGATAGACCAGAGAGAGAGAGGGGGAGAGAGAAAGACCAGAGAGAGAGAGGGAGAGAGAAAGACCAGAGAGAGAGAGGGAGAGAGATAGACCAGAGAGAGAGAGGGGAGAGAGAGAGGGAAAGAGAGAAAGACCAGAGAGAGAGAGGGAGAGAGATAGACCAGAGAGAGAGAGGGGGAGAGAGAAAGACCAGAGAGAGAGAGGGGGAGAGAGAAAGACCAGAGAGAGAGAGGGAGAGAGATAGACCAGAGAGAGAGAGGGAGAGAGATAGACCAGAGAGAGAGAGGGGAGAGAGATAGACCAGAGAGAGAGAGAGGGAGAGAGAAAGACCAGAGAGAGAGAGAGGGAGAGAGAAAGACCAGAGAGAGAGAGGGGAGAGAGAGAGAGAGGGAGAGAGATAGACCAGAGAGAGAGAGGGAAAGAGAGAAAGACCAGAGCGAGAGAGGGAGAGAGATAGACCAGAGAGAGAGAGGGGGAGAGATAGACCAGAGAGAGAGAGAGGGAGAGAGATAGACCAGAGAGAGAGAGAGGGAGAGAGAAAGACCAGAGAGAGAGAGGGGAGAGAGAGAGAGAGGGAGAGAGATAGACCAGAGCGAGAGAGGGAGAGAGATAGACCAGAGAGAGAGAGGGAGAGAGATAGACCAGAGAGAGAGAGGGAGAGAGATAGACCAGAGAGAGAGAGAGGGAGAGAGATAGACCAGAGAGAGAGAGAGGGAGAGAGAAAGACCAGAGAGAGAGAGAGGGAGAGAGAAAGACCAGAGAGAGAGAGGGGAGAGAGAGAGAGAGGGAGAGAGATAGACCAGAGAGAGAGAGAGAGGGAGAGAGATAGACCAGAGAGAGAGAGGGGAGAGAGAGAGGGAAAGAGAGAAAGACCAGAGAGAGAGAGGGAGAGAGATAGACCAGAGAGAGAGAGAGAGGGAGAGAGATAGACCAGAGAGAGAGGGGGGAAGAGGGGGAGAGAGAGAGGGAACGAGAGAAAGAGAGAGCAAAAACACGAAAAGAAAAAGTCCAAAAAACATCCACATTATTCCACTTAACAGAACGTATCAGGTGTAGACACAATATTTATGTTTTGTTTTTGTCTACTTTTAACTTAAAAAGTATAATTATTTGCTTTGTTTACATTTATTTTCATCCTCTCTTTTTCCTTTCTTTTAAGAAAATAAACAACATAAACATATTCAGTTCATGTTCTTTCATTACACCACTTTTATTGATTTGTTTTATTGACATTTCTTTCCCTTCTTTTCTCCAGCTCTTTCCTTCCTTCCTGTGTCATAACGTTTCATGCTCTTTCATTTACACCACTTTAGTTTATTTCGATTCCGTTCTTTTTCTTTTCCTACTTATTCTTCCTTATTTTTTCCTCTTTTCTTCCCGGCATCACAAAAACGTTCTCACCGTTTAATCGATGCGTTCATTAGGCTCAGCTCCAGTGAAACAAAGATGGCAGGTGTGATCAGGAAACGGGAAAGAGGGAGTAACGAGGGGGTGAGGGGGGTGAGGAAGAGGGGGCTCTCCCCTACTTCCTGGGGGCGTGTCTGTCCCAGCTGTGTGTGTGTGACCTCTGACCCCCGGCCTTGAGCAGAGGTGGTGAGTCGTGACTTATGTTTAGTGGACTCGTAGGTGTTTTTTGAGTTAACTGTGACCTCGCTAAGCATATGGACATTTATTCAACATTATTTCACTTATATTGACATTTATTCAACATTATTTCACTTATATTGACATTTATTTAACATTATTTCACTTATATTGACATTTATTCAACATTATTTCACTTATATTGACATTTATTTAACATTATTTCACTTATATTGACATTTATTTAACATTATTTCACTTATATTGACATTTATTAACATTATTTCACTTATATTGACATTTATTAACATTATTTCACTTATATTGACATTTATTCAACATTATTTCACTTATATTGACATTTATTCAACATTATTTCACTTATATTGACATTTATTTAACATTATTTCACTTATATTGACATTTATTTAACATTATTTCACTTATATTGACATTTATTAACATTATTCCAATTGTATTGACATTTATTAACATTATTTCACTTATATTGACATTTATTCAACATTATTTCACTTATATTGACATTTATTCAACATTATTTCACTTATATTGACATTTATTCAACATTATTTCACTTATATTGACATTTATTTAACATTATTTCACTTATATTGACATTTATTTAACATTATTTCACTTATATTGACATTTATTAACATTATTCCACTTATATTGACATTTATTCAACATTATTTCACTTATATTGACATTTATTCAACATTATTTCACTTATATTGACATTTATTCAACATTATTTCACTTATATTGACATTTATTTAACATTATTTCACTTATATTGACATTTATTTAACATTATTTCACTTATATTGACATTTATTAACATTATTCCACTTATATTGACATTTATTAACATTATTTCACTTATATTGACATTTATTCAACATTATTTCACTTATATTGACATTTATTCAACATTATTTCACTTATATTGACATTTATTTAACATTATTTCACTTATATTGACATTTATTCAACATTATTTCACTTATATTGACATTTATTTAACATTATTTCACTTATATTGACATTTATTTAACATTATTTCACTTATATTGACATTTATTTAACATTATTTCACTTATATTGACATTTATTTAACATTATTTCACTTATATTGACATTTATTTAACATTATTTCACTTATATTGACATTTATTTAACATTATTTCACTAATAATCAGATTCTGCAGTCGATCTGAAATGTTTTAAACCGTGTGCACGTGTTTCTTTGGTTAAATGGGTTGTTTGAGGGGAAAAAAATCTAGTGTTTAATATGATTTTATGTAAAGATTTGTTTCTAAAATATAGAACCGTGAAAAAGTAGAGGTTATTGACAAAATATGACAAGTTTTTTTGGCAGCAGAGCTAAAACGTCGACAGATATACATTAACAACGTTGAAAAGTAAACAAAAGTGCATAATCGTGATAATCTGCTGCACAGATGTCAAGATTGTTCAGTTCATTGATTATTGTGACTATTTAGGTCGGAATATAATGGAAAGAAGTAAAAATGAATAATCATGAGAATCTTTGGCGGAAACAGTGAGTCATTTCAGTTCAATCTAGACTCCAAAAAAACTACATGTAAAGTACTGTTTGCCACTTGTTGCTCTCTGAATACAACAATAACGATATTCAAAATATATACTCAATATTAAACGTTTGCATAGGTGCATAGATACATTGCATGTATCTGATTATCATTCTTTTAAAATATTTCAAAAAGATCCAACATAAAACACAAAAACAAACAGCAAATTATAAAAAAAATGAATACATATGGACATCAACTACACATTAAAATCAAAAAGACTCATTTGGTCCAGAGTTGGTCAAATTTGTAAGTTTGAATGTCATTTCTTCCATTTGTCTCATATCTGTTATTAAACCAGCCCAGTCCTTGATCGTTGGGGGTTTTGTGTCATCCATTTCTTAGTTATGGTCTTCTTTCCTGCTGCCAAAAGTACATTCCAAAGGTATTCACTGTGTCCATGGCAGGTGTAGCTGACGCTATTTTGTCAGTATGCGTTACTATGGCAACTAAGAGTCCTCCTCAAACATTTTATTTTCATAAGAGTTTCTCACCAAATTGACCCAAGCATCATTGTAATTGTTTGACAATGACTCTTGGATGAGAGTCGAAACGTCTATTTTTTCTAACTGAGTCCAGATGACTACAACTGAAGCTTTTTCTACATTGTAATTGTTTGTTATTTATTTGTTTATTTATTTAAGTTAATATTTACCGGTGTAAGTTTTCATGTGACCACGGGCGTCGCCCCGGAAGTAAAAATACAGAGACCGGGAGAGAGAGAGAGAGAGAGAAGCCGTGAAACAGAATGGTAAAAGAAAAGACTGGTTAGAGAGAAGAGAGAAAGACAAACGTCTGCCAGAAAACCACTTAACTACCAATGGTCATATGTTGGCGAACACGGTAAATATCCTTGTGAATGTTTATTTTGTACTGTTTGTAATTTATCATAGCTGATACATTTTTCTGTCTTTTTTCTGTTTTAGTTTTCACGGTGTAAAGGTGTAAAAGTGTCAAGGTGCAAAGTTGTGAAAGAACAGTGTGGTCAAAACTGCAATTAAACCTGACCTGACACAACATCAGTATGGAGCGCCATGTCCTTTTTAGACCGAGTTGAACCACGAGTTCTGAGGCCCAAGTACGATATTATTTACATTACAATATATCGTCAACCTATAGCGTGTCGACACAATCCTGAGGTTCATATACGTTCCAGAGTACTCTTAAGATACTCGTCTAATATTATGCTGCACTTTGGCCTTGTGAGGGGTGGAGCTGTGAGGGGTGGAGCTGTGAGGGGTGGAGCTGTGAGGGGTGGAGCTGTGAGGGGTGCAGCTGCAGGAGGCCCACACTGTGATGGATGGACACAGGGGCTCTCGTCCATCAGCTCCCCCCAGCTTTGATTGTGTGTCCTGGGCTCACGTTTCTCCAGCTCCAGCCTCATGAGAGGGACGGTGCGAGGATCAGGTTACGCACGAGGAGGAGGAGGAGGGGGAGGAGGAGGGGGAGGAGGAGGAGGAGGAGGAGGAGGAGGAGGAGGAGGAGGAGGAGGAGGAGGAGGAGGAGGAGGAGGAGGAGGTCAGAACCATGTCATTATCAGCTCAAAGACAGCAGCAGTCCCGGAGCAGACATGCCTGGACCTGTCCTGTCACAAAGCTGTACATGTGATTTTGACCTGTCCAGAGAGAACTTCATAATATCTTGCTATTCCTGCTCTCAAAGTTACAATGCACACGACAGGTTTTTACCACTTTCTAATTTTGACTTAATTTGGTGTATTTATACCTGTTCATATCGAGTAGGTATTTGTGGAGAAAACGTTGAAAAATCTGTAGAAATTGACAGGAAGTGACATCACACTAGGGACACTCACTCTAATCAAAGTTTATGCATAATTTACACAAAGAAACAACTTTTTTGACTCTCTAAATATTCATTCAACAAAATAAAGTTGCTCTCATATATTTTTATTTGTCGAATAAAAATAATTGTGACATTAGATTAGTTTTTGTTGGGTAATTTCCTAGTGTGATGTCATCAATTATAAACAGGAAGGGGAATTATAAACCAAAAAAAATTGCTATTCTTATATTTCTATTTTTTTTCAAGCATTTATCTTAACTGCATTTTAGTTCGATAAGTCGTCCGACCTGTCAGAGGCACTTTAAAGGGGCTGTACCCTCTTTTTCCAAGCAATAAAGTTCCATTTGTTTTGCCACAGTACAGATATATTGTTAAAGGAGCTATTTGGATCAAAATGAGATCGCTGTGTGCTGCCCACATCAAATTATAGAGCATTTTAGTCTTCGTGAAGTACAAAAATGAACTAGTTCTGTTTTTTAAATGGTAAAAATCATGTATAACAAAAACTTAGATTATATCAGCGAAGGATTATGTTCACACCATTTTTTCTTTTCGTTTCAATTTGTTTTAAATCAAAACATTTCACAGCATTTTGGTTTTCTTCATGAAGATAATATAATATAAAAAGCCTGTACTCACCTTGAAAATGAAAAGTTAAAATTTGAGAGAAAATGTCATATTACTCAATAAATAACCATAAATTAAATGACAATATTGTTTTTATAGACAGTCCTTCAAGATATGTAAAATAAATAAATATTATGTTCTAAAATTCCAAATAAGGATTTAAAGTGATATTTCTGCAATATTTAGTGTATAATTTATTCATCTCTTTAAACTTAAACTTCAGCTTATACTTTCACAGATATTTTTCACATATTTCTGTCTGACTGACGTAATATTGTCCAAATATTGTTATCAAGATACTGATCTTTGTCAATCTTGCCTCGATTTACACTGTATCTTTAGTCTTGGGAATGTACATTGTCTCAAAGAAAATGACAACAAACAAAATCAAGTATAATCAATTTATTATTTACTAAGGAAGAGTCAATGGTTCAGTCTCAAAAATATTAACAGCTAAGGTAATATATTTTTAACAGCGTCACAACGAAAACAGCTGATTGTCTGTGTCTCAGTCCAGTCTTACGGCTCATGGAAGCGCACCTTTTCATATTTATTGCCATGATTTGGTTATGACATTATGCATAACGCCTGTATCAGTATAATTTAGTGCAGATGTTTGTGAAGCCTCTTGTTTAGTGAATCGCCAACAGTTCAAATCCCTCGTCTTTGTTTCTTTTACTTGTTTTTCCCGAGCGTCCGCTGCTTCTCCCCGTGCTCCACGATCTTCTCCTCCACGTACAGGCCTTTGCGTCGCCGGACCGCGTTCATGTATTTCAGTGCCTGGTTCGCCGAGTCGGCTTTCTCCCCGAAGTGCAGGTACTCCTCCTCCGTGGTGGGCACCCAGAACGGGTCGCTGCCGATCACCTGCAGAGAGACCACCACAAATGAAGGTTCATGTCTCACGGGCTTAAGCAAAAAGTTCTATCTCAAAACTTTTTTTTTTTTTTTTACATTATCTTGATGTTGTGTGAAGCGCTTTGAATTGCCTTGAGTAAGAATTGTGCTCTACAAATAAACGATTTGTAGAGCGATCACGATATTCAGGGAACTACAAACTGTTTTCATTAAAAAAAAAAAAGTGAAAAAAGGAAAAGAAAAAGACAAGATCAAGTATAAAAAGTTATTAAGATATATATTTTGAGATTCCTTACATCAAAAGCAGTATTTCTTAATTATTCCTCTTTTTATGTTTTTTTTTTGGGCACTATAACGCCAAGAGGGGAAAAGAACAGGGAGTCCATTCAGCAAACTGTCAGAGCCGGTAATCACACTCACAGCGCCTGGCATATGTGCTGCGGCTCACAAACCTCTGCCAGCAGCACGCGCAGCACCCGATCACATTTTTGATGCGAGCTGTGACTGAACAAGCCTGTGACGCCCTTAAGCCCTCGGACAGTCGAAATTGAGATTCCCGGAACAAAACGTGAGCAGCGGCTGTCGGCTCCTCCAGCTGCTGTTCGGTCTCAGAGGAGCCGCGTGGCACAGGCCCCCCCCCCCGGACTACAGTAGCTGCACCTGGCTCGGGACACACACTGGGGCAGATGGTTACGCAGCGGCCTCAACAGCCAAACGGCTTACAGCGAGCAGCACACAGCGCACGTGAGCAGCATATGCACACGCACAATGGGACTGCAGCAGGGGGGGACGCCAGGGGAGGGCTTGGGTTTTGGGGGGGGGTTCAAGGGCACTGCAGTGAGCGCTTCAGTGGGTAAATGATGTCGGACGTCTGTTAGAGAAGAGCGGGACTGACGCGGAGTTAATGCGAACAAGGCGAGCGTGACCGGAGGAGATCAAACTGAAAACGACCACGTAAGAGAGTTTTAAAAGTTGAACTAAAATAAGTGTACCAAGAATCTGAATCGTGCTGGGATTAGCTGTTAAACTGAGGCTAGGGCTGCAGCAGTAAACGATATACTGTAGTTTATCACGATAAAAAAGGTAAAAAATAATTGTTCTTGGTAGATTTAATCAAGATAATTGCCATTTTGTGCAGTAAAAAACAACACTTATCCATGATGTAGTTGTTGTTATCACATATGACAAAGTACAACAATATCATAGTTGTCTATCGTCGTATTATTGTTAATCACTTTTATTTTGGCAGTGATAATCGCACCGTGAAATTTCAATATCATCATCCAATGTCTCGTTGAGATTGTGCTGAAGAGTTCAAATAAATCCAAAATGTATACTTAAATTTAAAGCTATGAATCTAGGACGTGAAACACCAACAATGGAAACGACGGATGGATACATGTGGAATGTCATTTTGGCAACAGCAAAAAAAAAAAAAAAAAAAAAAAAAAAAAAAAAAAAAAACAATAACAAGGAAACTATAATAATGACAGGGACTGGGCTGAAATAGCTGTTGGTAAATATATAAAACTGAAAAAAGTCTACTTAAATTGTGACTTTAAAAAGTGACAAATTTGCCGCTAAAAGGGTACGATACAAGAGGGTACGGTACAAAAGGGTACGATACAAAAGGGTACGATACAAAAGGGTACGATACAAGAGGGTACGATACAAAAGGGTACGGTACAAAAGGGTACGATACAAAAGGGTACGATACAAGAGGGTACGATACAAGAGGGTACGGTACAAAAGGGTACGGTACAAAAGGGTACGATACCAAAGGGTACAATACAAAAGGGTACGATACAAGAGGGTACGGTACAAGAGGGTACGGTACAAAAGGGTACGGTACAAAAGGGTACGATACAAAAGGGTACAATACAAAAGGGTACGGTACAAAAGGCTACGGTACAAAAGGGTACGGTACAAAAGGGTACGATACAAAAGGGTACGATACAAAAGGGTACGGTACAAAAGGGTACGATACAAGAGGGTACAATACAAAAGGGTACGATACAAGAGGGTACGATACAAGAGGGTACGATACAAAAGGGTACGATACAAAAGGGTACGATACAAGAGGGTACGATACAAGAGGGTACGATACAAGAGGGTACGATACAAAAGCGTACGGTACAAAAGGGTACGATACAAGAGGGTACGATACAAGAGGGTACGATACAAAAGGGTACGATACAAAAGGGTACGGTACAAAAGGGTACGGTACAAAAGGGTACGATACAAGAGGGTACGATACAAAAGGGTACGATACAAAAGGGTACGATACAAAAGGGTACGATACAAAAGGGTACGATACAAAAGGGTACGATACAAGAGGGTACGATACAAGAGGGTACGATACAAAAGGGTACGATACAAGAGGGTACGGTACAAAAGGTTACGATACAAAAGGGTACGATACAAAAAGGTACGTTACAAAAGGGTACGGTACAAAAGGGTATGGTACAAAAGGGTACGATACAAGAGGGTACGATACAAAAGGGTACGATACAAAAGGGTACGATACCAAAGGGTACGATACAAAAGGGTACGGTACAAAAGGTTACGATACAAAAGGGTACGATACAAAAAGGTACGTTACAAAAGGGTACGATACAAGAGGGTACGATACAAAAGGGTACGATACAAGAGGGTACGATACAAGAGGGTACGGTCCAAAAGGGTACGATACAAGAGGGTACGATACAAAAGGGTACGATACAAGAGGGTACGATACAAGAGGGTACGATACAAAAGGGTACGGTACAAAAGGGTACGATACAAGAGGGTACGATACAAAAGGGTACGATACAAAAGGGTACGGTACAAAAGGGTACGATACAAAAGGGTACGATACACAAACCTACTTTCATTTGACAACTAGTTTTTGTCTCCTCGCTGGCTGTGCTTTGTACTGTTGTTTCTTGACCAAATTAATCTTTTTTTTTAATTAATATTACTGCCAAATCACCAGTGAATAGTTTACTGTAGCAACGGTGAACAAAGGGGATAAGCCCAAAGAGGAAGAACATAATCAATAAACAATTTGCTTTGGGATTTTTAACACAGACTCCACATAATTTCCAGCAGATTGCGACTCTGTTAGACGTCAGGTAAGAAACGTGTACCGCAGTGAACGCTACGCACATTTTCACACCGGGAAACCACTTTTAGTACAACCATAATTATCTAAAAAAAAAAGTCATCTTAAACGATTCTGTCAATTAAATCCACTCCACGCGGTGTTAAAAGCACTGTATGGGGTTTGTATCCTTTCTGGTGGAGCGTCCGTTATCGCTTTGCCTGGACTGTTGCCATCAATTAACTAATCTGTCACCGTGGAGACGAGCAGGTGACGCTACCAGGCCAAGGTTCAGGTAAGTCAGGTTTATTCATACTCCCAAACATGAATTATACGAGCAATAAATAAAAGGTCTTAAAGAAGGTAAGAAAATGCCATCCAGTGCTCATCAAGGATTAACACATAAAAAAATAAAGGTCCTTTTCCCCCCTTCTCTTTCTTTCTCTCATTCTTTTTTTTTTTTTTTTTTTTTACAGTATAGCATAAAACACATACTTTGAAGATGTACAACTACAGTGGGTGGTAATAAGTGCACCTTTTCAGTTGGCTGCTAACTGCCATTAAAAGCAACATAACAATAAAACAATAAAAAGAGCCTAAGACTAAAACATCAAGGTGCAATTTGTTGCTTATTTAATAAAACAGCTGCTGGTAAAAAGCTGTTTGGCATTTTGGGACCAGGTTCTTTTGCACAGATGGAATAAAAAGCAGAAATCCACTGTGCAAAGAAGGTCTGCAATGGATTATCAATTTAGCGTTAAAAAAAGAAGCAGGCAGAACAAGCAGGTGGCGGACCCTGTACCAGTGAAGTTACACAGTGCACTTTAAAGAACAATAGAGTTAAGTGAATACTAGGGAGCTAACAATAACAGACGTATTGTGATATAGTTGAAAGTCTTGCAATAATATCGTGGGCTGTCACAATATACCAGTAAGCTAAACAAATATAGAGAACTACCGTATTTTCAAGATAAGTCACACTTTTTTTGGCCGGGGTGCGACTTATCCTGTGCAACTTATATGTGATATTATTTGTTATTTTCACACTGGCAACCACAAGAGGGCGCTCTAGGCTTTAAGTGACGCAGAAGAAGAACCAGCACTTCCTCTACCTCTGGAGTTTGAGGAGCTGTTTAGAAGTGACACCGAGGTTGTGATTCATTGTGCAGAGTAAGTGCAGTAATGTAAGAACAAGTCTTCAACAAGGACGATGTATACAGTTTGGCATTAAACTCATCTATCTCTATGGAATATCTACTTTAAGCAATGGAAACACATTAGTTTAATGCCATACTGTGAAACATTCCAGGCAAAGCAGTAACATCTCCATGGAGACGAGTAGTTGAAACCTTTGAAAATATGATTTTTCAAACAATGATTCCCTGACTGAAAAGTGTAACGTGTATTTCTACAGGCAATAAAACAATAAACACTTGTGATTGTCTTGTACTGAATTTGTGTCAATCAGTGTTACTTCAGCAGCTAATGAAGACATAAATAAACATATGTTAATTGAAAGTTTGACTATATTTTCATTATTTTTAGCAATAGAAACAGTAGAGGTGGAGTTTCATGATGTTTACTGTTAGAGAACAGTGTGTACAATAGTGGACCTGCCACGTTTCTATGCACTGAACTGTTTATTAGCAGTTAAATGTGCTTTTACAAATGTCTGGTTCAACCTAAAATAAAGCTGTTTAAAGAGTAAAAGAAAGAGTTTGCATATTGATCATCATTTGTCCACATATGAGCTGGCCTAGTTAAGTGACCAACGTCTGGGCAGAAGTATCTGGACATTCAGTTCAGAGTCAAACTAGGGAATGAAAATCTTAATTGAAGATGGATTAACTGTGCTGTCCACTGTCGATACTGTATTATTATTGCCGACAGAGCACACTTCTATAAAAATTGCCTGCTATTATATTGATCAGACCCTTACAAAGAAATTTGCAAACAGATGTCAGACGGCGCATTGACCGGACTAAAAAATGAGTCGGGCCTATTTGAAAAATGCGACAATACGCAAACGACGTGTACAGCCAAACATGCGGCCCACAGCGTGACACGCGGGGCCGGTCGAGGGGCCGATCGATACGAGACGTTATTCATTCAGCGCCGCAGCCTCGCGCCGCACAAAGCCCTCATTCTGATGTAAATCTAATGTAAAGATCCCAAAGGAAGCACTAACCCGGGCCTTACGCAACCGCTGCCGACCTGCTCTCACAGTCCCGGCTCATTCTCATGTTAATCCAATACAGGGCCCATATCAAATTTGTTGTCGGGAGGAATGCTGATATAAGCCGCCGAGGAGCGGGACGAGGGGGGACGAGAGGGGATGAGGGCGAATGAGGTGTGGACACGGTGGTGGGGGCGGGGGGGTGTGTGGGGGGGTGGGGGGTGGGGGTCCATGGCACACGAGCGAGCGGAGGGCAGACGGACGGGTTTTAATGAGGCAAAGACAATGGCGCCGGGACAATGCGGCTGGACACGGGCTGCGAGTGATGAGAGGTGAGGAGACGGGAGGAAGCGGAGGGTGAGGGGACGGGGGGGAAGCGATGGGTGAGGAGACGGGGGGGAAGCGGAGAGTGAAGAGACGGGGGGAGGAGATGGGATGAAGCGAGGGTGAGGAGACAGGAAGAAGCGGAGGGTGAGGAGACGGGAGGAAGCGGAGGGTGAGGAGACGGGGGGAAGCAGAGGGTGAGGAGACGGGGGGAAGCAGAGGGTGAGGAGACAGGAGGAAGCGGAGGGTGAGGAGATGGGAAGAAGCGGAGGGTGAGGAGACGGGAAGAAGCGGAGGGTGAGGAGACGGGAAGAAGCGGAGGGTGAGGAGACGGGAAGAAGCGGAGGGTGAGGAGACGGGGGGAAGCGGAGGGTGAGGAGACGGGAAGAAGCGGAGGGTGAGGAGACGGGGGGAAGCTGAGGGTGAGGAGACGGGAAGAAGCGGAGGGTGAGGAGACGGGAGGAAGCGGAGGGTGAGGAGACGGGGGGAAGCAGAGGGTGAGGAGACAGGAGGAAGCGGAGGGTGAGGAGATGGGAAGAAGCGGAGGGTGAGGAGACGGGAGGAAGCGGAGGGTGAGGAGACGGGGGGAAGCTGAGGGTGAGGAGACGGGAGGAAGCGGAGGGTGAGGAGATGGGAGGAAGCTGAGGGTGAGGAGACGGGAAGAAGCGGAGGGTGAGGAGACGGGAAGAAGCGGAGGGTGAGGAGATGGGAAGAAGCGGAGGGTGAGGAGACGGGAAGAAGCGGAGGGTGAGGAGATGGGAAGAAGCGGAGGGTGAGGAGACGGGGGGAAGCAGAGGGTGAGGAGACGGGAAGAAGCGGAGGGTGAGGAGACGGGAGGAAGCTGAGGGTGAGGAGACGGGAGGAAGCTGAGGGTGAGGAGACGGGAAGAAGCGGAGGGTGAGGAGACGGGAAGAAGCGGAGGGTGAGGAGATGGGAAGAAGCGGAGGGTGAGGAGATGGGAAGAAGCGGAGGGTGAGGAGACGGGGGGAAGCAGAGGGTGAGGAGATGGGAAGAAGCGGAGGGTGAGGAGATGGGAAGAAGCGGAGGGTGAGGAGACGGGAAGAAGCGGAGGGTGAGGAGATGGGAAGAAGCGGAGGGTGAGGAGACGGGGGGAAGCAGAGGGTGAGGAGATGGGAAGAAGCGGAGGGTGAGGAGATGGGAAGAAGCGGAGGGTGAGGAGACGGGGGGAAGCTGAGGGTGAGGAGACGGGAGGAAGCGGCGGGTGAGGAGACGGGGGGGAAGCGGAGGGTGAGGAGACAGGAGGAAGCGGCGGGTGAGGAGACGGGGGGGAAGCGGAGGGTGAGGAGATGGGAAGAAGCGGAGGGTGAGGAGACGGGGGGAAGCGGCGGGTGAGGAGCAGTTCAAACGGTTCAGACGTGTGCGTTTGAGTGGCAGGTAATCGCACACGTCGATGAGAAAAGGACGACGCCTTTAGGTTTTGGAGATGTAGAAATGGAGCGTTGCGACAAATTCCCGTCGTCAAATTGTTGGCCTGGTGAACCAAATATATTCAGTTTGTTAGTAATCTGAGTACAACGGCTTGATTAAGCTCTAGAGCAGGACTCAACAGGTCCTTACATGGAGAATGTAGCACATATATTCCCCTTTAAGAAGGTACAATACACTGAAGGGACTGTGTGGACATACGGGGGACACAGACTAAAGTAACATCCATTATACTTTCTACTCCAAAAGAAAGCTGTTGGAATTATTAATCATGCAGACTATTTTGCAGCAACAAATCACACTTTTGTTGACTTAAAAGTATTAAAATTCTTTGATCTTGTCAATATGAGCACAGCTGTAGTGAGGTATAAGGCATATAATCCCTCCTTTTATACAGCAGTTATTTGAACACAGAGTCAATACAACCTTATTTGGAAGAACGGGTATTTTAAAACAAATTAAGACCGGAACTAACTTAAAAAAAGTACCTGTATTTCTGTTAAAGGGGTTAGTATATGGAACAAGTTTTTTTGAAAGCTATAGAACTCTGAAATTATTTATTTATGTACCGTATATAGTTTGTGTACAGAGTAATGTATAGAGTCTTTTCTGCGCTTTAAAGTTCAATAGGGTTAAGTATTATAAGTTTTTTTTTTACTTCAGCCTAAACCCATTCAGTCATGTCTCATAGTTATTATATACATTCTTGTTGTAAAAAAAAAGCTGTAAAATGACCAAATAAACTACGACTACTACACCTGCTATTTCTTCTCATTCATATTGTACATATTTTTACACATTTCTGTATTTTAATCAATGTACAGTATATCAACACATAATCCTCCTCAATCAAAGAACAAGACCCCGAGATACAAGTTAAATGTTTGGATTGAAGCCCGTTTTTAATATTCATCTTCATTTTATTGCATATTTCTGATTTACTGCGGTTCTTGTACTGTGCCTTTTCAATAATGGAACTTCCCCGTTGTGAGACAAAGAAAGGATCTTCTTCTTATTTTAAATCCGTAAAGCTTGTGCGATATGCAAGGACTCTTGAAACAAACGTACCATATGTCGATTAGGACCTTGATTTTCCACTTGTGAGCCTTGAGGGATTATCAGGACTTCAGAAGAGTCACGTTCAGTCAATTAAGTCACACAGTCATTTAGTGTAATAAAGTGACGTTTTGGAGCGCCCTGAGCCAACTCTGGAACCATAAAACCACAACCACGACCACTTTAACAAAAGCCAAACCGCCAAACACAGTGACAGATATTATTGTTTCTAATTGGTGCCATTTGATAATAGTTCAGTGCATGATCTGCCACAGCATCTTTTAAACAACAACAAAAACGGTTAAAAACACTTGCTGAGGACGGTTCACACCACTTACCATCTAATCATGCTGGGACCCTCAAAGTATCCATGGAACCGACTCGGGACCCCCGCAGCAACATCAAATAGGTGTCTGTTATCATTTTTTATCAACATCAAGTTTTAAACCTTTTAAAATGTGGTTTAATTGCATTTATTTTAGTAGTTTATTGTGTTACCTGACCCAATTTCCTCAAAACTGATGGGTTTAATTAAAAAAAAAATTCAATATAGTCATAATTTAAACATCTCGCGACCCACACTTTGGGAAAAAACGCATTATCAGATCTAGGCCACTGAGTTTGGTAAAACGATATGCTTTTCTCTTCTACTGCAGGGTTAACACGGCTACTTATGTATAACTGCAGAGAGTGAATGATTGATGATGGTGGTGGAGGTAGAGCCACAGATTGGCAAACACTCTTCAGTCAGTCCGCCTCAGGGCATCTGAGTACTTTTATATTGAGCGTGGGGGGAGTTAATGAACAACTGAAGGCGATGTTTTAGAAAAAGCTGTACAGACCTACGTATCCCTATATAATCCTCGTCTATCCGAGCTCTGGACGGGCACACTCAGTACACTTGACTTGTGACCTGCTCGCAGCAGGATTCAAGGTGATTTTGCATCTGATAAATGTGTAATTTTGCCAAGGCTTCGAGCACCTGACAGTTTGGGGGGGGGAAAAACGACCGCTCATCTGCATTCTAGTGCCTCCCCGCGCTTTCCACCAGAAATCCTTCTGGTCTCCATAGAGTTAATAATAGTCATTTACAAGGGGCATTTGGGAGAGGCATTGACTGTCGGGCGCGTCGGGGGATAATGAAGCGATATCGCCCAGGCGTCTCTCCTCACGTGAACCCTCTCGACGGCCGCTCGGGCTGTCAGACGAATGTGCAGAGGGCCTATTAAGTAACGCCAGCCATTTAAATCCGAGAGACTCGGCCGTGCGGTCACGGCTGACCCCTGACCTGCCCCCGACACTGCGCATATGGCGGGGACAATGCCGAAGACGAGGCGAAGCGAGCGGGCAGAGGCGGCGAAGCGGCAGGTACAACGGTCTCCGGGGCACATGTCGTCTCGAAGGCGCTTTGATTCCGCCGTTCCCCCCAGAGAGAGAGAGAGACGTCTCATTAAGGCAGAACCAAAGCCCCAAAACAAAACACGCGACAGGCAAAAGCTAAGGCTACGCTAACTGTTGCTTTTTGCCCAATTAGAAGCTTTAAAAAGGTTTAGAGCCACTGATCCTGACTGGAGCAGTTGTGCGCACCGTGCGTTGTAAAAGGATAATTGCTTTTTGAAATTGGTCGCAGGATGAGGGAGATAAGAGGGTAGCTGTGATTTTAAGGTTTAAGGCATAATAAGGATTTAAAAAGTTTGGGTTTTGAGCTGAAGTAATGATTAGACTTCAGTGAGATAATATACAAAAACATGCTCCTCCACTGAGACATAAGACAATTTGTGACAATTTTCTTCTTTCAAAGCAACAATGAAAAGTGTGGTTTTTTTGTTCTTGGTCTTCGATGTGATAAATAGTTTGGTTTGGTGCAATAACTCATCTCTATTTTCAGCAATTTTTCATAGAGAAGTATAAGGACAAACACAGCTTTAAAAGGCAAAATTATTATTTGAAAGAGCTTTTAACCATGTGATATTATTGTCCCCTTATCAAAAACATACCTGGAAAATGTTGTTTCATTCATGTTTGTCTAATTGGATCTTGGATATTCACGGATCATTGCGTGGAATTTTAAATCCATAAACCACCTCTGGACCCGTTTTGTGGTCAAACTGAGTTCACAGCGAATGCTCGGCTCTATTTGCATTGCCGTCACGTTGCCTAAGAGCTTCGTTTATTCATGTTTTCATTGTCCGTTGCCACCGGTGACAGCAAAGGGCGATCCAAAGGCTAAACACTGAATTGGAAACAGAGGTGTCATTTTAAAATTGTGTACCAAATACAAACATTGTCCTAAGATAATAAATGTGAACCGGAGATGACCAAAGTGTATTAAAGCCACATTAAAAGCATAAATAAAGCTAGAAGAATGCATAATATGTCAACTTTAATGGAACCGTGTGGAGTCTCTACTCTAACTGCTCCAAAAAAGGAACTACAATCACAACTGAACCTGTGTTTCCAGAGCCTTAACCTGCAGAAAGTGGGAGGAAACATTTTTCACAGGCTGCACCAGCACTGATTCAGGATTGCTGCAGGTTCCAACCCACTGGATTTAGGCGTAGACATAAACAAAAATGGGGTATCAAAGTTTAGTGTTACGATTATTGTGAGAAAAAACATCACGATTTTCTTTCACACATTACTATTCCTCGAGTTTGTGACTGGCTTTACCAAACGGAACTTTCTGAAAGACAAAACCAAGTTAAACGTGACAAAAACAGCCAGATAAAAAAGTTATTTACATTTAGGTCTATTTTTGGACGATAGATTGAATTAAAAATACTTAATTTTGTTAATTTTGATTCGTCACAATTATATTTTTTGGTATATTGTGACCTGAATAATCCTGAATATTGATTAAACTGACTTACATACGGTTCCTTTGGCTGTCGTTATCTATATTATGGTCAATGTAACAGAATTCATGACTCTACATTGCCCCTAATGGACAAATGTGACTTACCGTGCGTCTTTAATTCCAAACAATTCCATAAAACTCACATTCATAGTTTCAAATAACACGTATAACTAAGATTTAATGAGAAGAAACCACTGGTTCAAAGGCCTCTAATATTATGAGTTTCCCTAAATCAGGGGTGTCCAAACTTTTTTCACCAAGGGCCGCATTTTGAAACTTAAACGGGGCAGAGGGCCACAAACAACTTGTCAATGTCGAATTTGTTGAATGACAAAGTGAATCATTCGAAATTTTGCATTTGACGTAATTGCGATGAGCTTCCACACCTTTAATTAGACCTAGAACATTAATATTAGGTCGGTATAACATCAATATGCCTGAATTTTCCCAATTTCACAGTAAAACACGTAAAATACAAACACAGAACACACTCTGCTACCGCTAAAAGACACGTTAGCGTATTCACAACTCCCAGCCTCGTTCAGTTGCAACACGTAAAATACAACACAATACACTCACTTTTTCAGTTCATTCCTCGTCATCAAATCCTTCAAAAGCGCCGAAGTACATCCCGCATAGCTATGACTAGACGTCCCGATTTACCTGGGACAGCCCCGATTGTTTACATCCCGTGTCCCGGTTTAATGTCTGCTGGGGCGCATAATGGTAAAAGCAGCCAAAGCGCCGATAGTGCTCCGTGCTAAAATCTCTTTGGTCAGTGTGATCCCGCATCTCGGACCCACGCGGCAGTTCAGTGATGATTCCGGCCTTTTGATTCCCACAGTTGACTGATAGTTTAGCCCGTAAGCGCATAATATAAGAGTTCCAATGGTCTCTAGGCAGCAAATATGTTGTTGGGACTTCCGGTTCCGGAGTACTGTAACTCTAGTCGCGCATCGCGTCTCATGTCCCGAATCTCCTTTATACACCATGTACCACACAAAATATCTTCGCGGTCAGTAAGCAGAACCAGAAATAAACCATATATTATGCGCACCGGACTATTAAGCGCACGGACGGCTTTTGAGGACGTTAAAGACTTTTACGTGCGCTTTACAGTGCGGAAAATACGGTAGTTTTTGTTGTTTGGGCCGACATAGCAGGAAGCTGGAGGGCCAACAAAAATTGGTCTGAGGGCCGCATTTGGCCCCCGGGCCCTAGTTTGGACATGCCTGCCCTAAATAAACCTATTCCGACACTGACGGGTGAAAGACGTGTAAAGAATGACCGAACACGAGCGCTCCAGCACTGACCTCCCAGTGGCTGAAGACGAGCTGGGGACTGGCCAAGCCGCTGGTCCTTTTGCGGATCTCTTCTGCAAAGCCAAAGCTCTCGGCGACGGGCAGAATGGCCTTGATGCTGAACATGTCCGTGCCCTCCTTCATCTCCTCCTGCACCACGCGGCCCTCTCGCTTCCCCAGCACGCCGTACACCCGCCCTGGGGAGAAACACACCGCACGCCGTCAGGGGAATTACATACGGAATTAAACACATCTTGTTTACACATCTAATTTAGTCCGTCACGATATCACATTTTAGTGTTACGATTATTGTGAGAAAAAACATCATGATTTAACAGTGATTCACGATTATTCAGACTGTGACCGAACAACAGTGAACTTTCTGAAAGACAAAGTAAAGGCAAATATGGCAAAAACAGCCAGATAAAAAAGTTGTTTACATTTAGGTCAATTTTTTGGGACTAAAAATACTTAACATTGCTTCTAAAATGGTCACAATCATTCTTTTTTGTGTGGCTCTTACGATTACATTGTGACCTGAATAATCATGATTAACGATTGACCTAATAATCTTGACATCCCTATCTGTAATTAAAACTGTGACAACATTATCTGTTTGTGCATCTCTGACAATAGGACAGATTTAGCTTCATTGACCGATTCTGGATGATTGAGATCGCGATGAGATTTGCAAATGAATCAGAGCACGTTTTAAACACATGGAGGGGCGTCGGCATTTGAGAGAAAAACATCTTTTAGTAACCAAGCTTCCTGTGTTACGGAACCAGCTTCCTGCCATGTTAAGAGAGTCTAAAGAACGGGCTTAAAACATCCTCTTTGAAACTGCTTAAAGTTTATTCACAGTCCAGTCCACGTCCTGGTTCAGCTCAGGATTTAAACAGATTCAAAGCTCAGCGCCCTCAGGGAAAGAGGAGCGCCTGAAGGACATTTTCACATCAGAAGCTCCTCGTGTGATGGAGCCCACTGCCCTGAGTAAACACCTGGAATACTTACACATAAGCTTTAAAAGACAAAACTTAAATATACTTAAATACACACATTTTCATTGCTCTATTGTTAATCTAAATGGCTTATTTATAGATCGAATTTAATAGAAATCCATAAAGACATTTGGCAATCTCAGATCATTTTAAAGCTATTCAAATGAGATTTATTTTTATCTGGGACTTTTTTAACAACTTTTTTGCTAAGCTTCCCTATGATCTATAAGGAATGCAACAATATCTGTGCCCATATTGGAAAATTGTGTATATTTGGTATCAATCCCCTGTCTTCTATACTGATCCGATACTCCACAAACATAATTTTACTCTTCAACCCAGTGAATATTGACATGCGATACCTCATTTTTAAGATAGGACTTCAGAGTTTATTTTACAATGTTTTGCAGTTGTATAGTTACTGTAATGGGTGTATAATGTATGTTATTAGCATATTATTAACAACTTCTTTTAGAGAGGTTTGATAATATGTTGAAGTAGTAATTCTGTAGTTTTAAGGAAAGTATCCTGGTATTTGTTAGGGTCAGGGATCAGGTATTAGTATTGATGTTGGTATCCAGTGGTGAAAAGTAACCAAGTATAAAAGTAAAAGTACTGTTTTCAAGTATGATATTTAGGTGTCTGTATTTGTGGATTATTTCTATAGAGCAGATATCTGTACTTTCAACAGCACTACTTCCTTTAGAAGGACTGAAAAGTGAAAAGTACTTTCTGTGTGGTTATTAAACACGTTCATGGTGACATTCTGCATTCAAGTTTTGTGTTCAAGTCCTGACTTTGAGCAAACAAAAATAAAACGTTCAACAATCAGGACAATTCTTTATAAAGATCACCACATTTTATTCTTCAATAGTCAGAAATCTGCATGAGATACTTTGCCTTTTTTCAACACACATACTTAAAGTGCCTATGACAGGTTTTTAGAATGTTCTAATTTTGACTTTTTTGGTGTATTTATACTTGTTGTACATATACATTATATGTTGAAAAATGACAGCAAGTGACATCACACCACTAGTCAAAGTTTATGCATATTTTAGAAAGAAACACAGTAACACATTAACACAAATTTAATTAAAAAACAAAAACAAACTCTAAACATGAATTCAACTAATTAAAATCACTGTCATATATTTGTATTTGTCGATTAAAAAAATTGTGACATTTGATGAGTTTTTGCCCAGTGTTTGTTGGGTAATTTCCTAGTGTGATGTCATCAATTACAAACAGGAAGTGAAATTCAAAATATATTTCTCTTAACTGCATCTTAGCTCAATGAGTCATCCGACCTGTCAGAGGCATTTTAAGTAGATATTTATATGTGATACTTTTACTTGCAAATTTTTTTGCCCCAGTATCTGTACTTTTACTTCAGTACTTCTTCCACCACTGTCGGTATTGAAACTTGGTGACACTATCCTCTGGTTCCTCCAACTTTCCCCATCAACAATATCCAACGTTTAGTTCACCTGAATGAACGGTGTGACCTTTGACCCTGGCTCGTCCCCTTCCCTCATCTTCACCCAATCCTGCACGCACCACCTTTTATCCCTTTGTCTTGAGTTTATTCTGGCTCTACAGACTTTATATCAGTTTAACATTGTGAATAACAACAACAACAACAACAACAACAACAACAACAACAGTCAATCAAACGTTGCTTAATCTTTTTGCAATTATATTACACATTATGGTGTTTTTCCATTATCCCAAGGTCTAATTAGAAGCATCTCACGTCTCACTCAGTCGCTCTCTGTCTGAATTAAAAGCCTGTTAAAGTTTGCGGGTGAATTTCTCACCCTCGAGGCGTCTGCTTAGATTCGTCTGACGGATCGGTCGTGAGTTTAACGAGCTGCTGTGGCCGATACGAGCGTGGGGGGGCGGGCGGGGGGACTTTGTTTACCAACATGCTAAAAGCTAAATGCCATTTCGGGCCTCCTTTTCAGCCTAATGACTTACACAGCGCCACCGTTTAGGGAGGATTCGTCGATACAGGAGCAGAAAGGGCAAACCAGGAAACGCTCTGAATGTATATCCGTAATAGATGCAGCAGCAGCGAGGGACGGTAAAGATTTTAACCAGCAACTATTAATCACGTTTCGGAGCGGGACAATTCAATACAAGTTTGTAGCAAATATCTCCAGGCAAAGAAGTGAAACAAAGAGTCTTTATTTTAAACTTGTAGGGTTAGCACGACCAATAGTGGACTGTGACTAAAACTCAAATGTTTGGCCTTAAATATAGTTTTATTCAACACAGTTTAGTTCATTTAAACAAAGTAACTCTTAACCTACACCAAGATATGTTTTAATCCAGATTCCCTTCCAATCCCAAAAGTTTTTCATGTATTTCGATTTGTAAATGGCACAAAGAAAATTAAGAAAATGAAAAAAAAAATGTAAAGAAGAAAACAAATCGGATGCACATAAGGCACCGTAACCTAGGGATGGGTTTTTAACAATACATGCACATTTATTTGTAGAGCACAGATCAAGATAAAGTAAAGATTAATTAAATACATTATAAATTACATAAATATATTCATTAAAATGTAGTCTGGACTGATTTAACGCTTTATTTTTCCGCCTTAAAGTAAGTAAAGTAAGTAATTAAGTAAAAAGCACAAAAGGTAAAAAGGCAGATCGTTTTTTACCACTATGATGTAATAATATGTGTGATATTGCGTCCCACGGTGCAAAGATGAATGTGATTTTAATGAAACACCTGAACTTTTGCCTTTAAGGGCCTATACAGCGGCATGAAGCGCCTCATGTACCCGACGGAACAGAAGACACCTATAGCAGGTCTTTTCTCACTAAACACAGGACTTTTAAACAAATATAGATGCACTGGGGACAACATATAGGTTAAAAATGTTTGTAAATGTGAAAAAAAAGAGCGATGAACTGGTATCCGTTATTTGTCTGGTTATGGGCCGATAACAAATGAATGTCGATGTAACTATGAACATTATGATCTATGCAATGTTCACATCAGTTGTAATACAATACATATTGATCATAATGACGACATACGACCATCGCGTCACCTCTTTTGTTCATAAATGAGGGGGAAATAGGGTCTGTCAGTGATGAATGCATGTAATGATGTAAAGATGATGTCATGGTCACTGTCAGGAAACCATTTGAACCCGGTGATGTCATCCTCAGTCAGGTCACATGATCGGACATCTGACTCCAGCTCGGCTCATCTGCTCTGAACACCAGTGTCTGGACTGTAAAGTGCTATTGATCTGCTCTGTTGTCAGCGCTACGTCCAAGGAGATTTTTTGTTCATTCTATGTTTTATCAAATAAGGAGGCGCCTTTCAGGGAAATGATTGCTATTTAGCGCCAAGTGCCAGAGGACGTCACAATGTCAGATATAAATCTGATGAAGCAATAATCATATAAAACAATATATGAAACACTAAATGACTGACAATTCGTATCAAACAGAGTGCCATATTATGTGACAACATGGATTATATTGTAAAAGCAGCACTTAATGACAAAATCAGACTGTTTGCCTAATTATTAGCTGTTTTTTTTAATCAGCATTAACATTGACGATTAATGACTAATAATGAAAAGCAACAGCAACAATGTCTTTACTGCACGCTCCCTCCTCCACTGCAGAGGGGGCGCTGCAGGACACACTGCTGCTGCTGCGGCGTGTCTGTTCGCTGGAACAGTATCTATCCAGGACTACTTATCTGAGGCTTTATTTCATTCACATCTGAGTTTTCAGAAAAGTCATTACCCACAAGACGTGAATGTACAGCCAATGACATTTACATGAGCCTGAAGCTGAGGGTGGTACCACAGGTCTGGAAGACCTCCTGTCTGGTACCTGTGCCTAAGACACCGCGCCCCAAAGACCTCAACAGCTTCAGGCCAGTGGCTCTCACGTCCCACCTGATGAAGACACTGGAGCGGCTGGTCCTGGACCACCTCCGCTCCACCGTGAGCTCAGCCATGGACCCGCTGCAGTTTGCATATCGGTCTGGCATCGGAGTGGAGGACGCCGTCATCTCCCTGCTGCACCGCTCTCTCTCTCACCTGGAAAAGCCTGGCAGCTCTGTGAGGATTCTGTTCTTCGATCTCTCCAGCGCCTTCAACACCATCCAGCTGCTGCTCCTGAGGGACAAGCTGGAGACGGCTGGTGTGGAGTATGACCTGGCAGAGTGGATCCTGGACTACCTCACAGACCGACCCCAGTTTGTGAGAGCCCGGAACTGTGTGTCTGACACTCGGACCTGCAGTGTGGGGGCGCCCCAGGGCACTGTCCTCGCGCCCTTTCTCTTCACCCTTTACACTGCAGACTTCAGACATGACACGGACAGCTGTGTCCTGCAGAAGTTCTCTGACGACTCTGCCATCATCGGACTCATCACGGACGACGATGATGAGGAGTACAGAGGACTGGCGCAGGACTTTGTGGACTGGTGTCAGCGGAACCACCTCCTCATCAACGCGGGGATTTCCGCAGACGCCACCCCACTGCCCCCTCACCAGTGAACATCCAGGGACGGGACATTGAGAGAGTGACTCATACAAGTACCTGGGTGTTCATCTGAACCACAAACTGGACTGGACTCATAACACAGACGCACTGTACAGGAAGAGCCAGAGTCGGCTCTACCTCCTGAGGAGACTCAGGTCTTATGGAGTGACAGGGCCACTCCTGAAGACCTTCTATGACTCTGTGGTGGCATCAGCCCTCCTGTACGGTGTGGCCTGCTGGAGCAGCAGCATCACAGAGAGGGAGAGGAAGAGGCTGGACAGAGTCATCAAGAAGTCCAGCTCCGTCCTGGGCTGTGCTCTGGACTCGGTGCAGGAGGTGGGGGACAGGAGGGTCCTGGCTAGATTCACATCTATGCTGGACCATGAGTGTCACCCCCTGCAGGACACTCTGTCCGCTCTGGAGAGCAGCTTCAGTGAGAGACTGATCCACCCTCGATGTGTGAAGGAAAGGTTCCGTAGGTCTTTCCTTCCTGCTGCTGTCAGACTTTATAACAAAAACTGTTAGTACTGAACACTCGCAATACTGACCTAACCTAATACTGATGTGCAACTCTGTCATATGTGCAATTGCTGTTGGAATTCATGTGCAATTACTGTGAAATTCATGTGCAATCTATGTGCTGTCGTGACACATATTCATGTGCAATTACTGTCGTGATCACATGCAATGGTATTTATGTATTTATTTATTTATTTGTCTATGCAAGTTTTTATTTATAGGAGATCTTCTACTGAAAGTGTTTTTCAGACTTCCTATAAGTGATCTGTTCTTCTGTATCTACCTCTGTATCTTCCTGCGTTGCACCAATGAAATTTCCCCATGTGGGACAATAAAGGAATATCTTATCTTATCTTATGACTGCGCCAGCCCCGAGTTCTCTGCAGATGGTTTTATGGAACTCATTTGAAAGGAAGATTTAGTGCAAAATGCTTTAAAACTCTCCTAAACAAACTCCACACTGTTTCCATGCAGAGGACAGAGGTTTATTGTCCTCATTAGGTTTGTCCTGGAGCCAGTAGCATGAAGCTGGTATTATTCACCTGCTTTAAACTCGTCTCTGTCACATAAAACACTGCACACACATTCAATCAATGCCACTATCAATGTCTTTAAGGTTTACAGGTCAAACTCAGTAAATAAGACCACATTTTATTCAAATAATTCATAATTTATGACCAATGGAAATGGCAAAATAATGAATCAAATTTTCAATGTGTTGTTTTCGATGTGTAGATTAGCAGAAAGGCAGTGGAAATACTAAAGATGGACTTTTTAATCTAAAAGCCTTTGGAGATCACATTTAAAAGTGAATAATGGTTGAATAATCGTGATTAATATTATGACTGAAATAATTGTGATCATTATATTTCCTATAAACGCAGGAGTAGGGCTGGGTAATTCATCAACAGATCGACAGATTGAGATCAAGTCATGGGAAATTGTCAATTATGTGGGAGGAGTTTTTGAATGGAGAGTCACAGTAGATCCTCTTATCCGCAGTAAAGTGTGACCAGAACCTTTCACACAAAAATAGAAAACCATTTGTCCCAGAGAAAACTACACACATTGACCTGCGCAACACTGAAGACTGAGCTTACAAAGCAGAAGAGCTAATGCGGTGAGCTCAGAGCGAGACTATAAATGTTTAAATGAATGTTATCCTGTTGTGAGATAAAAGCACTTTAGATTGAAGTCATTTCCTGATCTGTCCAATTAACAACTTTGACTTGGGCTCATGGATTATTACCACGGCAGTGTTCGGCGCCACTCCCTGTAGGGAATGTATAATGCACCATATCATAATTATGTCATCATTAAGGAGTCCAGAAGTCGACACGTTTCTCGCCATGAAGTACGCCCATGAACAAAGTACTTCAACTTTTAACAACACAAGAATGTCATTTATATTTGATTGATTATGTTCTTTAAAAAATATGTCATATACTGCAAGTTTTTAATACATTTTTTATCACAACACCACCACAGGCACAATTATATCGCAAGTAATATCAGTAATTACATTATGAGGTGCCATGGCAACAAAGAAAGACAC
This sequence comes from Eucyclogobius newberryi, assembly GCF_026437365.1. Classification (NCBI taxonomy): domain Eukaryota; kingdom Metazoa; phylum Chordata; class Actinopteri; order Gobiiformes; family Gobiidae; genus Eucyclogobius; species Eucyclogobius newberryi. Next base: position 31,274,050 of record NW_027316167.1, on the reverse strand, counting down.
AAGCTAAAGGATACAACAGGAAATGGGACACAAGATTGCCCCTTTCCCTTGTGTTTGCATTTGGTTTGTACAAAAGAAGGAGGTTAACGTAAGTTAATAAGTTACAGCTGTAGTTCCAAAAAGCAGTGTTACAATGACAGCAAAAATAATTAATAAAAAAATAAATGAGTGTGATTTTGTGTCTTTATTTGTACCCTTGGCTCTGTAGTCGATTAATTGGACGATGGTGTCTTAGTCGACCAATCGCTTTATGAGATTTAGCTTGTGTTTTGGCGGTGAATCGACTTTAATCTCACTTTTTAATCTACAGAGACATAGTTTACTAGAATATAAATGTTTTTATAGCATCTGCCGTGACCCCAGGAGTTGTTGGGGGTCTGTTAATGACATCTGTTCTCCCAGAGCCGGGTTGTGACACTCGTAAGCGCTGTACGGGTCAAATGCTTGGTCGGATCACAGAGTTTCCAGAGACTGTGCCACGAGGTGAGAGATATATCGAAATGTAGATAATACTGTGGCTGTTCTTACGAAAAAAAATGCAAAATTTGAATCTCAAATTTATATAGTATATTGTAAAATGCTACAAAAACTGATATTTCTGCTCTTTTGTGATACATTTGACTGAGATTTCACGTTTCTCTGACAATTAAAGGTCTCATATAATGAAAAATTTACTTTTCAGAGCGTTTAACCCTCTTACAGCGCTATTGGTGCCTCATTATGTGCCCAATATTTTGCCCAAAATGTAAGTTTTTTTTATTGATTCCTGCAGTTTTTAATAATCACCGCATGGCCCCCTTCCCGGGAAATATAACATGATATGGGATCTTTAAACCACAGCGAATATGTTAAAAGACAAGTTTTAACACATTTAGTTATTTTTAAATGCTTTAAATTTATATTTCTTATTATTATTACTACTATTACATTATATATATATATATATATATATATATATATATATAAAATATCCCCCAAAGGCTTTAAATAATTTCTTTTGGCATTATATATTGTTTTTTATTGTGCCGCGCGCTTTTTTGCAGATTCATTGAAGCATTCCTTTAGTCGATTAACAGCCCTAATTATTAATACTCTTACCTAAGGCCTCGCGGTCTTCTTATGGCAGAGGTCTTTCCAGCCCGTTACATAAGTACAATACGGGCACGGTCCAGCAGATGTTTACATACGGGCCGGCCCAGTGTGATTAATGAACCATGAAAATAGCCTGAAACTCTCACACCGGACCTTATTACCACTGGAGCCCTAAACACAGTATAGGAGGAGGAGGAGGAGGAGGAGGAGGAGGAGGAGGAGGAGGAGGTGGGGGGAGGCATTCAAAGACCAGCACGCATCTGTGTTCACACACCACCTGCACTGCTCCACGGACATAGAAAAGTTAAAGCTTTGGCAACTTTAGACTTTGAGACGAAACTGGAACATTCTCTGAGGAAATGGATCAGTTTGATGCCGTCCTGTGGAATATTGCGGGTAAAGTAATCGTAAATAAATATAAATACCAATACCGTGCTCTAGTTCGCTGCCTATGGAATGCACTGTGACAAAAACGTGGGGCGGAGACGGGACAGGACACGCCTTTCCCCATTAGAAACAACGTGCAATTTCAGGTCGATGGAAATGTTGTGAACATATTGTTCGTTGCAGTTGGTTTGAATTGTGTTTGTTTGTTGTATAATTTGAATATTATCTATTACAAACAACAAGTTCGGTATTATACCAGCTGTAGCCATCCTCAAGTGGCCACTAAAGTGTACTACAACATAATAATTCTTGTAATAAACAGAGAACATTTAACACTGACGCATTTTGCATTACATTTGCGGTTTATTCCGTTAAAAATTTGTTCGAAAACTTATTTAAACAAATGATTTATGCCTGACAAGGATAAAACAATAGTGTCTTGCCACATAAGTTTTGTTAAATTTCTTGCCATAGTCTTTGTTTATTGGCTGCTCAGCTAAACAAACGATTGACAATGAGGGTAAAGTCACTTTGTGTTTCTCTGACGCGGCGGCCATTATTGAGCGACAAACTGTTGCTCCTGACGACCCTTTACGTGCTTTTATTTGACTTCTATTATTCATTTGCAAAGTATTAAGATGGAGACAGGCAGCTCAGGTTTGTGGAGAGCTGAACCTGCTGACATGTTTTAAAGGTTTTTAGTGAAACTGAAACACTCATCGTAAAATATAATACAATTGTAGCTTCTTCTTTGTCTGAAATCGTACGCAGTGGAGCTTTAATGGTGCTAAAATGTTAAGTTCCAACAATTAGCTCTATTTTACAAACAACTTGTGAAAAAGTGAATATGGGAAACATTTGACAAAGTTACAATTATATATTTTGTTGCAAATTTGTACAAACAAAATAGTAGTTATGTTAAATGTAAAACAAAATTATTAGAATTGTTTTTAATTTCCAATTCGACCAGAATCAGTTTCTTTTCCCCACTTTCAGGGGCCGAAGCAGAGCAGCGTTAACGGCGGCGCTAACGACGAGCCTGCGACCTGCCAACAGTTCATAGAGTTCAGTTCAAGTCAAATCTGGAGGGGTTTGGAAGTGGACACGCCGTGTTTCTAGAGTTTAAATAAATAACCTGCGAGTGGTCACCCTGCGGCGAATGTTTAATTTATAAAATAAAAACAAAGCCTCTCCCGGTGTTTCGTCTCGCACACAGTGGGCAGGCTCCGCTCTAATTAAACTGTCACTATCGGCGTTATGCAATTTTCATTAGAACAACAGTATGAGGTCCGCCTTTAATCTCTGCTCTGTGGTTGGCCTTAATAAGCGCCTGACAAACTGAATTTATGAGCATTTTGTGTAACCCTATATGACCACTCTGGTGCGTTTGGGGAGCACCTTTACAGCAGATGTAATATCACAACTGTACTTAGCTGCTGTTTGGATATTGTAAAAGATATATGTGGTGTCAACAAAGCGACTCACATTATAGAAGTATTACTGAAAAGGCTGGAGTTGAGGTTTATAGAAATAAAAAAGGGGAGTTATAGTAAAATATTCAATAGTCAAAAAGCTCACCAATGTTTATGCATTTCTTTGACAAATTCTTTGAAGTGGTTTTAAATCATGTGAAAATATGAGATATGTTATAAAAAATTAAATAAAGTTGAGCCATTTCAGTTTATTGTATGGCCTATGACAACATCGACTCTGTGAATATCTGGAGATAGTGTCTTGAAAATAATTTTGTACAGTAACATTCAGGACCATATTTAAAACAAAAACCCATTTTTTATTTGATCATTAAACTGCTTTATTTTTTGTCTGTGTTCGCTGCACTGATTGATTTGTCAGATTCCTGTTGTAAACAGCCACATTATTGTGACCAGAGCAATGAGGTCTCACACTGTTCTCTATGAGAACGGAAAAGCGACTGTATATCGTGCGCTTACTCACTAAATGTGTAAATGAAATGTAAGCACACATATGCCATGTGTAAAGTGTAAACCTCACACGTGAGTACTCACCGAGCACCTCGGCCGTGGCCATGATCTCACACGTGTACATCGCTGCCATCAGTCTCTGCGGCTGAGCCTGGAACGCCTGTCGACAGGCCTCTTTGGTCGCCGCTATGAGCTGTCCCGACACTGGCCCGTAGCAGTCCGCCTCAGCCCTGCGTTTGGCCTGTCCCACTGCAGCGTCCCCCTCTTGGCCTTCACTGTCCACAGGTGCATCGTGGGGTATGGAGTCCTCCTCTTCCACAGAGTCCTGGTGGAGTGTGGCGTTGGTCTGGACGTCCCAGCGCTCCACAGAGAAGCAGACGCCCATCAGCGGCTCCTCGCACATGGGGCCGGACAGCGAGGCCAGCTGGAAGCCGCTCACGATGCTGTTGTCCAAGTCTCGAAGAGTGTTTTGTGGTTTGTCTCCAGAGCTACTGAGGCACTGCCACACAGACGGGCGCTGGTACGACTCCACACTGTTCAGGAGGATGTTTGGGCCGTACCTGAAGAAGGATTACACCAGGTGAGATGGACAGGACACTCACAACTATTACCTAAGTGACTATAAGGGCAATCATTAATCCTTCAGGCTTAAAAAGCTTTTATGACGTAAATCCAGCCAAAAGGATGATTGACAGCAAATCCTATTATAAGAACTTAACTTTAGCTTATTGACGTGTGCCTGTTGAAAATGTAATGTATCAGCAACTTCTCAGTATAGTTTTAATTAATATATCATACAGTCTTATTAAATCAGTCCTGGAGGAACAAAAATCACATACTTTCATTCAATACAATTCCCCAGAAGGTTTACAACCGCCACGTTCTAATCCTCAGAGTAATCATTATAATATAATTTTAAGAGGTTGCATGAACCATCCATCGATATTTGAAAAGACACTATTTCAATTATCTTAAGTGCTTTTTCAAATGATTTGAGCGGGAGCCAGACATTATTAGTATTCAAGTGATATGATGATTAGGTCTTCTAAAAATATAAAAACAATACATACATATAAAAATAATACAAATGCATAGAGTTATTTTACAGCAGTGAAAATGTGAGCTAAACAACAAACTGGACGAACGCCAACAATTGTCCCTTCAATACAAAGTTGCATAATTGCTCTAAAAGCAAAAAAAAGAAAAAACTCTAATCTTCTCATATGAAATGATTTATAACACGCATTAAAGGCAGGTTTGTATATTTGTGTTACACGAGTTTGATTTGTAGTTTGGACAGTCGTGACCTTTTATTATCATCTTGTAAACAAATGTACTGAACGAAGAAAAGGTCGCCCTGAATCTGGATACAGCTTTGCACATTTTCTGCATTGATAGAAAATATGCTTCTGAATGTTTCTGTGCGGTTGAAGGGAACGGGAAGGATCAATAACAGCCAAAGTAGAACTGACATTTTGAAGTTGAAATCCCACTAGTTTTGCCATCACACTGACAAACCTTTGACCAGTTTGAGTGGTTACATATGTTCCAATGGAAGTATAAACTGCTGCAGAAGCTAAAAAACATCTTTGACTTGGTTGGCAGATAAATATTTTTATTAGTTATGAGGATTGTTGTTGTAACATAATGAGATCCAGGCCCAAGTCACAAATATAAATGATCAGGTTCAATTTATAACACGTCCTTTTGGGTTTTTAAACATGAAAATACAATGTCATTTGTGTATTTTAGTAGTTGACGGTCAGCAATACATTACAAGCCAAATAAAGGTTGAAATGTAGAAGGCTTCTACGTAGATAGAGAATATTTATACATGATGTGATGTGTATTATTGATGAAAAGCGATTATTTGAATATGACAGTGGTTATTCTTCAATTAGAAGTCGATTAGACATGATTAGTTGATTGAATACTTGCAGCCCAAATCCAATCAATAATTTCCCCCAAAAGCCACAACAATAAGCCATTTAAGACTCCTTTAGTGTTTCTTTTTGCAGATAACAGTGTGGATGTGCGACGGGGCTGAGCTCTGACCTGCGCGGTCCAAACGCCCAGATGCGCTCCACGGCGTTCCTCCACCTGTGGCCCGGCAGCAGAGCCTCCAGCCGCTCCTTAAGCGCCGAGATCTCCTCCAGCGTCCGGGGGCTCACCTCCAGCACGCGGCCCTCCCTCAGAGACATGTTGACCTGCTCCAGAGTCCTGACCAGCTCGGCGCTGCTCTCCAACAGACTCGTCACCTCTGGGGGACAAACGCAATCCACGTTCAAATGGCTTCTTTATTTCACCACGTGTTAAGGGGATATAAGTTGGGCGTGTTAAGTACTACCGGGGTTAGGGGCTGGTCTCAACAAGGGCTGCAGAGTAGAGAAGAAACATAAAAACAAGAGCAACCACAGCAGAATATAAAAGAACAAACTGGGTAAAGTTGGTACAAAAAAAAATCTAAAAAGGTTAAAGTTTGAACCATGGCCTTAGCAAGTCAGTCTGTGTATCTATGTATATACTGTATGTATCTCTGTATCTACTGAATGTATCTCTGTATATACTGTATGTATCTCTGTATCTACTGAATGTATCTATGTATATACTGTATGTATCTCTGTATATACTGTATGTATCTCTGTATCTACTGTATGTATCTCTGTATCTACTGTATGCATCTCTGTATATACTGTATGTATCTATGTATATACTGTATGTATCTCTGTATATACTGTATGTATCTCTGTATCTACTGTATGTATCTCTGTATATACTGTATGTATCTCTGTATCTACTGAATGTATCTATGTATCTACTGTATGTATCTCTGTATCTACTGTATGTATCTCTGTATATACTGTATGTATCTCTGTATCTACTGTATGTATCTCTGTATATACTGTATGTATCTATGTATATACTGTATGTATCTCTGTATATACTGTATGTATCTATGTATCCATGTATGTATCTACTGTATATACTGTATGTATCTATGTATATACTGCAGGTATCTGTCATGGAATCAGACATACGCCGATGCTATTCCTTAACACATTGAGAACACAATTCAACTTAGAATATGAAACGACACAGAAAGATCAGACATTTGTATGGCATGCATGGGAGAAAACGCGGGGACTGTGTCAGCCAAGCCCTTGTAAGGAGCCTGGCTGACCCTCCTGCGTCTCACCCCCGCGTCTCACCTCGTTTTTTCCCATGCTGGTTGGTTTTATTAGATATTCTGGAATAGGCGGGTCACATTTCTCATTGGTCAGCCTCACATCAAGGCACTTGGTATTTTTCCGTAGAGATCAAGCCTTGGGTAAACATTACCCAGACTCCTCTGGGTTATCACCCCCCCCTAGGGTAAACATCCTTTGGCCCATCTTTATGATACCTTCACAAACAAATGCAGTTTGTCACACACCCGTTCTTCTCTTAGACTAATGATGCAGATAAAATATCACTATTATGCAGATAAAATACATCACAGAAATATAATCATATATTCACATTTTATCACAGTATCTATATACATACTGTATGTATCTATGTATATACTGTATGTACCTATGTATCCATGTATGTATCTACTGAATGTATCTATGTATATCTGTATATACTGTATGTATCTATGTATATACTGCAGGTATATATGTACATACTGTATGTATCTATGTATATACTGTAAGTACCTATGTATCCATGTATGTATCTACTGTATGTATATACTGTATGTAACTATGTATCTACTGTATGTACCTATGTACATACAGTACATAGGTACAGTAGATCCATGTATGTATCTACTGTATGTATCCTTGTATGTATCCATGTATCAATGTATCTATGTATTTACTGTATGTATCTATGTATTTACTGTATGTATCTATGCATCTATATATCTATGTATTTACTGCATGTATTTATTTGTCTAAAGGGGTTTTCAAAATGTTTCCACAGATTGTCACGACCACAGACTTAAATCAACTGTTTGGGTATTTTTTGTGAAAGAGCAACACAAAGTGGCACACAATTGTGAAGTGGAAACTTACACATGATTTACAGATTAAAAAAGTGCAGCGTGCTAAAGTATTCAGACTCTTTTCCCTGACTGCAACCAACTGCAGTGAGAAGTTTCCTGATGATTGATGAAATATTGAATGTTGACCTAATGATTCAAAAGTCCATCTGTGTGTAATCTAATCTCAGAATAAATGTTCTGTGAAGGCCACAGATTCATGCATCATGAAGTCTGAGGAACACACCAGACAGGTCAGGGACAATGCTGTGGAGCGGTTTGAAGCAGGGTAAGGTTTTAAAAAGATTTGCCTAGCTTTGAACATCTCACGGAGCACTGTTCAATCCTCCATCCGGAAATGGAAAGAGTATGGCACAACTACAGACCTACCAAGACATGGCCGTCCACAAAAACGTACATCTGAACAAGAAGAGCTCAGATCAGAGATGCACCAAGAGGCCCATGGTCACTCTGGAGGAGCTGCAGATCCACAGCTCAGGTGGACAGGACTATTAGTCGTGCACTTCACAAATCTGGTCTTTATGGAAGAACAGCCATATGAAGTCCTGTTTGCAATTTGTCAGAAGCCCAAGTGGAGGACACAGCCAACATGTGGAAGAAGGTGCCTCAAAGGCTTTTTGGCCCTTAGACTTTCTTAGACAGGACAACCCAGCGATGAGAGAGAAGGGAGGACACTGCGGCCGGTCGCACATGGAGACCGGCGTGCAAACCTTTTACAGTGTACAAAAATGTCCTGGCCTCACCGTGTGGCAAGGGGACGGCGCGGATGCTGACCGTGGCCAGTCTGTTCGGAGTGGTGAGAGTGACCAGACCACTGGAGTCCACCTGGAGAATGTCCGAGGAGCGGCCCTCCTTCACCTGTGAGAAGAGAAACACTCAGTCACTGTGCGAAGCAACGTGTGTTCAAGTTCAGACGATTTCATGGGTTGAATTGGTCGCCATGTGCTTTTCAATAACCAAACATTATCAAACAAATGTTGGGCTGAGTAATATTAATTATGATAGTTGTGTATTGCTTTGTATTTAGTAAATTAATCCTCTAGAACTGAGAATTTGCTTTGGCGATGTAATGAAACATAAACAACTATTTTATTTTTATTCCCCGTATCATTTATTTTTGTTTTTGTTAGTTGTTGTTGTTGTTGTTGATGGTTTGTTTTTCTGGTGTAATAAGTGTTGTTGAGTTTGTGTATGTTTTATGTTCTGATGGAAAATAAAATAGTAAAAAAAGAAAAAAAACATAAACAACGAATAATAACTGTAAAACATAAACAATGATAAAGTAAAGGCATGCAAAAAAAAAAGACATTGGTTCACCATAAATCTGATATTTTGCCTTTAAATTATTTGACAGATATTTTTTCTTACCATTTTAATTTCAGGATTTCAACAATAAATGTTCTCTTCATCCACATGTTCCTGATTTAACATCCTTGTAATTTTACCACAATAAAGAGGAAAGCAAGAATACAGTATATATTTGCACATAGTGTTGTGAATCTCGTTGTTACCAGGACAAAATAATACGAAGAATCATTATTACAAGAAGCAAAGACGGAGAAAGAACATCAAGGCAACTTTCACCAACTTTTACCACTGACCTGGTGAATAATGGCCACTTTCTGCTGCCGGCCCAGATCCTCGTTGACCATGTCCACTTTGGGAGGACGGACCACGGTTTCTCTGAACGGGATGATGGGCTTGGAGGCGCTGATTTCTATTTTAGCGAATCTGAATAAAACAACAAGAGCAACGTCACTTGACAATTGAATATTCCAAACTTAAGAAATGGTTTGTATTAACGATGAAAACCGCAGGAAATGTTATTAAAATCTGTCAGAAGTGTGAAATTAGCCCAATAGATCTGGACTCTCAAAGGCTCTACATTAAAGTAGCGTAGATTTGGATGATTTCACAAAACCGTTATGGGCTTTGGTTTGAGAATGGGCAAAAATAAACAGTATTTTGTCTTACGTTGTCATATTTCCATGGACAAGACTAGCAAAAAGTTATTCCGTCAGAGTGCTCAAAATTCCAGAAAGGAGGAAAAATTGAAATGTTTAAAACAACATAAAAGCTAAATACTGATGATTTCAAGTCTTTCCATTAAAGCGATTTGTTTGTTGGATTTTTCAATGTACTAGAAAGCACTTTGGCTCAGTTGCTGCTGTTGTTAAGTGTCATACAAATAAAGTGTGTAGTGGTGTAGGTGTAGGTGGTGGTGTAGTGGTGGTGGTGTAGTGGTGGTGGTGTAGTGGTGGTGGTGGTGTAGTGGTGTAGTGGTGTAGTAGTGTAGGTGGTGTAGTGGTGGTGGTGTAGTGGTGGTGGTGGTGTAGTAGTGGTGGTGTGGTGGTGGTGTAGTAGGTGTAGTGGTAGTGGTAGTAGTAAAAACACACAGAATGGGGATGTTTTTTGAATATTACACAATCTTGGATGACATTCGAGAGTGTGCTTTGAAAGACCCTGAGCTACAAAAAGCTTAATATTATGGAGGTCAAAGACATAATTAACTTTGAAGCAGTGCGATTGCTAATGAGGCAGAACATTCCCATACGAGCACTGTTTATGGAAAATATGTGTATAAGAGATTTTTGGTGTGATCAGGAAACAGGCAGCAAGAAGGGAAGAAGAAGAAGAAGAAGAAGAAGAAGAAGAAGAAGAAGAAGAAGAAGAAGAAGAAGAAGAAGAAGAAGAAGAAGAAGAAGAAGAAGAAGAAGAAGAAGAAGAAGAATGAAGAGAAGAAGAAGAAGAAGAAGAAGAAGAAGAAGAAGAAGAAGAAGAAGAAGAAGAAGAAGAAAGAAGAAGAAGAAGAAGAAGAAGAAGAGAAGAAGAAGAAGAAGAAGAAGAAGAAAGAAGAAGAAGAAGAAGAAGAAAGAAGAAGAAGAAGAAGAAAAGAAGAAGAAGAAGAAGAAGGAAGAAGAAGAAGAAGAGAAGAAGAAGAAGAAGAAGAAGAAGAGAAGAAGAAGAAGAAGGAAGAAGAAAAGAAGAAGAAGAAGAAGAAGAAGAAGAAGAAGAAGAAGAAGAAGAAGAAGAAGAAGAAGAAGAAGAAGAAGAAGAAGAAGAAGAAGAAAGAAGAAGAAGAAAAGAAGAAGAAAGAAGAAGAAGAAGAAGAAGAAGAAGAAGAAAAGAAGAGAAGAAAGAAGAAGAAGAAGAAGAAGAAGAAGGAAGAAGAAGAAAGAAGAAGAAGAAGAAAGCAGCGGCAGCAGCAGCAGCAGGCAGCAGGAAGTACATTCACCAGGTCAGTCTATGTACCGGGCACACTCATTTACATTTTCTAAAAACATTTTCTTTAAAACAAATAAAGGTGTAAAAATGGCTGAAGCACAGATTTACAAATAAAGGATATTAATGATTCAAATCTATTTTGAAATAGTATATTTCAAAAATAAATATTTTGTATTTTATAATGTAGCTGTCTTTGAAAAAAAAAAAAAGTATTTTGGCATGTGTTTTAGAGTCTGTACAGTCCAAATACTAATAACTATTGTGATGATAATTGTTTAGAGTTAGCAATTTATTTTGCTGTGTGGTAATGGCTGTAAGTAGTTTTGTCCATGCATTTATTTAATAAATGCATTATTTTCCACTTTATGGCACAGCTCAATCTTTAAACGCTGAAATTAAAATGACATTTACGGAAGGACGGTAAAAAGAAAACCCACAAAAACCATTCAATAAAAGGCAGTTGTCCAGCAAAGATCATATTTTAAACAAAGATGTATTACTATCAGCAGTGATTCTCTGAAAGGCGAGGTATAAGTAACTCAACACTTTACAAAGGCATCAGTCATTTGTGCAGCTTCATAAACGGCTCCAAAAGGGTTGGATGAGTTCTGTGTGCGATAGTGTAAATTTATCATGAACAATAGCAGCGAGTGGGAGTACGAGGACGAGGCGAGACAGCCAAACCCAGTCTGGCACCAGTCGTTCACTCCTCACTGAGCACTCACTCCATCGCAGCGAGAAAAGTGTAAGATAAAAGCTCTTATAGAGGAGAGAAGGAGCTGAAACCAGGTCAGGGGGACAGGGGGAGGAAGAGAGGAAGAGAGGGGGAGAGGGGGAGGAGAGTGGAAGAGGAAGAGAAGGAGAGGGAAGGGAGAGGAAGAGAGGGAGGAAGAGGAAGAGAGAGGGAAAGGAGGAGAGGAAGAGGAGGAGAGGGAAATGAGGAGAGGAAGAGGAGGAGAGGGAAGGGAGAGGAAGAGAGGGGGAGAGGGGGAGGGAGAGCGCGGGAGAGGAAGAGAGGAAGAGAGGGGAGGAGGAAGAGAGGGGGAAAGGAGGAGAGGAAGAGGGGGGAGAGGAGGAGGAAGAGAGGGGGAGGGAGAGAGGGGGAGGGAGAGAGGGGGAGAGGAAGAAAGGGGGAGGAAGAAGAAGAGAGAGGGAAAGGAGGAGAGGAAGAGGAGGAGAGGGAAGGGAGCGGGAGAGAGGGGGAGGAAAAGAAGGGGAGGAAGAGCGGGGGAGAGGAAGAGAGGAAGAGAGGGGAGGAGGAAGAGAGGGGGAAAGGAGGAGAGGAAGAGGAGGAGAGGGAAGGGAGAGGAAGAGAGGGGGAGGAAAAGAGGGGGAGGAAGAGTGGGGGAGAGGAAGAGAGGAAGAGAGGGGAGGAGGAAGAGAGGGGGAAAGGAGGAGAGGAAGAGGGGGAGAGGAGGAGGAAGAGAGGGGGAGGGAGAGAGGGGGGAGAGGAAGAGAGGGGGGAGAGGGAGGGAGGGAGAGGAGGGGGGAGAGGAAGAAAGGGGGAAGAAGCAGAAGAGAGGGGGAAAGGAGGAGGAAGAGAGGGGGAAGAAGCAGAAGAGAGGGGGAAAGGAGGAGGAGGAGAGGGGGAGGAAGAGGAAGAGAGAGGGAAAGGAGGAGAGGAAGAGAGGGAAATGAGGAGAGGAAGAGGAGGAGAGGGAAGGGAGAGGAAGAGAGGGGGAGGGAGAGCGCGAGAGAGGAAGAGAGGGGAGAGGAAGCGAGGGGGAAAGGAGGAGAGGAAGAGGGGGGAGAGGAGGATGAAGAGAGGGGGAGGGAGAGAGGGGGAGAGGAAGAGAGGGGGAGGAAGAAGAAGAGAGAGGGAAAGGAGGAGAGGGAAGGGAGCGGGAGAGAGGGGGAGGAAAAGAAGGGGAGGAAGAGCGGGGGAGAGGAAGAGAGGAAGAGAGGGGAGGAGGAAGAGAGGGGGAAAGGAGGAGAGGAAGAGGAGGAGAGGGAAGGGAGAGGAAGAGAGGGGGAGGAAAAGAGGGGGAGGAAGAGTGGGGGAGAGGAAGAGAGGAAGAGAGGGGAGGAGGAAGAGAGGGGGAAAGGAGGAGAGGAAGAGGGGGAGAGGAGGAGGAAGAGAGGGGGAGGGAGAGAGGGGGAGAGGAAGAGAGGGGGGAGAGGGAGGGAGGGAGAGGAGGGGGGAGAGGAAGAAAGGGGGAAGAAGCAGAAGAGAGGGGGAAAGGAGGAGGAAGAGAGGGGGAAGAAGCAGAAGAGAGGGGGAAAGGAGGAGGAGGAGAGGGGGAGGAAGAGGAAGAGAGGGAAATGAGGAGAGGAAGAGGAGGAGAGGGAAGGGAGAGGAAGAGAGGGGGAGGGAGAGCGCGGGAGAGGAAGAGAGGAAGAGAGGGGAGGAGGAAGAGAGGGGGAAAGGAGGAGAGGAAGAGGGGGGAGAGGAGGAGGAAGAGAGGGGGAGGGAGAGAGGGGGAGAGGAAGAAAGGGGGAGGAAGAAGAAGAGAGAGGGAAAGGAGGAGAGGAAGAGGAGGAGAGGGAAGGGAGCGGGAGAGAGGGGGAGGAAAAGAAGGGGAGGAAGAGCGGGGGAGAGGAAGAGAGGAAGAGAGGGGAGGAGGAAGAGAGGGGGAAAGGAGGAGAGGAAGAGGAGGAGAGGGAAGGGAGAGGAAGAGAGGGGGAGGAAAAGAGGGGGAGGAAGAGTGGGGGAGAGGAAGAGAGGAAGAGAGGGGAGGAGGAAGAGAGGGGGAAAGGAGGAGAGGAAGAGGGGGAGAGGAGGAGGAAGAGAGGGGGAGGGAGAGAGGGGGAGAGGAAGAGAGGGGGGGAGAGGGAGGGAGGGAGAGGAGGGGGGAGAGGAAGAAAGGGGGAAGAAGCAGAAGAGAGGGGGGAAAGGAGGAGGAAGAGAGGGGGAAGAAGCAGAAGAGAGGGGGAAAGGAGGAGGAGGAGAGGGGGAGGAAGAGGAAGAGAGAGGGAAAGGAGGAGAGGAAGAGAGGGAAATGAGGAGAGGAAGAGGAGGAGAGGGAAGGGAGAGGAAGAGAGGGGGGAGGGAGAGCGCGGGAGAGGAAGAGAGGAAGAGAGGGGAGGAGGAAGAGAGGGGGAAAGGAGGAGAGGAAGAGGGGGGAGAGGAGGAGGAAGAGAGGGGGAGGGAGAGAGGGGGAGAGGAAGAAAGGGGGAGGAAGAAGAAGAGAGAGGGAAAGGAGGAGAGGAAGAGGAGGAGAGGGAAGGGAGCGGGAGAGAGGGGGAGGAAAAGAAGGGGAGGAAGAGCGGGGGAGAGGAAGAGAGGAAGAGAGGGGAGGAGGAAGAGAGGGGGAAAGGAGGAGAGGAAGAGGAGGAGAGGGAAGGGAGAGGAAGAGAGGGGGAGGAAAAGAGGGGGAGGAAGAGTGGGGGAGAGGAAGAGAAGAAGAGAGGGGAGGAGGAAGAGAGGGGGAAAGGAGGAGAGGAAGAGGGGGAGAGGAGGAGGAAGAGAGGGGGAGGAGAGAGGGGGAGAGGAAGAGAGGGGGGGAGAGGGAGGGAGGGAGAGGAGGGGGGAGAGGAAGAAAGGGGGAAGAAGCAGAAGAGAGGGGGAAAGGAGGAGGAAGAGAGGGGGAAGAAGCAGAAGAGAGGGGGAAAGGAGGAGGAGGAGAGGGGGAAGAAGCAGAAGAGAGGGGGAAAGGAGGAGGAGGAGAGGGGGAGGAAGAGAGGGGGAGGAAGAGAGGGGGAGGGAGAGAGGGGGAGGAAGAGAGGGGGAGGGAGAGAGGGGGAGGAAGAGAGGGGGAGGAAGAGAGGGGGAGGGAGAGAGGGGGGAGAGGGGGGGAACCATTTTAGATCATTTATCATGTGCTCATATTTACAAGCTACATTTTACAATAAACTTCATATACATTGGAAGAATAATTGTCAATTCCTGAAATATTTCATTCTTGTGCGGTGAATCTTCATCAGTGCTTTAAATAAAATAAATAAAATAAATAAAATAAATAAAATAAATAAAATAAATAAAATAAATAAAAAATAAATAAATAAATAAAATTGGCAACTCTAAAACGATTATTCTATTTTTGGTTTTATTTGATTTGTTGAGGCTTTATTGTAATGATGACCAACACTTCCAAATGGGTCTAATCAGAGTAACCGAGGCAGAGGAGCAGCGCCTGAAGCCAGAAGACACGCTCTCATCACTCCAGTTACACAACAGAGAGCTTAGTCCTGGCCTGACTGAGCAACGCTTTAACGCCGGTCCTGCCCTGACCCATCTGCCCTGGCGGCTCAGCGACCTGTTAACTCCAGGGTCAGTGGGTCATTCCTGAAAACCCTGCTGCTCTGGAGACGTGTGTGCGAAGGCAAAACTAGGGCTGAATATGGACCAATATATCCTACATTTTGATTTCTTTATATGCATGGAAGTTTATCTGTAGAGCACAATTCATATTCAAGGCAATTCACACATCAAGGACAAATTTGGTGTACTAAGAGGAAAAAAAAATACTAAGACATAAAGGAGAAGAATGAAATAAAATGGTTTCAGTCGTACCTGTCGCACATCTTAAGGACGACCGTTCCAGATTTGAGCTGCATAAAACTGAAACACTTACATTCTCAACTAAATAAAGGTTGAAATATGGTGACTGGTGGCTTTTAGAGAGAGAATATTTACAAAATATTTATTTAGTGCACATGCAATGCTATAACACTGTCACAGATTTTCACTGCTAAAATCATTTGATCAAATAAAGAAAAGTAAAATATTCGGTAAAAAGATCTGCTTAGTGTAGTTCCAAATTCGGCAATTGTATTAAAATAAGGTTCCTTAGTAAACTATTTATAAGCCATTAAGAAGCACCAAGTGAAGGTTTTTACAAGCATTTATCACTCGGTTATTGAAAACGGTTAAATAAGCAGTTTATTAATGCTCTAGCAAACATTGTGTACAGGGAATAATAACTCATGTTTTCTTTAACGCTTATTAACATTTATTACATATTTTAAGCCATCTACAAATGCTAATAAATGCCTTTTAAGTGAATAAACAATTAAGTGTGTATTAATACCTTATAAATAGTTTACTACACTTATTTTAATGTGTTGTTTAAGTTATAATTTACTCTAAAGTGTAGTTTTGGAAAACATTTGAAGCAAATAAACAAGGTGATAAATCCAAACAGTGTAAAATGCACAACTTCAAATACTGTTAATGTGTATTGTATGTTTTTTCTTAGACTTGACTTGAAGCGACTTTCAGAGCGCGGAGGATGTGTTTTCTGATCTAATCCAGTTATAATATGGGACAGAGAGCAGGAGAAGCAGACTGTCTGACACTCCATCCATCTCTCACACTAATCAATTAGCTCCACGCTAAACGTCAGCACAAAGAGACACAAGGAGAGAGCGAGATCCAGGTGAGAACAAAGACGTACTCGAGACTCTGTGAATACAACATCCGCACAAGAAGTCAACTCAACGACAACTCCTTCCTCTCAATGGAAACAAAAAAGAAGAAGAAAAGCTTTCAAAATGTTGCTGATAAAAATATGCAATGATTTGAATATGGCACTTTTGATCAGCTGAAGACAAAACACCCATTTACACAAAAACACATGAAAAAACACGCGAATATTTGCAAGTACAGGCTAAAACAAAACCCTGTTCTAATAGACAATACAATCTATATCATCAAAAATATCAACTAATGGAAAACATAAAACAATTTGACATTTTTTATATTTTGGAGCTATAAGTGGTTATGATCACAAACTGTCAATTTACTATGGAACATAACGGTTTTACAGATACAAGATGGGACACACATGAATTAAGAGTCCAAACGAGTACAGTACCAGCCAACAAAATGCAGAACGTCTTTTGAACAGGCAGACATATATCTATATAAATACACTGCATTATGATTATTATGGACTTAATAACCAAATACCATATGTCTGTGTTTGGAAGACAAAGTACAATACATTAACCCTGACCCTTTCAATATTGAACAGTTTCTTTTGAATTTCTTTCGCTTTGCCACATTAGTTAGTTTGATGTTCCCTCTCAAAATCTGATCAGAATCCTATGATCAGAAATAGCTCAGATTACTCACATCAGATGCCACTGTTTAAATGACATTTCAATAATTGGACAACTCCAGAACTCTGACCGTGATCAGAAAGGAATGAATGACCAAATACCTGATTTCTGACTCATTTTTTCAGAGGCAGCAGTTCAAACATTACAGTGACAGAGCATTACATTTGCTCAGAAAAGGAGGGAGAAAGTACAAACGGTTCAATATGTTATTATTTGAGTAAAATAAATGAGTATTGTGACTTTCTTAACCCAAATCAGCTTGAAATGTGATATTTTGTGTGGACTTATTGTCTGTAATTATCTGTTAATAAGTGGCACTATATTAAAACGGAGAGGCGCTCAATCTTCCTGGGTAAACTGAAGGCACGAGGAGGAGGTGGAGGCGGCGCGATTCTCTCATAACGCATTTACAGCGTCGTGGTGATCGTGGACGAGCCGCGGCGCTAAAACGACAGAGGCCTAACGGACAAAGCCAATCATCAATCAGCCATCTTAATATGATCTCTGGCTTCCGATTGCGTTTGAGCGTGCGACTGCCTCAGCGGGACGGCGACGCCAGCTCCAGACGGCACTGGTTAATGGGATCATCTGCTCCTGTGATGTCACCCTGACCTCATTCTGGATGCATGGGGTCAAGCGGCAGGCGGGCGGGCCAAGCGTTTTCTGCTTTCATAACAGCAACGCACTCAGTATCATAATTATGGCTATTACTTCGATTAGTCGACCGGTCAGGCGATTGTTTCTATTGCGCATTGACATTTAATAACCAAGTAAATGTTGAAATGTGCTGAATTAAGGCCTATACATAGAGAATATTTACAAATAAAGTGTATTAGTGATACAAATCTGAAATTGCGTTTTATTTTATGACATTTTAATTGAACAATGCAGCAGTGTTTGTTAAAAAAAAGGTCATTTAATTAGTGTTCAGGAGTTTTGTATGTACAATTATCAAAATATGACTATATATACAACTTTTTTTATACAGTAGTGTGTTTTTTACTCTATGGTGGAAAATTCCATGCAAAGCAATAATCACTCTTCTGCCAGAAAACGTTTAATTTAGGCTGATTTATCTTGATTTTCCCCCCTGCTGTTACGAAATAACAATGCTAGAAAAGGATTCACTTTTATTTTGAAACTACCTGTTTAAAGTTGAATATTGCAAGTTGAAAGAGCCTCTAAAAAGTGTTTGCGCTGTACCGCTGTTTGGGAAACCCTGCCCTCCACAGCACGCAGTCACTCGTGTAGCCTGGAGACCAACAATATGAAAATGTGCTATGTAAAACGGCCTTTAAAGTGAAAATCAGAAAAAGCCCTGCAATTTCCATTTTAGAGGTCACTTAGACAAAGTGCTCGTCTCTAATTAAATTTCTGAACACATACTATTTCAATGAGTGTAATTTGAAATGTCACATTTGCATACAGTACATTGTTGGAGAGGCTGTTGCTTTAAATACTTGTGCCTATAATCAGAAGAGTCTATAATTATCACTGGAGGTCACTTCGACATTGCAGCTCTGGTGACTTTTAAACCCGTCCAGATTTAATTCTCCAAAATGTACTTTGACAATTGGACGGTTTGAGAAGTCAAATATCGTCCGGCGCGTCTTTGCCTCGAGGCTCACGGGAGCAACATGTTTCTTTGTGTTGCATCACCACAGCCTCCAAGTTTATATATAATCACTGCTTGTGTCATCTCACCTTATCATTACACTATCCAGTTTAAATACCTCTTAGAAACTAGTTATGAAATATATTTTAAAAGACTTTTTCCATACAACTATCCACAGGTTTCAGAAGGATGAGAAATTAGGACCGTTGCCAACTCGTCATAGCAATTTAAAATTTAAAACCAAATATTATATCTTGTGAATGGGGAAAAGATCCTCATATAACAGAAAACTGAAATGATCACAAAGCTCTACTCTTCCCACAGAGACAAAAATAACACACTAAATCAAGATCTTACTAACTTACTCACTTGGCTAAAGACACCACTATTGGCACGATGAAAATGTAAATGTTATTAATTAGCTTCAGGTGAAATATGGTCGAGTGTTTAAAGCGGCAGCACTGATGCCAGGTTCGTATCCCGGTTCCGACAGTTTGCTGTATGTCCGCCCTTCTCTCTCATCCCTGTCTCACACTAAACTGCCCTGTCTAAAAAAGATCCTTAAAAAATCCTCAAAATAATAAAGAATATCGGGCAGCTAAAGTTGTTTGGCATTAAAGATATGCAGCAGAATGTCTAAAACACTTACTCCCATTTTTAAACTACAAATTGGCTCTAACTAGTGCTGATGGCAAGAACTCTCGCCTCACAGCAGGAAGGTCTTGGGTTCTGTTGACAGATATAGTGTAGATGTTTGGGTCAAAATGCTGTTAGGATGCTAGTTGTTGTTACATTACCATGACAAAACACTTTATAGTCTTGGAATGTTGTGACAAAAAAACTTCGACGTGAATATGCAGTAGGAAAGTAAGCACTACATGTGGACTACTAGAAAGAGTTTGGAATGAATTAGTTCTGTTTTTCAGTAGTTATTTTTAAGAGTGAAAAAGGTGCAGCAGCAATGGGCGGATGATAAAGTGCGCTTGCCTTTTGCTACATCTTGCATTTAACTGTTGGCTGGACGTCCACTGGTGACGCACGAGCTGTGTGTGCATCTGGACGACACTTTGAGAAGTTTCAATAATTTATGAAAAGTCTGACGTCATAAGTCTTTTTATAACTCTTAGCGCCAAAAGGGTCTAAAGCAGTGGAAACATTCTTTTTTGATTTGATGTCTGGATCTTAAACACGGATACATCTTTTTGGAGTTTGCACATCCTTCCTGTGCCTGGGTGGCTTTCTCAAAACTAAACTAAAATCCTCCATTTACTGTGTGTTACTGTGGACTAAAAACACCTAAAATATTTGCAAAAGGGTCATTGTGGTCAAGGGTCAAATAAATAAAATAACTTCAAAACTTCACTTGATTAGATGTTTTAATATACTGTAGATTACAATATTAACGCTCCAAAAAAATGGAACAATCTTAAAAAAGACAATACAATTGACAAAAAGATTAAATTAAGTCGTGATTTTTAGTAATTTATATTTTCCTAAAATGAGATTTGCTAATAGAACAAATAAGTTTGTTTTTTCTCATTTCAAGTGACAATATTAAAATATACCCTAAACAGGACAAAAACGACCTATTCACATTTTTTACTCATCTTATTTTAGAAAGCAAATTTTCCAGTCTGAGACATCTGCGCCCATTTGAAAGGAAGAATAACTCCACAATTATTAATATCATGTTACCATGGCGTTGAAAGAAATACCTTCAGTGCTTTTCATTTGATATTCTTTATTTAATTTATATCTATACAGCAGTATTGAAAGAGAAAGTGTTTGAGCTGCGTCTGCAAGCGCTGACCTACTGAGCCACTTTCTCCTCTTGAATATTGATGGAGAGATCTGCGTTTATGGAGGAGGTCTGTGGAGGAGGTCTGTCTGGCACTCAGATGACTTCATATCAGTCTGACCTGGTTCAGCTCCTCTGCTTCTGCTTTCTCTCCATTTCCTCCTCTCTCCATCTTCTTCTTAATCTGCTTCATAATTCTTTATTCTTCTCCTCCCCTTTCTCTGCCCTTTTCTCCTTTAAAATCTGCTTTTATTCCTCTTGATTTAAACCTGATGCTCTTCTTGACCCTCTCCTCCTCCTTTCTCTCTTCCTCATTTTTGCACTCCTTCCATCCTAATTTTCCTGTCCTCTTCCTTCTTCTTCCTCGTCTCAAATGTTGTTGTTGTTTTTTAACCTGTGACAAGAAACCGGACGAAATGGAGCTTTCCCTTCTCTTCCTCTTTCTCTCTTCCTCCTCCTCCTTTCTCTCTTCCTCCTATCTGCACTCCTTCCATCCTTCCTCCTCCTCCCCTCACTTCCCTTCTTCTTCCACCTCTCAAATGTTTTTTCTACCTCTCGACAGAAACCTGATGAAATGGAGCTTTCCCCTTTTCCTCCTCTTTCTCTCTTCTTCTTCCCCTAGCTCCTTTCACCATCCCTCCTCTCTGCACTCCTTCCATCCCCCTCCTCCCTCACTTCCCTTCTTCCTCCTCCTCTCAAATGTTTTTTCTACCTCAACAGACACCTGATGAAATGGAGCTTTCCCCTTCTCCTCCTCTTTCTCACCTCCCACACTTCCTCTGTGTTTCCTCTTCTGTCTATTCCTACCTTTTCCTTTTTTTCAAACTGTTTCCTTCTTCTTGATTAAATCTGATGAAACAGACCTGGCTGCTCCCAGCGTTGTCGCAATACAAACAATTCAAACTTGACTAATGATACTGAGGAAAAGTCTCATTATCAATTTCAACTTCATTCCGACGATGGAATGTAATTTTCAACTCAAAACCAGAATAGTTTATTTCAAATTACCATGTGGTCTTGTGTTTCATATCGCTCAGCTGGTTATATGGTGCTAGTTTTAGAATTGATTAGTATCTGGGAATCTGTTTTCCTGTCCTCCTCCCATCGTTCTTCCTCCTCCTCCTCCTCCTCCTCCTCCTCCTCCTCCTCCTCCTCTAAAATGTGTATTTTTCTTCCTCTTGATTCAAACCTGATGAAACACTCTCTCGTCCGCTGCTCGACGCCTCGGTGAACACGGAAACATGGTTTTGAGTAATTACAAAGTTCAGCAGAAAACCGTCCCACAGAGGAAGTGCTGAGTCCAGGATCTGAACTGAACCGTGCTCAACTCTGAACGGAGAAGAAAGTAACACCAAGAGGATTCTTCCGACAACAGGGCGGAAACTAACCCGTGTTTATGAAGTATTATAAGTGGAAGCAGTGGTAGTAGTAGAAGTAAACTAATCCCAGCTGTGAAAATGCAGTTATTTCATTTATCTCAAAAGAGTAAAAGTTGAGGGAAGAAATAAATGCAATGGCAGTTTTCAGTAGTGGCAGTAGTAAATGACTCGCATGCAGCAGTATTAGTAGTAGCACTATGCAGTAGCACTAGTTGTGTCTTATAAATGGAGAGTCTTGTATCATCGAGTACCTTTTCCTATGCGGAACACGATGTGCTTTTTAATTCACGAGCGACATCCTTTTTTTCAGTAACAATTTCACGTCGGTTTTGGCAATACTTTCATATCCCGTCCAATTATCTCATGGCAACGACGCTGACGAAACACTTTATTACATCTTCGGGCCAAAAGCCGCTCCAGCCGCTTCCATAAATGCGGCAAATTGACGCGAACGTGAATCGAACGAGCAGCTAGCTGATAATGAGCGGCATCGTTCAGCCTGGACCGTTTTACCTTTCACCACCAAAACTTTAAACCTGTTCTGACATTTCCCACGCAGCTCAGGGACATCAAGAGTCCTGTAAGTCACTGTGCCGGGCCTCAGATAAATGC
>NW_027316167.1:31066948-31246948 GCF_026437365.1 Eucyclogobius newberryi | reverse complement strand
TGTGATAAACCAGTATAGTCAGCACTAGTATACGAGTGAACGTTAAAGTCACCATAATTCTGATTAATCGTCCACTGCACATTTGAATCGTCAGTCTGATTGACCACATCCTCAGAACAAGAACAGTCCGTAAATTCTCACAAATGTAATGTCCCTGTCACAGTTATGGCCTCATGCTGTTGGAAATACTTTAATGTCAAATAACATATGCATGAATCAATGGGTAGGTCATCATGTCACAAAGGTGTGATTGACATGCAGCTTGTTAAAAAATAATTGTAGTACTTAAGGTGTGCAGGCCTGACTGGTGCCCGAGGTTTTTTGAGACAATTTAACCGTTGTGTAGATTAGACTATTTTAGAATTTCTGTAATTATACTCAAAGGTCAAGATGAATTTAGCCAAAAGGTATCTGTTTTTTGCGTTTGAGTAATCCTAATGTCTTCTGAGCATCGTATTTATTCACCATGATGTGTTTATCAGCGCGTGTGACAACTTTCAGAACAACAACTACCAGCCTAAAAAACGCACTTCCTGCTTTGGGGAGAATGAAGTGCTCTGTAATTGGACACAGACAGCACAACGCGGTCTCATTTTGACCCAAAAAGCTGCTTTTACAATATATCTACACAATCTGAATTTGACTTTATTAAGTGAAACGAATCGGGTGCAGCCCCTTTAATGCATGGTCATATTCAACTCTAAAAAAAAAAAAAACTCAACCTCCACTGGTTATTTTATTGTTATATATGAAGCTCCTTTGCATTTTTTAAGTCCGCCCACCTTCATCAGATTAATTTAGATCATTTCAGCGCACAAATCACCTTCCTATCTGACTTTATTCTCATTAATGAGTAATTGCTGTGTTTTTATATGGTAAAAGCAATACTTTGACTAATAAAGAAGTATTTTATTGATCACAAACCTGAAAGAAACGTACGCAGCGTTATGATTGACATTGCTTTGTTTCACGTGAGTATCAACTGTGGAAAAGGGTTTGTGAGAACTAGGAACAAGTTAAGATGGGTTAAATACATAATGTTCTACTTTCACGGTTTGAAAATAAAAAGTACTGCAGCTTGAAAAATAACTAAGACGAGATTCATGATGTAGTGAGAGAAGAGGATGCAAAGGACACAGTCATGGTGTAGATTGATCATTTTCCTAAGCCTCTGATTAAAAAATAGGTTTTGTTTTGTATTAAGAGAACTCCACATTACATCATCTTCACTCAGTCGCCCGCGCTGTCCCATTGATTTTATGAAAGCCCCTTTTAATTAACTGGTGCCTTTCCAAACGGTGTAACCTTCCACGGCGTTAATGAGACAATTAGAGCATTTGATTTGGCCCCGGCTAAAAGGATTCAAGTGACTCCTAATGACAAATCTTAACAAGGACTTTGAATTGTTCTGGCAAAAGTCTGTCTGATGAGCGCGGCCCGAACGCAGCGATCCAGCAGAGCAAAGCGCCGTTCGGTATCCGCCAGCAACAAGATCACACGGGGGAAACCAGACTTTGCAGTAAATATTATGGACAAATATTGCTTAAAAAAACCCACAAAACAACTAAAAATGCTTAGGCTTTGTTTTTTAAAAAATGGACAAATATTGGACAACAGTGAATGTATTGCTGTATAAATAAAGAAGTAAAGTAATGAACTGTAAAAGCCAGATGTGTTGGTTTTTTCTTCAATATCTCCATGTATCACTTCTTAATTATGTCTGTATAAAGACTATAAAACGCTCAGTCGTTTTCCTATGATTTCAGTCACTTTGAAGGTGATTTTATGTATTTGACCAGGAAAGTCATACATTGACATTCTGTCAATCACAAATAATACTAATATATTACTTTATACTTTTACTTCTTTTTTGGTGTTGGTTATTAAATCTGCTGGTTCAATTACATTTATAAGTGGTTAAAAAGCCTCTTAGCAGTCAGTTTGTCGCATTTGGGTAGTTATTATTCATATTTATTTTATTTATAAAAGGGACACTATGAAACCCTCTCTTTTTCTCAGTTGATAACAAACTTCACATAAGCATAATTAACAATAAGTACTCCAGCACAGGACACATTTCCCTCTAATTCTGATTCTGGACACTGGTCAATGGGTTTAAAACGTGAACTGTGAATAGAATCTTGTTTTGATCTCAATTTGGCATAATAATTTGGTAATTCTAAAGGTAAGTACACAGTATTTCCCCCCAAAAAGCCGGCCTCTGCACCATCTCCATCTGAGTGTTAGTCTGCAGCGGTGAGTCTGACCTGTCGCGGAGGTCGTCCAGGCAGCGCTGCAGATGCACTTCTCCGGCGGTCACTAAAACGTGTTCTCCCGTCTCCTGAATGAGCACCTCGGCGCAGGGGTCGGCCTGGTTCAGCAGACGCATGCCCCGCACCAGCTTCGGCATCTCACCTGCGACACACGACACGGACGGTACAAAGCGACGTCAGGGAGAGGGGCGGGGTTTTAACGCTACACGATGGAACACTCGTTTTCATAGAGATTAGGACCGCACAACATATCACCTAAGACTGTTTTAAGATAAGCCTTTATTTAGCCCACAATGGGGATATTCCAGAGATTTTAATGTTGGAAAAACTAGTTGTTATGTTCAGATATAGGAATATCACAATTATTAGGTTAATCGATAATTGTGAATATTCAGCTTACAATATGATCTTAAGCACCAAAAAATAATTGCATGTATTGCCCAAAAATAGACATAAACGTTAAGATCTTTTGTATACAGTTGTTTTTGTCACATTTTACTTTATTTGTTTTTCAGACAGTTAATTTTTTTTAAAGCCGGTCACAAACTTGAGGAACAGTAATGTGTTAGAGCACGAGAATGAAGGAAAATGATAGATTTCACTGTTGTTTGGTCACAATAATCGTGAGTAATCCTTAAATCATGTTTTTTCTCACAATAATCCTAACATTACAATTTGATAGCATGACATCCCTATCCAGATATAAAATGATTGATACTGCAGCCCTTAATAGCCATATTGCAATAAATTCCAATGTTGCAACTGGGATGTCGGTTAATTGATAATCATGATTATTCAGGTCACAATCTGATCGTAAGAACCAAAAAATTATAATTGTGACAATTTTAAAAGAAAAAATAATATTTTTTGGTCCAAAACATAGACCTAAATGCAAAGATTTTTTGTCTGTTTTTGTCAAATTTAACTTTATTTTGTCTTTCAGAAAGTACCTTTTCATAAAGCCGGTCACAAACTTGAGGAACAGTAACGTAATGTTAGACCACCAGAGTTAAAATGAAAGATTTCACCATAAAATCGTGATTTCCCCCCAACAATAATCGTAACTCTAATATTAGATATTGTGACATTCCTAATTGCAATAATGCTGATGCTATGCTATGTTTCACAGTGTGGCATTTAACATATCTACTTTGTATTCATTCAATTGTACATGTTTTTATTCCTCAAAAATACCACCAAAAAACATGCATTCTTATTGTGAGTGGGCTCGCCTCTCAACAGATCTGACCTGTAACTTGGTCTGGTAGCATCACCTGCTTGCCTCCATAGATTTGGATGTATATGGATACAAGCAGGCGGAGTACCAAGTTACATAGTCCACTTTTAATGCCTAAATTAAGCATAAAAGGTTTTAATTTGAGATGACATACTTGGATGTTTGGGCTCTATGGCGACCCGTACGATGGGCGTGGCCTCGAAGTTGAGTGGCGTGAAGGGAGGACACGCGGGGGACGTGGACAGGGTGGCTGACTTCAAAACAAACTCTTCCAGACCGCAAATGCCTGGAAAACAGAAAAGGAGACATAACAAATAATCACAAAAACAATAAAAGATTGAACAATAACTTGAATTTATGATCCAGCACAGTTTTAATTAAACAATTAACCATTTTGAGTAAGTTTGGCTCAAATGTGATTTCAAAGGGACAGTTAGCATTGGTCACAAAGTAGTAGTTACTAGTAGTAGGAGTAGGAGTAGTAGTTGTAGTAGTAGTAGTAGTAGGAGTAGAAGTAGTAGTTACTACTACTACTAGTAGTAGTTACTACTACTACTAGTAGTAGTAACTACTACTAGTAGTAGTAGTAGTTACTACTACTACTACTACTAGTACTACTAGTAGTAGTAGTAGTTACTACTACTACTACTACTACTACTACTACTAGTAGTAGTTACTACTACTACTACTAGTAGTACTACTACTACTACTAGTAGTACTACTACTACTACTACTACTAGTAGTAGTAGTAGTAGTAGTAGTAGTAGTAGTAGTAGTAGTAGTAGTAGTAGTAGTAGTGCCATGTTATAAAAATCTAACGTTATGCTGTACAAATTGCACCGACAAATATAGCAAGTCACAACTGTTTGACAACAGAAATTAGATTTTTGTTTCATCAAGCAAATAATTGAAAAATATAGCTGGAAATTAGATATTGACTCTTTATTACTTGTTGCCAAATGTAATGAAAGACCATCATTTATCTGCCCTGTCTAAAAACGTCCAAATGAACGCCTCAAGGTTGTTTAAGGTTCAGTTGAGAAGTGAATTTTGAATGTGTTTCTCCAAACTAATCATGCATTAGATTACCACATCAGATGCACAAAAGGACACTTTATTAAGCCTATAGTCACTGCAATAGACTTATATTGAATTACTGCAGTACAATGTGAGTTACATGTCTGCAGCTGCTTGCATATTCATTTAACATGAATAATAAAACTATGGATGACATTATTGCTTTCGACGCTCGTCTCTTCTCCACGCTGTAAGTGATCCGAGTGAGAATTACGTAGTATACTGCTAATATCTGCTTTTTTGGGGGGTTTTCTTTATCACTTTCTTTTCAAAACTGGCCTCTCACTTCCATTACCGCTTTGTGTCTCGATATCACGTCTTGGACTAAATATGCTTCGGCGCCCAGCAGTTGTCGGCCAAAGAAAGCGGTCTTAAAAAGAGAGCCCCCAGGAGGAAGCGGTGAAGCGTTTTGCGTTTGGTGAAATGTCCGGACCCCGCTGTGGGTGTTATGTGGGCAGGGTCCGACATTTAAAAAACACAAAATCTACCACGCACGCAGAGGAAAGACTTAAATAAATATGAGAAATACTGACAAAAGAGACCAGGAGAAGCCTTCACACATCTCACATTTCGAGTTAAGTCTTATTAAAATAGGCTGAAAACTGGACTTGTTTAAGCACAGCGTGTGTCCAATGCACTTTCACACTTATTATATTTATCTGCGGGTTATATTTGCGAGCGTCTGATGAGAGGCACAATTTGGAGGAAAAAAAAAAACACAAAGCCAGTGCTCGAACTTCACAGCTTTCGGTCTGCGCCTTGAAATGACTCACTGCGACGGGTCAGGAAGTGAAATCCTCCCAAAGAACAAACAGACAAATACTGCAGAACGTACTTACTGACAGGAAATTGGAATTGTGAGGACGATTGGAAAATGTAACACGTTTTTTAGAACACCATGTCAAAGTGCCCATTATTCACAGGGAAATGCAGACTGCTAGAGAAACTGTGGCACCCAGGAGGCGAACCATTCCAATGTTTATTTGGGACTGTCCTGTTAATCAGAAATATCGGACTGAGATCAATGAAGTGCTCCAGTTTGTCTTGAAATCCCACTTGATTTCAGACCTATGTATTTGGGCCTCAAAACCCCTGGCATGGACATGATGAATAGATACCTTTGGAGCGTACTCCTGGCTGCAGGAAATAGGCCATTACTAAAAACATGGATGACTCAAACTGTAGTTAACAATCAACGATTAAGGACTGGACACATAATTGTAACTGACATTTGAAAAAATAACATGTAACATTTAACACAACATTTACCGTATTTTCCGCACTATAAGGCACATGTAAAAGTCTTTAACATCTTCAAAAGCCGTCCGTGCGCTTAATAGTCCGGTGCGCTTAGTATATGGTTTATTTCTGGTTGTGCTTACTGACCGCGAAGATATTTTGTGTGGTACACGGTGTATAAAGAAGATTTGGGACACGAGACGCCGATGCACGTCAACTGTGATCAGAGGCCGGAAGGCAGGAAGGCCGGAATTTGAGGACGAGGAATGAACTGAAAAAGTGAGTGTATTGTGTTGTATTTTACGTGTTGCAACTGAACGAGGCTGGGAGTTGTTGTGAATACGCTAACGTGTCTTTTAGCGGTAGCAGAGTGTGTTTTGATGTTGAAACAATGTTGATCTGAATGAGTTGAACGCGTTTTGTTAATCTTATGCGCTTTATGTATGGACCAGTACACATGGTACACAAATAGCTGATGGTGCGCTTAATAATCCGGTGCGCCTTTTCGTGCGCAAAATACGGTAATGGATGCCATGCAACTGTGTCATGTGTTCCATGTGTATATTCTGAAAAATCGGATTAAAAAAATAAAATACTAAATTTCGTAAGGATGATCTGATGAAGATTTTTCTTTTTCCAGTTTAATAAGCGTGTACCGACTGATTGCGCGCTTGTTGCGCTTGTACGGTACATAAGTGTGATGGGCGAGTTTGGCGCTTTCTGAGGTGAAATGTGTTAATGAATGGAGAGTCTGGGGCCACGCGAGGACAAGACTCCAGACTGGAAACTGCTTCTGATAATGAAAATCAGACCTCTACGGCTGAGAGACGATGAGACGAGAGAGAGAGGGAGAGAGGGGGAGAGAGGGAGAGGGGGAGAGGGCAGGAGAGGGGGAGAGAGGGAGAGGGTGAGCGGGGGAGAGGGCAGGAGAGAAGCTATGGAAGAGAGAGAATGGTGAGAGAGAGATCCAGGTTGAAGGAAAGAGATACAGACGGAGGGAGGAGAGAGGGGAAAGATAGAGATGAGGGGGAGACAGGGGAGAGAGAGAGAGAGAGAGAGAGAGAGAGAGAGAGAAGAGAAGAGAGAGAAGAGAGAGAGAGAGAGAGAGAGAGAGAGAGAGAGAGAGAGAGAGAGAGAGAGAGAGAGAGAGAGCAACACGGAAAGAGTAATGAAAAGAGAAGGGGCAGAGGGAGACAGCGGTAGAGAGTGGAGTGAGAGAGAGGGAAAATGGAAGGAAATAATGAGAAAAAAGTAAAGGAGAGAGATAATGGAAACAGGGAGAGGAAGAGTGGGGAGAGATGGGAGAAGGATGAGGGGTGGCAGGAAAAGGGGTGTGACAGAAATGGAGTGAGAGAGAAAGAGGGAGAGGGAAGGAGAGAGAGAGGGGGAAAAGTTGAAGGGAAGAGAGAAAGATAAGCGATGGAGACAAAGGAAAGGGAGAAAGGGAGAGTAAAGAAGGGAGACAAGTGAACAATAAGAGAAAGTTGGGGAGAGAAAGGGACAGTAAAATAGTGAGAATTTGAGGGTCAAACAGAGAGAAGGGAGAGAGAGAGAGAGAGAGAGAAAGGAGACACAAAGGAAGAGAGGAACAGTGAAAGAGAAAAGAGAACACAGAATACACACAGACAGAGAGAGAGAGAGAGAGAGAGACAGAGAGAGAGAGAGCGAGAGAGAGACAGAGACAGTGAGAGAGAGATATATAAGGGGACAGAGGGAGAGATAACGCAGCGAAAGAGAGATTCAGGCAGGAGGAAGATGGGAGCAGCCCCACACTTCATTAAAGAGGCTGAGGAGAGTCGGGGCTTGGCAACAAAAATTAATAATGAGCGCGGCGGCAGAAGTTAAGCGGCGCTACGAGGGTAAAGGAGAAAAGGGAGAGGCTTTAAGGCACAAGGAAAAACACTTAGGCAAACTGAACTGTTGCCGCTGATAATAGCCATATGCCTGGGTTATTGATGCACGTTGTCACGGAGCCCAATATGAAGCATTTGGATATTAGATCAGCCTCAGCCGTCATGAGCTCAACAAAAGCACTTTTCTGGCACTTGACAAAGGGTTTAGGTCTTAGGTGGAATCCCACACTGGAGCAAGTGCAATCCAGCAATCGGCTCGGGATGAACATGTAGAGGAGCGTACAGTGAGTGTGGATCAACATCGATTATTCAGGAAAATGTGTGTATTTTTGTAGGTCAGAAGTATAAGTGAGACATAAGACGCGGTGAACGTTTTGAGAAGGCGTCGTTGTTGGGTGTATTGTTTTTATCTATTTCTTTCATCCTTTTCTTTTTGCTTTGCTTTTTCTTTGCATGAGTCTGTCTGTTTGAACAAATATATAAAGGTATATATATAGTAAAAAAATAAAAAATACATCTCCAGAATCTGATTATGTACTCTCACAACTGAAGCATATTGTTAATACCTTCAAGTATGTTTACTGGGGAGGAAAAAAGAAAAGAAGAAGAAGAAGAAAAAAAGGAAATGGTATTGCCCTTTTATTTGTTTTGGTGGTCTTATTGTGATTGTGGTCACCTCTCCACAGATCTTACCTGTAACTTGGTCTGGTGGCATTGGTCTCCATGAGTTTAATGCCATATGGAACTAGGCTTGTCACGATAATCACTACATTGACTTATCTTTCAATAAATATTAGCTGGAACAATATTAGAGCTCCTTATTTCACTATTTTGTAGTATTAGTAGTAGAAGTATTTGAGCTGTACAGAGTCAAATAAGTAACTTCTATGACTAATTATAGATACTAAATAAGCATTAATGTGTTTAATGCTGCTATTTCTTTATCGCAGCTCATGTTTTTTCCCATGTTTTTATATTGTACAGGTAGAAAAAGCGTTTTGCACATGTCACAGAATTATACAACATGAATAAACTGAACACACACATGAATATTATCAGCTGTTTTGGGAGAATTTCTACATTGTAAAAGGTCCAGACTGTGACTTTGGGACTGTTAAGTGCCCAGTCAGAGGTTAAGGAGAGGAGGGCGTCTTGTGTTACTTTGTGATCCATGGGAAAACCCTACGGAACTATATCTGTAACGCGAGCCCCTATTACAGAACGAGAGAGTGGGCAGTCTGTCATCACAATCTCATTATACAACGCCGAGCTGAACGCCGAGCTGCATCGGACTGTAAAACTGCAGCGTTATCGGCCCCACCTGTTTTTGGGAATCAGAGCAGACGCCGCAAAAGTCGTCAGCTCTTGAACCCATTTCCTTTCCTTGCAGGTGCCGTGGTCGTAAAATGTAACACTGTCAATCAAGGTGACTAAAGTAGAGATAAAAGCTCGCAATTCACATCCTGTAGTTCCTCCAGCAAAGGAAACAGGCATTTTCCTTATAATTGTAATTTTGTTTTAAAGTGCCCCCTACAGGTCGGACGACTCATTGAACTAAAAGGCAGTTAAGATAAATATATTTTTGATTAATTTAGCAAAAAAATCTAAAAATGTTATCACAGAATAGCACCTTTTTTTAGGTGTATAATTTCACTTCCTGTTTGTAATCGATGACATCACACATGGAAATGACCCAGCCAACACTGGGCAAAAACATCTAATGTAATTTTTTCTTTAATTTGGCAAATAAAAATATATGAGAGCAACTTTATTATTGTTAAATTAATGTTTAGAAAGTCAAAAAAGTGGTTTCTTTATGTAAATGATGCATAAACTTTGACTGGACTGTCCCTAGTGTGATGTCACTTCCTGTCATTTTCCACAGGTTTTTCCACATTTTCTCCACAAATACCTACTCGATTGGTGTAAAACTATCATATATATGTACAACAGGTATAAATACACCAAATAAAGTCAAAATTAGAAAATTGTAAAAACCTGTCTTATGCCCTTTAATATCCGTGCAAACCATTATTCGTCCAGGAGTGACTTAACTGATTCAACTTTAATAAGTAGAAGTTCACAAAGTAGCCTTTCTGGAGAAGGGTCTGCAACCTCATAGAGACAGAGAAGTTTAAAGCAATATTAACAATAGTAACATTCCAGTGTAATGGGTGATGGCAATACAACTAAAGCAAGGAAAAGACAATGGGAAAGACATTTATAACTTTCTGAGCAGCGAGATGCGTTATAGGCTTTATAAAGAGCACATATTTAAAGAATGAAGATAAAAGAGCAGTGGTATATTATGGGTGGACTGGGGCAGAGTGAGTTGCATGGGAAGTGATTAACTGAGACCTCGGACATGTGCTGCATGAAGTGTTACGGCTCACAGGGACAGACACGAGGTCGACCTGTGGATGCGTCAACACCGGTGAGAAAACACAGATTCAGGCCACGGGTTAAAGCGTGTGTCTGATGTTACGGAACAGCACACTCAGCAGCTAAATTACACTTTCCTGTTACTAAATATACACAATAATTCAGCAACTAATTCAGTCCAATAGCCATTTTGTTTGTCAATGTTGAATGTAAAAAGCATTTTGTAAACTCTAGTTGCTGGTTCTAGGCTATAAATGGTAATGCCTATGCAACACAACACATATTTTTCCTATAACTGATGGAGACCGACTGAAATCAGGTCACAATTATCCCGTGATTAGAGCTGATTTGTATAATTCAAACTGTAAAAAGACCAAAGGCTCATTGAAGACTGTAAAAGCGTCTTAGTGGAAATATAGAAACCCCCTGAACATAAAGTCCACTCGAGGATAATCAAATTTTCCATGCTCATGGCAACAGCCCAGTTCCTTAGATTACTTTCCTCAATGAAAAATGCAAAGGCTACACAAAGTCATTCGAGGAAATGAGCGCAGGAGCATGTCGAAACCGATTATTTTTAGATTTATATTCAGACAGTGTCTATAGTCCAAGTAATAGAATGCTTAAGTAGAAAATTGTAATAGAACTACAGTGTGTCGGTGTAATCCCTCATTCGTCCAGGCGTGTTCCATAGTAGAAAAAGCTTCAGTTGTAGTCATCTGGACTCAGTTTGAAAAAATAGACGTTTCGACTCTCATCCAAGAGTCATTGTCAATAACAGAATTTAGGTCGAGAACTCCGATATTAATACTGTTCTGTGGTAAGACCCGCCCATTGGGAGGAGCCTTCCTGAAGTAGAAAGAGTTGTTTGTTTCAACAGAAACTCCCCCTTGTATCTACCGAGCCTATTCAGACCCTGGCTCAACCACCCTCAGGTACTCAGGGTGGTTTCTTTATTTTTTCCAATTTATCGATTACTTGTTTAGATCCTGTTTGATGAAGTGACAGTAGATAAAGTTGATCGATTATCCGTCGTGATTTTAATGCATATGTTCCTGTTGTGTAAATCACTTTTAATGACTTTGCATGCTCTACAAATAAACTAATTGCCTAACTTGTTACAGCCGCACAATGCATGTTACTGAAGAAGCAAACAGGCTATAGAGCTCATTTCTATCCGTCACACTGGAGGTCACACAGGAGGTCACACTGGAGGTCACACTGGAGGTCACACAGGATGTCACACAGGAGGTCACACAGGAGGTCACACAGGAGGTCACACTGGAGGTCACACAGGAGGTCATACAGGAGGTCACACAGGAGGTCACACTGGAGGTTAAGCTTATGAAGTACCTTGCCAAAAGACATAACGTTAGCAAACCGCGGCGAACGCTCTATTACTACTCTACTGCTACGGCTACAGCCACATTTTCGCATCGGCGCCAACAAACACATCACGCGGTTGACTTCCACTGCGGCTGGTTTAAGCCATATTCTGTCTCAACGTTACTCTTTCTACTTCACCGTTTTATGCGTACAGAGATTGTTGACAAATGTTGCAAGAAAAGCCGTCAGATTTTGCTAACTAACGCCCCACGGGACAGATGTTGAGACTTTTGAACAGCCATGTTTCAGTTGCTAGAAGATTTTGTAGAGACCATTATATTTGAGCTGTACGCCAATCAAAAATGTGCATAATTTGACGATTCTGCTGTTCTTTTTGCGCGAGGCAATTTGTTGTTGAATAAGCGCCAGCACCAAAGCTGACCCTTCTGTTATTTGAGCCGTATGTGCAGATTTCTTTTGGCTTTTACATTTATTTACATTAGCGACTAGATCCAAAATGGCTGCCGGTGGTGCACAGGCCACATGTCTGAACCGATTAGTCATGTTTGAGCGCCGCACGTTGGAACAGCCATTCTTCCGTCTGTGGTACTGCTTTTTTCATTCTACAACAATCACATATTTGTCTAATACAAACTGTCTAACCACTAATTGAACAACCTCACAAGTTTTTGTTTTCAAACCACAGTCTCCCAACGCGACTGCATATATTAACATGTTACACTCTGAATCTAACACGGTCAAACGTTTCCTCTTGAGAGCCTTCGCTTCTCGTATGTACAATGAAGACAATAGCAGACACGCAGCGGCTCTAATGGCTTTTACAGTGCACCGCAGGATAGGACACAATGTACCGGTACTGTAATGGCAAGCAGACTGCAGACAGAGAGCAGCTGTCCTTACACTGTACTTCTGATGCACAGTAATCAGAGTGTTTAGACCCAAAGTGCAGGTATTTCTCAGTGAGGCCGATGCTTTTCCATGGACAAGTACAGTTAATGCTACATGTAATGGACATACAAATTGTCTAGCATGTTGTTACGTTCTAGTTGTTGCATGTACAAAGTTGTGATGTTTTCCTCGTGTCTGGGTGAACTTCCTTGAGGTTAGAGATGGAAGATTTGAGAAAAATGTCTCATGGCAATTTTTCTGACAAGAATTGCGGTTGCGATTAGATTTGCGCTTTAATTATCGTAATTTGTTCAAATTTTAAAATGTGTTCAAGAGACTGAAATATGAACTGAGAAATGATCTATTCCAGAGCATTTGTACAGTTTGTACAGATATAAACTACAGAGTTAGCCGTTTTTACCCAGAATGAGGATTTAATTATGGCACTTCAAAAATGTAAGAGTTGCTAATTGCAATTTAACTTGCAGCCAAATTCTGCTTTCCCCTAACGACCTAAAACACACCTAGGTAACCTTTCAGTACTTTTGACCATGAATCTCGCTCATCACCTTGAGATGGGTCCCCAGGTGAAAATATAAAGGACACATTTCCCAAAAGGTAAAAATACTGGTTGAGAAATGAACAGAAGTCTTGCTCTTGAGTGCAATGTTGTCAGCTTCATGTATTGTAGCTGATTATTTATTGTATTGTAAGAAGAGACATCTTTCAATGTGTTTTACTGATCATCCAAACTATTTAAAGCAGTCCCAACAGGTGCCTCACGCTCTTAACACATTTCAAGCATCCTGATTATTCACCAAGATGAGTTTATAAGCACTTCTTGTGACTTTCAGAGACCAGAACAACTTACTAGATTCACGCTGCGGAAATAGTTGGCGCGAAACAGAAATTGCACCTTCGTGTACTGGGTAATTTAGAGTGATGCTGGCTGACATTTTAAGTGTCCCGGAAAGGAAGGCATCGAGGTGGAAAATTGTGTGATTCACCAGCATTTTTCCCTGTAAGACTTTGTGATTAAAGTCGTGTTTGCTGGATATGTTTAGTTCTCCTCACTAAAGTTGACCAGACAGTCGACTGCTAGAGTTAATACATTATTTATGATCACAGAAACGCTACAACACGGCTTTAAAAATAGGCTTAAGATATTCTATTTGCGGCTATGATATTGTTTGGTCTACAAGAAGACATTTAAATTGTGGTTGTGAAAGTATGCAAAAGTGATATGGAGTACACAGTCTATAAAAAGAAAAAAAGGACATTTCAGTGCATGCTCTTTTGTCCAACTTGAACCTCAACCGAACCGTTTACAAGCTTGTGTTTCCTCAGAATGTGTCTGTGGCGTGACGTTTCAAACACTAAGTCTGTGGATTTCTGCAGCTCGTAGGGATCCAGGCCTCACAGCCGTGAAGTGCCACACCAGTGTCTTCAGGAGCTTAAGCTTGAATTAATGAATGAAACCTTTATTGCCCCAAGAGGGATCTGTCTTTTACAATAAAGCACATCAAATCATTACATAAAGTAAAGAAGACACATAGAGGCCACAGAAGAAAACTGTTTGGCAAGATTAAAATACAAATGCCTCTTTTTGTCTCCCTTCGAGGAATCACAACTGCATCACCACTAGGGCTGCAGCTATCGGCTATTTTCTTCAATTAAAGGCGTAATGGAGGATTTTTTGGCCCAAATCTCATTTCCTCGTGGCGTGGACTGCCGATTAGTCCTGCCACATATCTATCATAGAACGCACCTACTGCTCACCTGCAGCCTCGTCGGCACGTCCCTATGAGAGCAGCACGTTTCCCCGTGTTTAAGCGCATGGATCTATCATAATATATGTCTACGGGACAAAATTAAGACAGAGAAAGACAGTTCGAGCTGGCTCAGAAGAGACGGAAATCTACGGGAGACGAGAGATGCGATGCTAATAAACGGCCGTCTAGCCGCGAGGCTGTTGTGTAGGTCCGCATGGAGGAGTGCGCATGCGCACTTACGCTTGAGTTCTCAAATCGGCGAAAAATCGTCCATTAAGCCTTTGATTGAGAAATCTATGAATGTTTTATATTCTATAAAAATATTTTACAGAGATGATGATTGCAGACGAATCTTCACTAAGGTCGGCCATTTTTCAGCATTAGCTCTGTGAGTCATTGGCTTGAGCCTCTGTGTCTCTGGCCCTCGGCGTAGACTTCCTGTTTCATCTGGCGGTCCGCGGTGATCTTTCACACAATAAAGCTCTGCTCCATAGACACACGTGTGATTGTAGTTTAGTCTCCTCTGCTGTGTTTTAGTTGCTACAGGCGCAGCGCAGAAACAAGCTCTGTATGAAAGTGCTCAATGCACCACAGAGTCACATGGTTTTAATTAAATATATAAAGTAAACAAATCGTTGAGCCATTTAAATAATTGAAACATTTTTGTAATTGAATTACTCGATTGATTGCTTCAGCTCTAATCACAACCCTTCGTCCAGATGGCAGGAGTCAGTATTCAGTCCACACTCTTCAGAGCAAGATTCAAAGAAGGAGTGCACTGTTTATTTGTTTCACGTTGAGTGCTCTTATGAAGGGCTTGACCGCGCCAGAGTGACCTGAGTGTTGATCTAGCTGCCCCAGTTGGACTCTGATCTCGTGCTATCCGTCTGCAGTTTGTTCAATAAAAGCACCCAGGTATTTCAATCTTTCCACTTGCCCTAGAACGACATCTCGATATTATGATATTGCTCTGGATCCCTGCAAACTGCCATGATTTTTGTTTTCTTTGAGCTGATTTCTAGCTGGAATTCCCTTGACCTTATGTCGACCTAGTGAGCAGGTGGATGTAACCAATCACAACAAGTAAGAACTTTCAGAAGCAGGTGGCTTTAGTTAGCCCTTGAAAAGCAGAATAAAGACATAAGTCGTAAATGAGACATGAGTCGTAACTTTAATTTGAGATCTGGCCAGTGACTCTCCAATCTTTTCATACCAAGTACCATCCAAAAAAAGACTTGTGATTCTGAATACCAGCAGATCTAAACCAGGTCTATTATATAACAGCACGTTTTCAAGTCAAAACCATGTCTATAATGGGTCTAAAATAGAACAGCATCAATGGAGGACAAAACTGTTTAAAATGTTCTCTTAGTTGAAGAGCGTATGCCAGTCTTTCATGTTTTTGTGGGACAGTAGTTGTGTGAATACTGTATACTTCATAGTTTTACACCAGTCAAGTGGCTGTTTGTGTAGAAAAGATGAGGAAAAAAGTAGAACATTACAGGAAGGACATAAACACACACTTGTATCTCAAATCTAGGGACAATTTACTTGCAAAGGACAATTTTCTGGCAGCTTAAACACTAATTTAACAAAATAAAAGTGTTGTCATGTATTTATTTTCATCAAATTATAACTATTGTGTGAATTAGAGAGTTTGGGCCCTTGTTTACAATATGGTTGCTATGGAATTACATCTAAGTACGTCACATCTGTTTCCCCAAGTCAAACCAAGAAGTAAAATGATAAACTTGACAGAAATTGTCAGAGCAGAACTGCAGAAGGAGCTCGCCACAATAAGAGAATCGGATCTGTAGAGTCTTTGGCATGCCTCCCGGTCCTCCTTATATTTTTCTCGACTCGTTTTTGACATGATTAAGAAACATTAAGAGTCGAGGGGCAGATCACTATTCATCCCACAGCCCCAGACTGCGCTCCAAGCCACATTCTCACGGCGGAGCCTCTGGATTTATTTCAGGTTTATCTGCAGATCTGTCAGGTCAGAACTGCGCGGAGAACATGTGAGCGGAGCAACAGATGCAGGACATTACAGAGCCGCGTGTAACTCGACACTGTAATTACTCGAAGGTGACTGGATCCCCAGAGGCCGGCGCAGCCAACAAAGAACAATAAAAGTGGAGAAAAAAAAGTCAGGGGGGGGGGGGGAAATGAACTCGGTGGACCCGGGCCAGAATGAGCAGACGCACACGGGGCGAGGGAAGGGAAGCGGGTCCAGACAAAGCCGCTTTTCAGTGAGTTTGAACACAACACGAGCTGCATTTGAGATCCGAACTGAGACTGGACAAGGCTCGGAAAACACACTTTGTCCACTTCAGACTAGTGTTTGCAATGTGACCTTTTGCAGCAAGTCGTTTTAAGTCGTCATATTATGTCGTTAGCCTTGGCGTTATTTGGACAGCAAACATTAGTTAAGGATGTCAAGATTATTGGGTAAATTGATAATTATGTATATTATAATGAATCAAGTCACATGATAACCGTAAGAGGTAAAAATAATTTAATAACGAGAATCAAAGACAGCTCAATCTTTACTCCAAAAAACAAAAACAACATATAAAGTACTTTTTTATCTGGCTGTTTGCATGCCAATATCATTACTTTTTTTGTTCAGAACATTTGATTTCATGAAGCTATTGAGGAATGGCAAAGGATTTCACTGTTAACGCAATCGTGAATGATCCGATATTGTGACACTAATGTATTTGACATAGAAATAACCTCAAAGCTTATTTAGCATAAACGCGTTAAACAAAAGGGACAAGGGGCGCTGGGACTGCATCTGTTGCCACAGCTAAAAGTGAAAGAATTTGAGTGAAACTGAAAACGGTGGCTATCAGTTGCCATTCTTCGCCTACAGCGGTTCCAATCAGTCACACTTCTTACATGTGAGGTGGCTTTAGTGT
The DNA here is from genome assembly GCF_026437365.1 of Eucyclogobius newberryi. Classification (NCBI taxonomy): domain Eukaryota; kingdom Metazoa; phylum Chordata; class Actinopteri; order Gobiiformes; family Gobiidae; genus Eucyclogobius; species Eucyclogobius newberryi. The sequence continues at coordinate 31,229,956 of NW_027316167.1, read as the reverse complement.
CTTGCCCAAGGACATAACTTGGGAATGCATTTACAGTCGTGACATACACCGTCGGCCTTACCCGGGAGGAGTCTTCAGGCCAGAGTGCAGTGCATGGCTTTGATATATAAAAGAAAAACACCTTCAAATTATACAACAAAATACAATGTTAAGCGAGCGTAGCTTGCTGGACGCAGCTGCATGTAATGTAAAAACTATTAAACAATATATAAAAGTAGCAACACATTGTCACAACCCCATTTTAAGTGTAAATTTACTTAAAAGATACATATTATGCTTTCTCAGGTACTAAGTATTGAACTATAACATCATTATTTTACATTTTGTTCATTGTTGACAGCAATATTGATCTAAAACGGCATAATAACAACAATAGGTCTGTTTACTTCCTGTTCAAAATGGCAGAACTGATAAGCCCCGCCTCTTCATAGTGGCACTTTGTAACCAGCAGCAGATTGTCAAGTGGCTTCGTGACATTTTAGAACCTACATGCATCGATTTGAGACTTTGTTTTTCAAATAATCCAAGTACAGTACAGCGATGTGGTGCCGGACGAATGATGAGTAAACATTAAAAGCTCATTAAAGTTGATTTTGCGTCACATGTTCCCTTTAACAACAGTTGACACTTGACGCCGTTTTCTTAAAGGACTGAAAAGAGAAGACTTGAGAGGTTTAGCAGTATCAAGGTTTATTTTAGCAACAGTGTAATGGGACATACACCAGTGTTGTGGGGCTGGTGTTGATGGTTTGGACATGTAGAGAGGAGAGATAGTGAACATACGGGTGATGAGGTTAGAGCTGCCAGGACACAGGAAGCCTGGAGGAAGACTAAAGAGATTTATGAGCGTAGATGAGGAGGACAAAATGGAGAGAACAAGAAGTTGGTTTGAGGGACATAGGAGGAGGATAAAAGGTGATGATTCACTTTGGTAATATTGAAAAGGGGAAGCACAGAATACTCTGGTGGGTATTTTTGTTAAACTTTTTTGATAACTGACAATTGAGCCCTGAATCATTCTGCCATCTATTGAACCTGGACAAAGGTTTTGACTGACCACTTACACCACTCATCCAAGAAGCTCAGTAGTTTTGACAGGGATGTGGTGAGTCACTGCCTTATGTCTGTCTGAAGGAGGTGCTAACTACACTGAATGTATCTGTTTATGTGTAAACAGTCTAATTTATTCATGGTTCATAGTTGCCATTTTGATTTTCAAGATTGAGTATTTCGTGCATACGTTAGAACACACTCAGGAACACTGTTTTTTTATAGAATCAAATACACTTTTAAACAGAAGACTTTTGTATCATGTTTACGAAGAGCAACTACACTTCAGGAAATGAATTGTAGCCGCTGTAATTGCTACTTTGTCTTTCTTGGTCGACATAAAGACTTGCCCTTTGTTTTTTTCTCTTGTGAAAAAAACGCAGTGTATACAGTGATGTATTAGCAAACAGCTTCTTCATCACTGTGCAGACACTCCTAAAACTCCAGCAAACTCACTCCAATGTTTCTCCTTTCTGCTGATGCTGATCTGTGATATAATTAAGTCATTTTATGAGCGCTAAACAAACTGGTTGACCAATTAATTGACTAAACAAGTAAATGACTACAGCCTCAATTTACCTTAATGCATAAATATTCTTATCACAACGAGGTAAAATAGTCATCCTTATAACATTGTACAGTGAATACAGAGTCCAAGTTATTCAAAGCATCTGGAATCTGGGACAATTCCAGGTCCTGTCTGCTCTCACAAAAGCAGTAAATCAGACACTTTACAGCCAGCGCTGACCACTGCAGTGACCAGAGCAGCATGAAGCGCTCTGACAAGCAGCACAATGAAGAAAACCCATGTAGCGTATAAACATGAAATTCTTTTGAAATGGAGGCTTTGCTGAATCAACATTACTTTAGTAGGGATGGTTTTCGGTTATAAGTGAGATCAGATTTTTTGTCCCCATAGGGAAATTTGTTCTCTGCATTTCCATCGTTCAGTGGTTCATCTCCTCAAGAACAGTTCAGCGCTTGGGAACCCATTTCAGATCTTTGTTCAGGACCATTTTACTACCACAGCTGGGAGATTTTAACCTGGTGCATTTTTTGGGTTGATGGAGAAAAATAAGTCTCTGGAGGAAACCCACCCAGACACGGGGAGAAACATGCAAAGTCCACATTTCAGTTTTTCATTTATCAATAACAATGTTGCTGGCATTTGGCACGGTTATTTCTATGTTCTATGTGCTCATGTGTCCCGTTTTCAGTTTTTCCTCATATTTGTCGTTTTAAAATGGAAAAATAGAAGAGCAATTAGGCTGAAAATCTGGCTGTATTACACAATCATGCAACACATTATTGTATATACCAGATAAAAACATATTGATATTATTTTATGAAGAAAATGAAAAGTGAATGGCACTTATCATAAATGTGTAGGCCTATATTGTTATTTGAATCATATAATTGGTAATCAGCAACATCAGTAAGACAAATATCAGCAATCAGCTAAAAAAAATCTAAATCTAAATTACAACATGGTTAAAAGCCAAACTATATTCAAGATAATTTAGGATTAGGAACAAAAACAAATGGCTTGCATACATTTAATAAATTGTAAATGCTTTGGTTGAGGTTCAAATATAGTCAAAAAGTGATCAATGAAGTGAAAAACTAAGAGTAGGTCTACACTACAACTTGTATATTAAATCATCTATTTTTTCCAGATTTTTCAAAATATAGAGAATAAACTTGTTTTTCTAATTTTGCATATCTCAAACACAACAATATCACCAACACTGTCTTTTGATGAGGCGTTCTCTCTGATATGTAGAACTTAAACACAGTCCAAGTATTTCCCTGCGCCAGTGGAAATGCAGTATTTCATGTGGACAGGTTTAAGGGAGGCTTAATGCAGCTGTATGTGAGTGAACTGGCCTGTGTCTGCCGAGCGTTCAGATGCACAGTCGGACAGTACTCCTGGGCCCATGACTTCAGCCTGCAGACATTTCCTCTCACCACAAGCTTTGGCTGTGATTCCCGTTATATAAAGCACTTTTTTTTCTCTCATCTTCCTCCTTTTTTTTTTTTTACACCACCTCCCAACACTCCCCCCACAAGATCCATTAAACTGGCTGCTGACGCGAACAAAGAAACCGGGCAGAGACAGGACATGAAGAGAGGGAGACATATCTATACCGTGGAGGAGGCCAACGCAGTATCTGGAAGAGAAACAAAAACTAACTGGTTATTAAGGCTGCACAATATATCTGTGTACAAGTACCGACTACATAACCCCAAGATCCTCTATCTATCACAAATGTTGAAAAAGGCATTCTTTATTCCTGTTAAATTAAATTAGCCTCAATTTAGATTTAGTTTTGTCTCTGTTAAGTTTTTATTTTGACAAAGTTTGACTAACATAAAGCCAAGAATATGTGTCAAACTGTATGTTCATATTGCAGTACTAAACACATCAGCACTTTCCCATATCATGCAGCCAAACTCATTTTAGACACCTTTACATAATGGGTGAAGCAATTTTCATTTTATGTAATGCAGAAGAGCTGTTCCATACAACAACAAGAGCAAACACAGACACAAAGACATAGGGAGGAACAAAGTGGTCCAGAAGCCCAAATACTGTCTGGAAAAGCATTTTAAATGCTAACAGAACAACCAGTTTACTTTTCTGAGGTAACACCAGGTCAACAACCTTCATTAAGTCTCAGATGTGACTTCAAATACACATAATTTGCAAGGAAACGTCTTAAAAGAGGGAGAGGTTGTGTTTCCTTTTGAATCAATAAAGAGGTTTTTTCATGCCAGACCACGCCTCCACAGCACTGCAGACTGTTTCCATGGCGTTAAATTTATTTGTCTCTTTAGCTTAAATTTCAGGCATCATTCGTTCACTCTTCAGTCAATCATCAGGTGATTCTGTGACGTTATGCTCTGAATGATGTGATTTAGTGCATCTTTTCTTGAATACAGCTTTACGCTCAAACACTGATACTTTTCTGCTCCCACTCCTCCTATTGGTCATGCTCTGTCACGCCCTGAATAAGTGTCAGGTGGAGTTAACCAATCCCAGTCAAGTGTGTATTCTCAGAAGCAGTAAATGGCATTAGTTGGCCTTTAATGACAACAGTATGCGCTACAGATGACAGATGTAATGGCAGGAATCACTGGAATGAATATACATATTGTTTGTGACCTTGTTATTTTGTATAATGTATTGGAAAGCTTGAAACATTGAATATGAAATAAAAATCCAGCTGAGCACAGACGAGTCACTCAAGCTTTAGAGCAGTGACCCGGGCAGGGGCAGATTGCAGTTCAATTATGCAATTAACACCCATTAAATAAGAATTATAATACAGTCGGCATCGGTAAGCCAATAATAAAAGGCAAAAACAGCTGATCAGAGAGTCTGGTGCGGTTCAGTGGTAAAGTCGAGTTGGACTGTGATGGAAACAACTATTGACTTTTATTTAATGACAGAGAAGAGGAAAATCTGTCATTCAGAGTCCAGACCACACAAAAACCAGACCAGCTCGCATGGAGACCAGGGGGATCACGTCGGGACCAGATCAGAGTCTGATGATGCACTGGAAACGCTCATACTGGTTTAATCCAACCAGCTAACCAGCCAGTCGGATTTTGTGAGTCCAAAAACTGAAATCACAAGGCAACAACTCAGATAAACCCAAGGACCATCCGCATCACTGTAACTGAGGTTTCCTTGTACACTTTAGACACTATTTGTTTTGCCAAGAAGAAGGAACTCCTTCTGAGGGCACACTTATGTAACTGTGACGGGTTAATCTGTGGTCAACCGGGCGCAATAGCAAAGACTAGTTGCATTGTTATAGTAGGTTCAAGGCATCCAGAGTTACAATTAATGATGAATGATGAGTGTATTAAACAAGTGCAGAAACCAAATAAAACAGCTTGGCATTACAGTAGATCATAAATCAGCATGGAAACAGCATATAATAAGATCTGTATTAGCTTCAATTTAAAGATGTTCAACTTTTTGAAACCCGACACACACTAAAGCTGAACACATTATCCAACTTATATTATTGTCCCAATATGTCCCATATTGGTCAAATGCAAACGCTGACCTGACTGAAAAACTACATCAGATCCAGAAAAGAGCACGCACTGTACTGAAAATAAATTACAGAGCGAATATGTAATAAACAAAGACTTAAATTGGTCATTTGTGAAGGATCGGCCGCCGTATTCTCTGCTTACGTTTATTAAAAATGTTTCAGAAACTCAAACTCCATTCATGCTGTACAAACATCTTGATTTAGTCATGAAATATGTGTTTACAACAACGTCAGGCGTGCGATGGGAAGGAACTTTACCTCGCCAAAAGTGATGACATGATAAGTATAAGTGGAATCAGATTGGCAGTCAAATCTTATTTAAGTCCACAATAAAAGAATATCTGGACCGTGACGGTCAGAGCGCTGGTTGGACAACTACAAAAGTGTCAGATGTGTTAAGTGGATATATAGATGTAGTTTGCAGGATTTATTGAGGGATCGCTCCGTTTTTATTGGCATTGTACCGTACTTTTGGACTTTAAGCCACTACTTTCCCCCCACGCTTTGGTCGGTCATTACAACGGTGCATCTAATTTATAGATTTTACTGGCTAACGGCCAGCGGGGGGCACTCTAGCAGGAAGCTCAAGTATTTGACACACTGTAGAACTGTCGTTGTGTTTTCTATATTTTAAGCTTCAAAACGCTGTGTTTTTTACAACAATCAGACTCATATTCACAGAGAAATTACCGGTAGTCAAATGAAGAAGTGAAACTAGACACCGCAGAACGCAGACACACGAGGAGCGCGGACATGAGATATACGGAAGTCTGCAGTTTAGAACCTGCCACATTGAAATGAGACTTTCTTGGCCCGACCAGACCCACGAGTCAAAAGACAACCTGTGTATCACTTCCATGGAACATCTTTGCGTGTAAATATCTGATGTTACAGCTCCCTCGATAAGAAGCACAAGCTCAGGAGCAGATGAACCAGATGTGAAGACACAGACACAGACACAGGTAAATCAGCTCACACAGAGTAATCGAGGACAGAGGGGACAGAAGGGAACAGCTGTGAGGCCTGTATATGTACAAGTTCTATTTTCTTCGTAAATTTTGTGCGCGCAGTTTTTATTCAGGGGCATTGTATAGCCCGAAAAGTACGATCATTTTATGTGGTAATAAATATAAATACATATAAATAAACCACCTGTCACTCAAGAGCCAAAACAAGAGTAGGAGGGGAAAAGTAGGCAGTGATTGCATAGAGCTGTAGTTATAAAACAGGAGCGCGTTGGATAATAATATTAAAAAAAAAGATTTCAAACTGGCAGAATGTCACCGAGTCATCATCACAATTAAATGTATTATTTCCATTAAAAAGATATAGGGTACAAGCTAATTTCTCTTAATGGATTTCAGTGCAAGTAATACAATTTATGGTATTATTTCCAGCCAACGATTAATGATTGAAGCCATGAAAAAACAATTACTAAACACTTGGACATTGGAAGTGTGTAACAAATTGAATGTTGACTATTAATTATAAATATAAGCAATAAATGTCAGAAGAAGCATAACTAGATATGTTTTTACTAACTCATTCAGCCTTATACCAAAACCATCTGTTTTTTAAAACATACAGTATATTTCAAACTGAGCACATTGAAATCCCATTGGGCAGAGGAATGTGACCACTTTAATATAATGGAGCCGCTCGAATGACTGCACCTGGACCAGAACAGAACCAGGCGCTGGAGGAGAAACATGTCAGCACCAGAACACAGCCAACTCTTTTAGAGGCCCATCAACTCTCCTCTTTTTCCACTTGGATATTAGACTCCTGATCACAGTTACAGATCTTTGGCCAACAGTGGAGTATTTTTAGGCCTTTCTCCTGCAGCCTTCGATCAGGCGAGAGATTCTGGCAGATTTGGACGATTGCTGTGGAAGTCCTTTGATCAGGGGCAGTTCCCGCAACGCTGCCGAAGGCAGCGTTGCAACTGTCTGACCAAACATGCGGGCTGCGCCCGCATGTTTGGTACCCCGTCGCCCCTGGCAAGTACAGTGAACTAGCCCATGCCGAAGGCATGGATCATGCATACTTACTCCTGCTATGACAGAAATAGTCAACAATTAGTGAATGGGCGTAGCCCATTCACTAATTGTTGACAACAGCAGCGCGAAGCGCTGCATTCCTCCAAAAACCCTCCTGGCATCGTCCCGTACGCGAGAATCCATGCCGCAGGCATGGGCCATGCTTGTATCTGCTCAAATCAATGGAAGTCTATGGGGAGTGGGCGGGGCATCCCGACGGAATAGGGAGTGACGAGCGCGTAAGCGCTCGTAATGATGATTCCACCCCATGGCGGCATGGGGAAGGCTTAGAGCTTTCAAACGATGTATAATTTGTTGTTATAGTGGAAACGGCTATATTGTTTTTGCTAAAAATATTATTATTAGGCCCGAGCGCCACAAGCTGGCGAGAGGCCTATTAATCTCGTAAGGCCGTGCGAAGCACGGCTGCGAAAGTGCGCACGTAGTGCGCACGAAATCGAGCGCGAAGCGCTCGCCCACTTCCAAACACTCACTAACGCACTCCTTCACTCATGCACGCCCCGTGCATACTAATTAGTAGTAGGAAAATGGAACATTACCGTTGTAAACGGGCGAAGCCCGTGCAAAAGTGCGCACTAAACGAGCACTTTACATTGAGATGACGACCGCGAAGCGGTCGTCATCCCCATATAAAGCACTCATTTGCGCTAAGTAGCTCACGAATACGTTCCCCATCTCTTGCATGTTCCGTGCATATAAGCATGTAATGCAAAAATTGAACATTATTACTGTATAGAGGGCCAAAAACACAAAGTGGGCGGAGCCCACTCAAAATTAACGAAAGTACCCGTCAGTGACCAGGGACCCACACCATGAGGTAGGAAAGCGCGAGCGCTTTCCGAAAATGTATAGTTTATGATATTTGAAAAATGGGAAACATTGTTTTCGCATCGGAATATTATTCTTTCTTTCTTCTTCTTCTTCTCGGGACCAACCCCCCTATTTTTCACCCAGTGAACATTGACGAAAAGTCACAAAAATGTTCACACCTCTAAAAATCGTGCCTCTCTACATTCTGGCTATTTCCCTTTTCTAAAATAAAAAAAATTGGCGCGTCAGCGCCCCCAAATGTACCAAAAATGCATTGAGAGATGGGAAATGACCCAAAAAAAATCTGATCGTAGAATCATGAAATTTGGCGCAGAGGTAGATGGTGACAAGAGAAGTAAAAAATATTATTACGGCAACGCCGTCCGCCCAACCAAATGTCGGCCATATTGCTTCAAAAATGGCTAAACATGACTTCGGAGTTTTTCCAAACGTCGTACTTTTACGAACTCCTCCCAGGGCGTTGGCCCTAAAAAGCTGAAATTTGGTGAAAATGCTACTGAGGAGTGGGACATCAAAAGTTAGCCAAATTACATTGATACCTCTCACGGTCTCTGTGCGGCGAAGCCGCAAACTGTAGCTAGAATTTCAGAAATCTCCCATATTTAAAATTTCTGCCGTTTGCGCAGATAAAGTCCGAATTGCGTCAAACTAGAATCAGTTGTTAAACTCTTTGCCCTAAACCTACTTGAAGTGAAATAAATTCATTTGGCGCCACAGCGCCCCCTACAGATTTTATATGGAGGTTAAATGTTTAGTTTTGCGAAATTATATGAAATTTGACACACAACTCAATTTTAGCATCCCCATCAAAAAAGTCAATGAGACCCATGATGGTAAAACAAAGGGGAGAAGATGTGACAGCGTCACAGATTCAGCAGTAGGCGTAATAAAAGGACAATTGGGGCGCGTTAGCGCCCCCTCCTCTTGCGGCGTGGCGGCGGTGTGGCGGCGGCGTGGCGAGGGCCGATCATTGCCGCTTGCGGCTATATTTTTTATTATTTTTCTTGTTCTTCTGCTTTTTGAGCTCTAATTTGACCCCCTGAACATATTCAAAAACTCACCAAACTTTACCCAAAATTCAAAATCGGCGAAATTTTTTTTTTTTCTTGGCCATTTTTTTTTTTTGTTAAAAAATGGCGCGACAGCGCCACCGACAAAAGTCAAAATACATTGCGCCTATGGGAGACGCCCCGAGGTAAACTTTGTCGTAGAGCTACGAAATTCGGAACACGCATTCCTCTTGTGAGGACAAAAAACAAATATTATTGTGGCCACGCCCCCAGAATTACCCTATGCCCGCCATCTTCCTTTGAAAATGAAAACACGCTGTGTTAGCCATTTTGTTCACGTCAAACTTTGACGAACTCCTTCTAGGGCGTTTTGCCCACCGACTTCAAAATCGGCGGACGTCCTCTGGACAAGTGGGGCATCTAAAGTTATCCAATTTTTTGAGATACCTTTTACGGTCTGTGTGCGGCGCAGCCGCAAAGTTGGACAACTTATTTTGGGATATTGCAGATCTAAAAATTGTTCCCATTTGATCAAAACAAGTCCGATTAGGACCAAATTTGAATCAGTTGTTCAACTTTCTAGTTTGGACCAGTTTATGCTGACAAAATTGAAATGGGCGCGATAGCGCCCCCTACAGAGTGACCTTTAAATTAACATTGAAGGTCAAAAATTAGTTTTACCAAAATTTTCTAAACTTTACCCAAAATTCTATTTTGGCGTCGCGATCAAAAAAGCCAATCAGACAAATGCCTTAATTTTTACGGCGTAGTCGTAGCGATGACATAAACCTCCCATGTTATCCCTATGGGAAAACCGCTAAATCTCTCGAATATCCACATTTTTATGTTTTACACTTTAATGAAGTCCTCCTAGTGCGTTTTGCCCACCGACCTCAAAATCGGTGTACGTCCTCTAGACAAGTGGGGCATCTAAAGTTATCCAAATTTTAAGGATAGCTTTTACGGTTCCCTGAATTCTGACTATTTGGCCTTCAGAGTGGCCTATAAACAATAGATTTTTTCCAAATGACATTATATTTTGCACAAAATTCTAATTTGCAATCCTGATCATAAAAGTATGAGAGCCAAAGTCATATTTTGTACGGCGTAACCGTAACGATGACAGAAACATCCCATGATATCCTTATGGGAAATTCGCGAAATTGCTCAAATCACCACATTTTTACGCTTCACACTTTAACGAACTCCTCCTAGGGCGATTGTCTGATCAAACTCATATTTGGGGAAAATCATCTACACAAGCGGGCCATCAAAAGGTATCCATATTTTGATTCTAAGTGCTACGGTCTCTGTGTGGCTGACCCGCAAATATATGTCAGAAATGGGAAAACAGCGAAATCTCTAAAATGACCACATTTTCACGCTTCACACTTTCACCAACTCCTCCTAGGCCGATTGCCCGATCAAGCTCATATTTGGGGAAATCATCTACACAAATGGGGCATCAAAAGTTATCAATATTTTGATTTTAAGTGCTACGGTCTCTGTGCCGTGGAGCTGCAAATATACTGTCACAAATGGGAAAAACGCCAAATCCTTGAAATGTTCACATTTACGCTTCACACTTTAACAAACTCCTCCTAGTGCGTTTGGCTCACCAATCTCAAAATCGGTGTACCTCCTCTAGACAAGTGGGGCATCTAAAGTTATTCAAATTTTATGGATAACATTTACGGTCTCTGTGCAGCTGAGCCGCAAACTTTTCGCAGAATTTGGACTATTTGGCCTTCAGAGTGGCCTATAAACAAGAGTTTTTCCAAATGACATGACATTTTGCACACAATTCTCATTTGCCATCCCCAAAATAAAAGTATGGGAGCCAAAGTCATATTTGGTAAAGCGTAGCCGTAGCGATGACAGAAACATCCCATGTTATCCCTATGGGGAAACCGCAAAATCTCTCAAATGACCACATTTTTACACTTCACACTTTAACAAACTCCTCCTAGGGCGATTACCCGATCAAGTTCATATTTGGAGAATATCATCTACACAAGCGGGGCATCAAAAGTTATCCATATTTTGATTCTAAGTGCTACGGTCTCTGTGCGGTAGAGCCGCAAATATATGTCACAAATGGGAAAAACGCCAAATCCTTGAAATGTTCACATTTACGCTTCACACTTTAATGAACTCCTCTGTGGGCAATAGCTCGATCAAGTTCATATTTGGGGAAAATAATCTACACAAGCGGAGCATCAAAAGTTATCCATATTTTTATTCCAAGTGTCACGGTCTCTGTGCGCTGGAGCTGCACATTTGACCAACATTTGTGTTCATTTGCACTGGTTAAGCACAGCATTGTACATGTCCAATGTGTCGCTGTCTTAGTTCTTAGACAATTACGTTAGCGCCAACTCTGTAAAATGCAGAGAGCAGAGTCGGAAGGCCGGCGGCCCGCGAGGGCCGTTGGATGCCGCTTGCGGCTTTAATTTTTATTATTATTTTTCTTGTTCTTCTGCTTTTTGAGCTCTAATTTGACCCCCTGAACATGCTCAAAAACTCACCAAACTTTGCCCAAAATTCAGAATCGGCGAAAAATTTGATTTTTTCTGGGCCATTTTTTTTTTCGTTAAAAAATGGCGCGACAGCGCCACCGACAAAAGTCAAAATACATTGCGCCTATGGGAGACGCCCCGAGGTCAACTTTGTCGTAGAGCTACGAAATTCGGGACACGCATTCCTCTCTTGAGGACAAAAAAAAAATATTACTGTGGCCACGCCCCCAGACTTACCCTATGCCCGCCATCTTCCTTTGAAAATGAAAACAAGCTGTGTTAGCCATTTTGTTCACGTCAAACTTTGACGAACTCCTCCTAGGGCGTTTTGCCCACCGACTTCAAAATCGGCGTACGTCCTCTGGACAAGTGGGGCATCTAAAGTTATTAAATTTTTTGAGATACCTTTTACGGTCTGTGTGCGGCGCAGCCGCAAAGTTGGACAACTTATTTTGGAATATTGCAGATCTAAAAATTGCTCCCTTTTGATCAAAACCAGTCCGATTAGGACCAAATTTGAATCAGTTGTTAAACTTTCTAGTTTGGACCAGTTTAGGCTGACAAAATTGAAATGGCCGCGATAGCGCCCCCTACAGAGTGACCTTTAAATTAACATTGAAGGTCAAAAATTAGTTTTACCAAAATTGTCTAAACTTTACCCAAAATTCTATTTTGCCGTCCCGATCACAAAAGTCAATCACAAAAATGCCTAAATTTTTACGGCGTAGTCGTAGCGATGACAGAAACCTCCCATGTTATCCCTATGGGAAAACCACAAAATCTCTCAAATTACCACATTTTAATGTTTTACACTTTAACGAACTCCTCCTAGTGCGTTTTGCCCACCAACCTCAAAATCGGTGTACGTCCTCTAGACAAGTGGGGCATCTAAAGTTATCCAAATTTTAAGGATAACATTTACGGTCTCTGTGCGACGGAGCCGTAAACGTTTCCCAGAATTCTGACTATTTGGCCTTCAGAGTGGCCTATAAACAATATAGTTTTTCCAAATGACATGATATTTTGAACAAAATTCTAATTTGCCATCCTGATCATAAAAGTATGAGAGCCAAAGTCATATTTTGTACGGCGTAACCGTAGCGATGACAGAAACATCCCATGTTATCCTTATGGAAAAATCGCAGAATCGCTCAAATCACCACATTTTTACGCTTCACACTTTAACAAACTCCTCCTAGGGCGATTGTCCGATCAAGTTCATATTTGGAGAATATCATCTACACAAGTGGGGCATCAAAACTTATCCATATTTTGATTCTAAGTGCTACAGTCTCTGTGTGGCGGACCCGCAAATATATGTCAGAAATGGGAAAACCGCGATATCTCTAAAATGACCACATATATATTCACACTTTAATGAACTCCTCCCAGGGCGATTGTCCGATCAAACTCATGTTTGGGGAAAATCATCTACACAAACGGGGCATCAAAAGTTAGTCATATTTTGATTTTAAGTGCTACGGTCTCTGTGCTGTGGAGCTGCAAATATACTGTCAAAAATGGGAAAACGCCAAATCTTTGAAATGTTCAAATTTACGCTTACGCTTCACACTTTAACAAACTCCTCCGTGGGCAATAGCTCAATCAAGCTTTACTTTGGGAAATATCATCTACACAAGCGCGGCATCAAAAGTTATCCATATTTATATTCTAAGTGCTACGGTCTCTGTGCGGCGGCGCAGCAAATTTGACTGACACTTGTGTTCATTTGCACTGGATTGGCCATGTCGAATGTGTCGCCGTCTGTCAAGTTCTTTTTTAATTCAAGACACAATAAGGGCGCCATCTTTATCAAGTCGAAAGCGCAGAGTCGGAAGGCCGGCGGCCCGCGAGGGCCGTTGGATGCCGCTTGCGGCTTTAATTTATTTTGTTTTTGAAAAGACCAAATAAAATCGAAACAGAAATTGAGATTGATCAATATGAAAAAGAAGAAGAAAAAAAACATGATTCTTTTTTTTGCCCCATATCAACCAGCTCTCAACAGTCCCACCCACCTCGAATTTGCATGAAAAACTAAAACATTTAAAACTAAAGAAGGTTCAGAAATATTTAGTGTATGAAACTGTATCTTTAGCTCATTAGTTACTACACCCCCAGGAAACGTTCAATATATACATAGTTTTATATCCGAAAAGTCTATGTAAGTTTGTATTAGTGATTATTAGTATTACCAGTGGAGATTGATAACTTAATGGCTCATATGATTTCATAGAGTACTAAACAAGTAAGCACATATATCAGCTGCATGTGTCTATAAATCGTGTATTGCCTGTTTCATTTCCTCTCGAAGCCTGATAATGATCTACATTGGGACACAAGAGGAAGTTTGACTGATTTTATGCCTTTGTTCACAGATGTAAAAGAGGAAGTGGACTGTCATCTCAGGAAGTCTCACACAGCCACATGTTTGAGATCAGCGCTAGAGTGACACTTCTCTCCCCCCCCCAAGAAAAAAAAACGCAAACATTTTCTAAAGCACCAGATTGAAAAGTGTATAACGAATGGATCCTGTTAAATGTCCTCAGATAGATCATGTTTTATTAAGTCCGAGAGCAGCCTGGAAATCGGCTCTACTTTAACATGCTATGGAAATTCCCTGACATTGGAAAGTCCCCTTCAGCCTCACAGCACTGAGGTTGTGTGTGTCGGAGTGAGCAGATTGTGAATGCATCAGGGTCAGGCCTGGAGATTCACATTATTATACTCTAAAGTAATGGGGAATATGCTTTATATGGACTTATTTAACTTTATATATGTCAAAAATAGAATAGATGAAAATGATAAGCTAAAAAATTACATTTATAGGACATTTAATGGATGTGGATCAGTGCAGTGTTCATGGTTAACTGACTAACAAGCAATAAATGGTTATCAGAGTAAAAAAAAAAAAGGTTAACTGACACATTTCATTTTATCTAGTCTCCTTATTTTCTTACAATACACAATCGTCACAATAAAGGCTAAAGTCTGGCTGTGATGTAACACTGGGATACCAACTGCCATAAAACAACAACACGATAAAGGCTAAAAGGTTCAAATGCAAAATCAGCACCATCAAATCTAAGGTTAAAGGAACCTTTGTGCCCCATGTGCAGGAGTTCAAGTGTCCCGGGGTCATGTGCACGAGGGAAGGATGGAGTGTGATTGACAGTTGGCCCGCTGCAGCGTCTGCAGTGATGCGGTCGCTGTATCCGACTGAAGTCCAAAGGCAAAGGTCTCGATTTATTGCTCAATCTACCTTCTACTGTCACCTGTGGTCATGAGCTTTGGGTAATGACTGAAAGGACAAGGAACTGGGCTTCTCTGTGGCCTGGGAACCCGTCCAGATCCCCCAGAGGAGCTGGAGGAAGTGTGGTTGAAGAGGGAAGTCTGGGCCCCCCTGCTCAGACTGCAGCCCCCCTGACCCGGCCCAGGATAAGCAGAAGATGGATGTTCCAATGCATTTTACAGGACAGACACACAAGACAAATATATGTAATTCAAGTAGTCCCCAGTCACACTCGATGGTGGTAAGTCACTTTTGTCCTGTCCAGCTTTCCTAGGACAGACTGAGCATGAAGTGGCTGCCATTCTGTGACATCGGCCGCTTCAACTATGGAACAGTGTCACACAAGACTTTAAAGGAGCTCAACGCAAAGTCTCTATGAGGATTCAAAACATTGTGTCCTCCAATGTTCACAGAGCGGTATACAACAATACATGAGATTATAAATGACAGTGGAACAGTCAAGGCAAAGTATCAGTGTGTCAGTATAATGTCCCTTGCATGTATTGAATACAGGTGTTTTTATTGCTAAAAATACCCACTGGAAAACATGTCTGACCTGTATCTTGGCCTGGTGGTGTCACTTGCTCGTCTCTGTGGAGATACAAGTTTACATAGTGCTTTTTAAAATAAAAAATCAACTTGCTTTTCCCTTCCACAACTGCTTTGCCTCCTGACTTTGTCCACTGTCTATTCATCAGAGACAACGACAGCTCTTTGGCCCGAGTGCACACCAGACTTCTGCCAGAGAGGAACTGGACTCAAAAACCAACATACAATCTGCAAATAATGTCTTCAGTCTCTCTGCTCCAACAAACATAAAAACTGACGGAAGATTTATATATTTAAACACTTGTAAAAGTAATCCACTTCGACAATACCAAATGTATAATAAATATGTAATGGTCAGTAGCGCTTGATCAAACAGACAAAACACAAGATGAATGAGAAATAACAAACTGGTCTCAGTTTGTGTGAGCTGGTTTCAATGAGGGCTTTTCACGCTATTTTGAAGAACAAAGCGTGAGAAAATGGTCTGTGCTTTTAAATGCAGTCTCTTAAATGTCTCTTGTTGAAATGTGAAAATGTTGTGTAATTGTGTGCAGCAAGTTTCCTATTTGGACCCAGTTCATCCTTGAAAAAGTGGTTTTGATCTCAATAGGCTTTTACCAGGGTAAATAAAGGTTAAAATTAAATTAAATTAAATTGAAAAATAAAAACAATTTGGAAAAATATAAAAATGTAAATTTAAGTTACAATATAACTAAGCATACTAGTGTAAAAAAGTAAAAAATAAAAAAGTGCCCATACAAGTTGCTTTAGTTGCTAAGGACACAGTGAACCATCACCAACCCCAATGACCAATGACGTGTTTTTTTTGTCTTTGATCAAATCAAATTGTGTCTTCAAAGATTTGCTCACAATGCCCATTTTCTAACCCATTATTTTCCATTTCTGCTCTGTAGGTTTTGCAAATTAACTTCGACAACTGTACAACTTTTTTTTTTTTTTTCCAGGAACCCCAGATAAACTTACAAACCAAATCGCTATAGTCTGGGTCAAAAAGCTCTTTCTTTTACCGTGCCTTTTTACCGTTGATCGTAAACCTGCCACTAAACCTGAAGTCTTTTAAAACTCCACACTTGGTCATAAAGTCATCCACTTCCTCCACATCTTAATCCTGCCCCGTATCGTTTTACATTGGTTCTGGGTCGCTCGGTGTGGGTCGGTCACGTCCAGCTGCCATCCAGACGCCCTCCAAAAAAACCGTGACCGTCTCTCGTCCATCACAGCGGTGGGGAGAGGAGGAAAAGGATTGCGTTTTAAACTCTGTGAACCCAAAACGCCTCATTTGTTGAAGCGTTGTCACATTTCCAATCGTTTCAGGAATGTGTTTTTCATTATTTTGGGTAGAATTAGACTTTATAGAACTATTTACAAAATCCAAATGAGATAATAGAGATAATATGGGTTTAACTCTGTGATTGGATGATACATTTAGCAAGAGGCAGATTATGCAACGGAAAATATGATCAGGTGCAATTCATCAGATTTCATTTCTGATAGTCAATTATATAATTTGGGTCTTTATTTGCCGCCAATTCTCTGTCAGTAAAAGTCTGTGGTTTGAAGCAGAGTTCAGACTTTGGAGGAAGAAATGTGGTCTACTTTTTGTGTTAAAAGGCAAATGATTAAAACATTGTTCATGTCAAGGAAATTAATACTGTCAGACATTTGCATTTGTTTTAAATAAAATCCAGAACTGTGATCACTCAAAATGGCCCAGCTCTAAGTTTAACTAGGGCTGGGCCCTGTAAAAAGTTACCAGTATGGTACCAACAAAAACTTCAACAGAATTCAGGTACCAAAGACAGGTACCAAAATAATATTTTGCTTTTTGTTGTAATGTCTGGTTGCTCTTGGAAAAGCACATTACAACACAGATGGATGATGTAAAAGTACAGTTTTTATCAAAAGAATTAGTATCTAATGAAATGTATGAATATTATAATTCAGTTTGGCCATTTTATGCCATAATTAATAAAGAATAAGTATAGTAAAAAGTACCATAAAACAGCTATAGGGGGCTTAAAAATATTGGAAAGTACCCAGCCCAAGTTTGTACAGTAATAATACACAATGTTAAGTTTTCTCTTGTACCTGCATCCTTCTAAAGGTAGAGTTTTTGTTTTTAGGTCAGAATTGACAGACAGAACACGCAAACGCAAAAATTGATAAAACAATCACAGCCAACAAAAGGAAAAGGAAATGGAAAAGACTATAATCTATTAACACCATCATGCGAAAAAGTCAATGTTTCTGACAAACAAAATCAAAACCCATCGAAAACTATCAAGAGTCAGCTATGCCTACATTCAATTCAATAGAAAATATCTACAAATCCATATAAACCCGGTTCATGTCCTTCTTGACAATGCAAGATAGGTTTATATTTGTATTGTCTAGTAAATCTTAATTCATGTCAAAATAGAACAAGGTTATTTTAGCACCATCTGCATTTATGTACAGAGAAGCTAAACACGTCAACCAAATAATAGACGTGTAAAACCAAAAATTAAAGTTGTCATGAGAGCTATAGCATGTCAGTGTGGACTCTCAGACCAACGCTGTTCCAGTGTACTTTTCGTCCCACTGTGAATTGATCAGGAATCTATAAACTCGATAGATACCGAGTCAGACATCGGAGAAAGGATCCATACAGACACTGGCATGAATAAACTGTACACATTAGCGTTTACAAGTCAGTTAGAGGAGGAGGTTTTAGTGAAGCTAACGGTACGACATGCGGAAATACATCGCAGGGAAAACTGGAAAACGACATAAATTAAAAGGTAGTATCTCAAAAAAACAACCCTACTATTCTGTCAAATTAAGTCGTTGATTAAAGTGTTATTAACTAAATAATAAATTGCAGTGATGTGTGAAGATGCAGTTAACGGTTAACACTGGTTCTGGAAGACGTCCAGAAGGGACTTGGGTCAATAACTTTAAACCTTTTAAAGTTTAAACTATAAGTATTTTAGTACTAGTATATAAGTATTTTAAAACCTTTATTCTTAAGCTCCACTGCACCAAATGCCAGCTGGATATGACACAGACATATGGATTTTTTTATTATCACCCGAAATTCCGCCAACGGTCGATAAAATGAGACAGTCCTAAACAGTTATGGCGGAGCGTAAGGACGAGGCATCACTGAGACCAGCTCTGACAGTTTGTACTGGACACAGGCCAAAGAGGCTCCAGTCCTCTTCAATGGACCCCACCATGAAGAGCAGTGTCCCTCGTGTACAGTAAACGGGTACAGTAAATGTGTACAGTGAACGTGTACATTAAAACATGTGTAGTAAACGTGTACAGTAAACATGTACAGTAAACATGTAAGTAAAACGTGTACAGTAAACATGCAAGTAAAACATGTACAGTAAGTGTACAGCAAGTGTACAGTAAACGTAAACGTGTACAGTAAAAACATGTACATTAAGCGTGTACAGTAAACGTGTAAAGTGTACAGTGAACGCGTACAGTAAATGTGTACAGTGAACGTGTACAGTAAAAACATGTACAGTAAACGTGTAAGTAAACATGTACAGTAAAACATGCGCTAAACATGTACAGTAAAACATGTGGAGTAAATGTGTACAGTAAAAACATTTACATTAAGCATGTACAGTAAACGTGAGAAGTAAATGTGTACAGTAAAAACATGTACATTAAGCGTGTACAGTAAACGTGAGGAGTAAATGTGTACAGTAAAAACATGTACATTAAGCGTGTACAGTAAACGTGAGGAGTAAATGTGTACAGTAAAACATATACACTTAACGAGTACAGTAAACATGCGGTCAACACCAGACGTATATCAATAAATTCATCTGAAATGATTATGTTGTAAATGCTTGGAAGGTATAAATATTTAATGAGAAAGTAGATCACAATCTCCCAGAATCCTCTGCATGTCACTGCTGGGAAATCAAACTGCATAAAAAGTCCATAGTTGCAGTGACCTCCTTAAAGCAGCAATACTTAAAAGGCCAAAAAATAAAGTAAAACATTCTTTATTGGATGATTTTTAATGATTTTATAAGCATCGCCACAACTGACATGACTTGGAGGTATGTCTAGCTTGTTTCCATGGACATGTTTTTCCTTTAGCTATAATATTCCACAGTATTGGTCCCATCAGATTCTAGAATGTGTTGATTCATAACCTGAGCCAGAATCCCCTACTGATTACATTATTTGCTGTGAAATATCGAAAAAGTAAATTCACTTTTCTTCTCATTTCTATTCAATATTCTTCTATTATTTATAATTTGTATTGAAGTTGTGATCTATAAAAGGACAACTTAATCTGCAAATGAACGGTCCGGACTAAAAACAGAAAGGCCACGTTTGAGGAAGTTTCTGTACATTTTTAGTAAGAATTCCACTTAAATGTTTTATAATTGAGACCTTAGACTGGTAACTTGTTCATGTAGTGTCATCTGCTAAAACAAAGAGTAAAAAACAGCAGTAAAATAAACCCAAATAACATATTTGACAGAAATGTAATGTATGTATTTAGGCAGCACCTAGAAAACGTCATTATTTCCTCCAAAAACATTGACGTCCAATATCAATATTTTTCCAGCATTTCACACGAGAAGACTGATGAAGTATTTTTCCAGTGAGCAGCTGAGTGCTGCTCCGGTGGGATTATTTCAGGTAAATAGCCAACTCAGGCCGCCAAACGAAACCTAATTGTTTTTGTGAGACGTTGAACTTTACCCAGGACTCGAGCGCATCCGGCAAACGCACGCACGCAAACCGTCGCTAATCTCGATGCAATTAAGACGCCCGGCACGATGCGGACCCGTGTTGACTTTTGTGTTATTATTATAGGAATCGGGGCCGAGGCTATTTCTAATGGTGGTAGAAAAACAAGCTGCTCCGCTGAGATGCATGGCTCCTTTTACAGCCAGACGGGCATTACAGTATGTCATTCTCCGACACAGACCTCTATGACTCACTAAATGTATTCTCTAAAGTGGAGGCAGAAATGTCAAGGCGCACAAAGCCTCAGCAGCAGCAGAAGTCTGTCTTCACTCAGAGCGGGTATTCAGGACGTGTCGCTCCAGCGGACAGCCTTCATGTCCCGACACAGTCACAGAACACCGACGGGATCTTATTTCGGAAGGTAAAGGAGGTAAAGTGAGTCGGTGAACGGGATGGAGACGAGATGATGAGCTAGTCAGTGTAAAAAGTGTGCTTCTTTCTCACAAGAGCAATCGTTTACAGAGCGTATTTCCCTTTCTCTTCTTGTAATACAATTTGACATCCATGTGCAATGATTGACGTACATGTATTTATGGTTTTCGTGGGTCATTCCTTAGATAATTGTCTGGCCTGTAATGTTTTAGGGATGTAACAATATCCAAATCACAATGTGCATCTCGAGGTACAACGATATTTTGAAGACGTCAACAGGATTGTTCACCTGCCTTTACAAGCCTTTGGTATGAATATTTAATGTTCAAATATAAACGTGTACAGTGCTGTCTTCATATCGTCTGTACTGCAAAGGATCATGGTGTACTGTTATATCGTTTTGTAGCTGTTGCTGCAATAAGACAATCATTTTAAGCAAAGGAGCGTGTAATGACATACATTGTGACCAACCACGATATTATTGTGAGACTTAAGATGATCGCCATTTTCTGGTTCTTGTTGCATCCCTCAAAGTGTCTAAAAGAACAAACATCTTATTTAATACTACACTGAAAAATGTACTTGTGAGAAGTCTGGGAACACAAATCATGTAAAAGTAAAAGCCAAAAAGCTTACCTATTGTCTTCCAAAAATATAAATTAGATCATGATCCATTCAAAAATAAAACACATTTCTTGGATATTCTGCTCTCAAAACATTGACAATATAGTGTAAAAATATATTGTTTCTTGATTTGCAATTGCTTGGATTTCACATTCCCTCCAATCATTTGTACACAGTAAAAACACACTGTTTCAGGCATAAATTGATATAGTTAAATGAAGTATCACAAACATGATAGTGAGAAACCACCAAGACATGTGTTTAACAAAGAAAAGTCCATCTACAGCTTCCTGAATCCAAGGCTAATGCGAGAGGAGAAATTCCCAGTCGATTTTAGACATCCCCTGCCGATGGATTAGTGGACTTAAAAGGGGCGTGGCACTGTGAAAATCTCTCAAAACTACAAAGTATCTCTATAATCTGACCTTGTATCCGACCCAAACTGATCTCACAAGACTAAGATCGCACTGTTTATACAAAAAGTACAAGGAAACAGTGTATTATTAAATGAAATAGATTAAACTCGGCTCAGCCCAAAACGCCATTGTCCAATTAATCAACGCCATATGCCATTTAAAACTAAAATAAATCATCACATTTCTTTCTTCAAAGCCTGAACTCTAAACCACATGCTTTTACAGACTGACTGTGTACCTCTCTTTAAAACCCCTAAGCTGATCACTCTCAACAATCTCGATTCAAATTCTATTCATTGCAAAGCCCTAATCCTAGAGATCTAGAAGTGAAAAACACAATTAAACAAAAGGTGCAGTAATAATGTCTGTGGATCTCTGAGCTCGCATGTAACCGCTGTCAGATTTCCACAACAGCAGCGTGGAGCCCGCCTAAAAGTACAGCCTCCTTTTGTTATGCCCCTCTCTTTGTCTGCCCAGCCGAGCCGAGCCTCCTCCTCGGAGCCCGTTCCCTTCTCACCGGCGCCATCTATCGTCCCGTGTAAAATGCCCGGGCGCTGCAGCAGGATGAGGTCATTCCGCTTTTGGAGCAGAGCCAGAGTCCGGGCGCTCCTGCCGCTGCGATCGGGACAGAGGTGAGACAATGAAAGCGGTGGGAAATGTAGGTTACGGGCCGAATCCTGGAGGAGCCACGTGCCCCCCTCCTCCTCCTCGACTCGCGCCGCTCGCACTGCGGAACGGCTATTTAGGCCACCGACTCCAACTTTGACACATATGGATTTGACCCACCTTCAGGGGTCAACGTCTGCCACACCCGTCTAACTGAAGGCGTTTCTCCATTAAAGATGTCGAGATCATCAGCTTAATCGATAATCGTGATTATTTAGGGCACAATATAATCGGAAAGACTAAAAAAATATAATCCTGACATTTTTAGAAGAATATTTTTAAATTTTTTGATTAAAATGATAGAAAAGTGATCATTTACAAAATAAATTAGGTTTGGTTTTTAGTTCAATTAAATGAAATGTGACGATTTTAGAAGCAAAATGAAGTCCTTTCTGCTCAGACTTTCCTCAAAAAAACCCTAAATGTATCTTGCCGTTTATGTGAAATTAATCATTTATAAAATTTGCTTTCAGAAAGCGGGTCAAACTTTGAGGTGCGTTAATGTGTTACAAAAACATGAAGGAAAGAAAATTCAGGATTCTGTTGTTGTTTTGGTCTTGAAGTATGTAATCGCGACTAATCGTTCAATCGTGATGTTTATTCTCTTCTTGACATCCCTAATCTCAATACAGAAAGTCTGTCTGAATATACAAAAAGAGACAGGATCAGCAAATAAACTGCATCACAAATAGTTGTGTCAGATTTTACGTTGTGTTCAGTTAGTTTTGTCTTTATCTGAGAAGACAATGGACAGAGACATTAAACTAATAAAAAACAAAGATGTTCCGCAGCAGATTATAACTATATTTTCCATCTGCATTGCCAGATTTACAGGAATAAATTCATACAATGCAATTACACCCAGTCAACAATAGGAACAATTCGCCAAGTCCACTCTCTGACCCGCACGCACTCACACAGCACCACACATGTACAATCTAACCACACTTCTCAACAGTTTCATATTGAGACGTGCAGTTATATTCAAATATACTTCATTTCGGTTTAAGGGTCGCCACAATCTATTGTCCAGGGAAGTCACTTGGGATGTCACGATATCAAATTTTAGTGTTACGGTTATTGTTCACGATTAATGCGACTGTGACCAAACAACAGTGACATTTTCTTTCATTCCCGTGGTCTGACATGTTACTATTCCTCGAGTTTGTCACCAGTTTTATGAAAATGAACTTTCTGAAAGACAAAATGAAGTTAAATTAAACAAAAAGTCAGATTTTAAAAAGTTATTTACATTTAAGTCCATTTTTGAGCTGTATATTGAACAAAAAAACTTGATTTAGCTTCTAAAACTGTCAAGATCATGATTGTTTTGGTTCTTACGATTATATTCTGACCTGAATAATCACAATTATGGATTAACCTAATAACCTTGACATTCCTAGAGATCACAAATGTATTTAGGAGCGCTGTATAGCCCGAAAAGTACGGTAGTGTTATTGCTGTGTTTGGTAAAAGACATGTAGTTACAACAACATATATAAAAGGGACAAAGTGACAAAAGGAAATAAGTCGACATTTAACTCGTCGTCCCAAACTCTCACTAACACATCGATAATATTCACATGTATTCACTCGCTTTAGGACCACTTTTTCAGACAGTGAAGTGGAACTGGGGTGGACCACCAAAACGCAGTCAAACAAAGGGCCGATTTCAGCTCTATCTTTCGGGTTTACGACAAATAAAATATGCATCTATTTCAAGATGCAGACAGCGCACAGTGGTCTCATTTTGTCAGTGTTGATTTTACATTCAACTCTATGGGGAAAACACAACAAAAACTCAGATATCCCAGCTTTAACTAGAATATTCGGTTAATCGATAATCGTGATTATTCAGGTCACAATATAATCGTATGCCACGAAAAAGCAATAACTGACAATTTTAGAAGCAAAATTTAGTATTTTTTGTTAGTCTATAGTCCAAACATTTTTTATATGTAATTAACTTTTTTATCGCTCTGTTTTTGTAAAATTTAACTTTATTTTGTCTTCCAGAAAGTTCAATTTTGTAAACTAACTTGAGGAATGGCAACAATTAAAAGAAAATGAAAGATTTCACTGTTGTTTAGTCAGTCGCATAAAGTCTCAGTAATCGTGCATAATTGTTAAATCATGATGTTTTTTCCTCACAATAATCATAACACTAAAATCGTGACATCCCTAGCTTTAACTATAACACACACTATTGTACGCGCAGGAGTTAATAAACAACGTTTTCTTCCTTCCACTTCACGTACAGCAAACCCGTAAAAGTGTACCTATAAGTTAACCAATCCACCCACTTTCTGAGTGACACGTGAGCACTGCACGGGGGACAGAGAGCTGGCGTGTGCTGTGTATTTCCGAGGGGAGCGTCAGAACTGATGAGGTGCGCTTCCTCCGTCTGCAGTGGGACCTCAGGACGGGACGTGAAACTGTGTCAAGGACGAGCGCAGGCAGACGAACTCGGCGACACGCGCCAGCACAGAGGAACCGACACGTCTGGGAGATTCTTAACGCTTCTTTTGATCGAGATGATTCCCCATCGAAAACCTAGATTAGAACTAAAGACTGGCAGTTATCAGCAGCCAAAATCCAATACAAACTGCTGTCGTGCCCTTGGGAAACAACAGTATACATTCCAGACGGGTTCTTTCACAATCACAGAAATATTTGGTGGGGGAACTCTGAGAAGGATCGTTCATGAATGCTTATATTTATTCACTTTGTTGAAAATTTACAACAAAGAAAACGGCAAATTAGTCATGACGGAAGCAGAGGCATGAACAAGTGTAATTAAGTGTAATCGCCAAATGACAGTGAGCACCAACGACTTGTAAATCTCCAAATGTCAGATTGGTATTTTACCCAAGCTTCAATGCGGCTGCAACGGGCAACCACGATAAATGTCTTAAGGATGGCGGTCAGGAATGTGTTCTTTGTTCGCTTTTTTAATTACATGAAAAGTGTGAAAAAAAACATTTCTAAATGCCACTTTGCAATGACTCATTGCTAGACAAGCTCTTTGATAAAAAAAAACATATTAAACAGTCAATTTAATGGGCTAAACACACACAAAAGGGCCTTTTGGACCAGTAAATTATGCTTTAGGTCTGTAATATGTGTATGATGATGTTTCCTTAATGCACTTCCAGCAGTACTATTCCCTTCTGTTGGCATTTTGTAGTAACGCATTTCATTTATCAAAGTTTAAGGTGTTTCCAAGACACATTTTGTCATTTTGAGGTTTAATCTTAAGGTTTACTTTAGAAAATACATGGTCTATAGTGAATGAAGTGGTCTGAATTATACATAACAGAAGCTTCAAGGAATAATCATGCTGAATGAGAGTGTCGTGAAGTACATGTTACCTTTATTACTACTCGCACGTCTACCGGAAACACTCAGAGTCTACTGAGCAAAATTACAGTCCATGTTTGTGAGGCTTTTCACCACGCAGCGCTAACGCCATGTGCCACCACCAGAAAGCGGTCTCATTTTTGGACAGATGGTTGGCAGAGCAGCAGTTGGCCACCATCTGCAGAATGACCACTGTGCGACACCTTTTACCTCCCCCCTGTTTCAGTCAGCCCGGAAAATTATCATTTTTCTAAATAAAAAAGGTAAAAGACACAAAATAATAGCACTTTCATTACATATGCTACCGTGTCTTGATAAAGCTCAAGATTATGCTAAAACGAAAGGTCAAATTCTGTTCTGTTTAGTTGATAATTCATATGAGTATCGTGTTTAAATACTAGTTTTAGCATCAATAATCATCTGGTTTCTAACACTTTTGACAATCCTAGTGGGATCACAAAAGTGTTCACAGCAGAGCAGAGATTAAAACAATCGACAATTCTTTTAATAGTCAAAATAATGCAGATTATTGTTGCGCGAATACTATAAATTCTGTCTCAAGTCTATGTGCAAAAAGGACAAAATGAGATGTTTAAACAGAACATAAAGAATCCAAAGCTCGTTCAGAATGATCCAGGGTTAAAAACAAAACTAACTTTATAAAAAAACAGATGCACTAGTTACATATCTGGCTTCCTAATTTCCCCATTTTCATTTTTGACTCTCTCTCAAACTTAATTCCGTTTGACAGC
This sequence comes from Eucyclogobius newberryi, assembly GCF_026437365.1. NCBI lineage: Eukaryota > Metazoa > Chordata > Actinopteri > Gobiiformes > Gobiidae > Eucyclogobius > Eucyclogobius newberryi. The sequence continues at coordinate 31,203,600 of NW_027316167.1, read as the reverse complement.
AGCAGAAGCCGTGGAAATGATTCAACCCTTTGACCGTTTTGACCATAACACAGCTGTACGACAAAAGCTGGCCAAGACGTCAACATGTTATCGATGGTTTGACCCGTCCCGAGTTGACCTGCTCCGTGACTCCTGTGAACGCAGATTGGTTTAAAATGATCGAATCTTTATTCAGTTGGCGATTTCTGGTACAGATCTAGGTCAGAGTCAGCACTGGCAGCCCGAGGAGCCTAATGCAGAACAAATGTTTTCATAAAGTCGCCCAGTGTTGAATCAGCATCATTCATTTCACAGAGGCTATTTCATTTCTCTCTCTCTCTTTCTTTTTCTTTCTTCCACACTCCCTTTTCCCTCTCTCTCTCTCTCTCTGTTTTTCCAGTCTGTTCTCCTGGTTTCCCCTCCCTCAGGACTGAAACACAGCTGTTTTGCATTGGATTCTCCGTGATGAGATTTTGGGTTGAGCCCACGCCTTTAACCCCTGCGACAAACGCTGGCCTCTCGATAAGACCGGATTCAAACGACATCGGCTGGACCGTGTTTCGGCGGCTTGGCGACGACAATCAGAGATAAACACGGGAGCGCGCACATGTTACTGCTAAGAAGAGCAATGCTATAAAAGCTATAGTTTTAATCGTGGTATATTACAAAGGAAGTACCGTATTTTCTGGACTATAAGTTGCACCGGAGTGTAAGTCGCACCAGCCAAAAAATGCATAGTAGACTAGAGAAGAAAAAAGTCGCACTGGAGTATGAAATGCGGTTGCAAGTGTTAAAATAACAAATAATATCACATACAAGTCGCAGTATACAAGTATATAAGTATAATACAAGTATAAGTCGCACCCCGGCCAAAACTATGAAAAAAGGTACGACTTATAGTCCGGACAATACGGTATGTAAGAAGCAGGACTCGATGGATACGTCTTCACAACATAAACGTTTTTATTTCTTTTTTTAGTTTTTCAACAACTCGTATTGATTTGCACAATGTTCCATGTACAGAAGAAAAGGAGTAAGAAAAGAAGACGATTATGCAATTCCTGTTTTCACCTATCCCTGCCCTCATTCCTGTACTTGGTTGTGATTATTTGAAAACTTAAGACTCCTAGTCACATAATCACGTTTCAAAAATAAAAAAGGTCAATGTCAATACGCTTATCAGTTCTACAGTTTTGAATAGGAAGTCAAAGAATGCATGTCTATTACTAAGATCTCCTTTTTCTACACCTACACCAGAATCTGAAAAGAAGTCACCCTTTATTTGAGGACAAACCACTTTGATGGCCATCTTAAAAAGGCATCCAGACTTTTCCTCCCTGAAGGCTGTAGACAGACGGCGGACTTAATAAGAAACCTGCTGTAAAACTGTTATGATTGATGTTTTTGTCATATTTTTCTGCATGAGAATGAAATGAAATGAAATAAATTGAAATGAATTACAGTTGAAATTAACTTTACTGCTTATGGGCAATGTAGGGTCCGAGTACTGTTCCTCATAACTTATATAGCAACTTCAAACAACTACCGTATTTTCCGGACTATAAGTTGCACCTTTTTTCATAGTTTTGGCCAGGGTGCAACTTATACTTTATTTATACTTATATACTAATACTTATACTCCGGAGCGACTTATATGTGATATTATTTGTTATTTTTATACTTGGAACCGCATTTCATTCTCCAGTGTGACTTACATGTTTTTTCTTCTCTTTTATGCATTTTTTGGCTGGTGTGACTTATAGTCCGGAAAACATGGTACACTTTTAAGTAAACACATGATAAAGTGCAGTCGAAATCTAAGATGCAGTACAAACATAGATAAAGAGTGCAGAAAACTCAAGACTACAAAAAGAAAAGGTGATGATGAGACGTATCATCCATTCACGCACAGATATTATACTTCATACAAGTAGAACATGTCAGGAGGAATCAGGTAAAGTAAGTTAAACGTGCATAAAAAGGCAAATGTCTAACTAAAGGTGATCGCTAAAGAGATCAACAGTGAAATCCTCCCATGTTGGCGTTCTCCAATGAGCTGTGATGAAGAGTGTGATTACTTAAAGAGATGCAGCGGCAGAAGGATCCTGCTGTGAGTTAATACAGATCCGCACGAGCCCAGAGCTCTAGGCCTCACAGTCTGAGGAAGTGCTCTTTCCCTCACAGCTACGTCTGCTTGTTAGACCCCTGCTGGGGCTCATCATGTACGACTGAGCCAGAGAAATAAAGGAGAATGCCCCTGATCTGAGCCTGAAAGTGAGGATTGTTACAGCTGATAATAGAGAAAGTGGCAGCTTTTTGTTATTACTCTGTGGTATTTTTGTCCACAATAAAGTATATTAAAAGGCCCCAAAAAAGACCTAACCAGGGACTGCAAATGGGAAGTAGAAATAGCTAAATATGTTTGTTTATTTTGCAGATTAATGATTTTGTACAAATAAAGACTAAACTAAAACATAACAAAAATAATGTCATTTTCAAGTTTATAAAGTGATGATTCTGCACTTGAGGTTAATTTACTGTACATTTAAATACTATATTCAGTTACAAGACAATTCAAGACATTTACAGAGTTTTAGCACAAGATTGCAAAAAATCTGCTTGTTAAAATCTGGATTTCATCTTTCTTTTCCAATTTTGTCCACCTTAAAGTTTGCCCGAGCGACACTTAAAGAACAGTAAAATATCAGTAAAATTGTCATTTTATCTATAATCCCCTGAAACCTGTGCTTTGTTTGTACTGGTAAAACACTTTAAGGCCACTGGTTAGAACTGATGTTGACTATGATATTTACTTGGATCAAATGTAAGTCCTTTGCCTAGTGACCAACCTATGCTTATTGAAAAGTACTTCAATAAGAAGAGTAAGTTTCCATCGCCGCATCTGCCTTCACTTTGTCTGTCAGTGGTAAAACTATGTGCACGTGTCCTGTTGAGCGCCAGCACAATGCAGGAGGTCTCACCACACTTTTCCGTTTACAAAGACACTTTCAGACAAAAACTGTGCTTAGAGCCACGGCATTCATTAAATCAAATTCATCCATTTCAAACGCATAAACACAAAGCACTTGCAGACATGCTCAGACCTCCATTGAGAGAAGAGGATGGAGTGAGATATAATTCACTGTGAGCGACCGTGGAGATTCAAGCTGGAACCAAGATATACTATTAGGCTTCATTAATAATTCACCATATGCCACAAATGCTAAAAAGGAACCTGTGACGACAGGAAAAAAGAGGTAATTGACAAGTCAACTACACTTTTTCTGTCTCGTCTTCTCTTCTCTTCTCGCAAATCTTTCACATCACAAAAATCCATCTTATAAAGGCCCCGCTCATCTATTTGTGCACATGTTTGGTTAACTACAACATGAGTTAATGATAAAGTTATGCATGTTACACATTTAATTTAGTAAATATATTATATTGTTTCATCATTGCAGTGTTTTGTTGCTCAGCTACAACTAAAAATGTGGCAGTGATGAACAACCACATCACTGTAAATCCCTCCTCTTTCTAAACCAGATTGAGATGGCTGCTAATAAGATTATTTAGAGTTTAAGTTTACTGTTTTAAGTTGACCATCTTTTTTGAGAAGATAAACTGTGCCACACGTTTACAGTAAATTACTTTCCCATAGAAGATGGATAACTTAAATTAGGATTATTATGGCAAAGGTCAATTATCTTGCAATCTCAGTAATAAAGAAGAAGGACTTCCTGTAGTGTGTTTGCATACCATGATATAAACCTTTTTTAGCAAGCGCCGCCGGTTCTAAAGTTTAAACACATGAATTCAGTCTCAGCACCTTAATATCAGGCCATAATGCTAGTTATTGAGAATATAATGGTAGAGGATTTAAACTTTGCAGGAAAAAGTCCTTCTCAGGATAATGTGGGCCATAGTTTGGTCGCCCCTGTTCTATGGGAGAGCGACCTTTAGTGCAGAGTAAAAGTGTGGGTTTGTGTGGTTTGAAACGACCACATTGGCAATGATCATAAGATCCGCAGGAGGACCAGCGCTGCTCTGTCAGGCTGTGACTGTCATGTGGTCGACTGGACCACATCAACGCACAGCTGTGTGCTTGGGGAAGTATAAAGTTCTCTTCCTCCTGCTCCTACTGATGCTCCTTATCCTCTTGCTCCTCCTGATCCTAATGATCCTCCTGCTCCTAATTCTCTTCCTGCTTCTCCTGCTCCTAATGCTCCTCCTGCTCCTCCTGCTCCTAATGCTCCTCCTGCTCCTACTGCTCCTAATGCTCCTCCTGCTCCTAATGCTCCTCCTGCTCCTAATGCTCCTCATGCTCCTCCTGCTCCTAATGCTCCTCCTGCTCCTACTGCTCCTAATGCTCCTCCTGCTCCTAATGCTCCTCCTGCTCCTAATGCTCCTCATGCTCCTCCTGCTCCTCATGCTCCTAATGCTCCTCATGCTCCTAATGCTCCTCCTGTTCATACTGCTCCTCCTGCTCCTAATACTTTTCCTGCTCCTTCTGCTCCTAATGCTCCTCATGCTCCTCCTGCTCCTAATGCTCCTCCTGCTCCTAATGCTCCTCCTGCTCCTAATGCTCCTCCTGCTCCTAATGCTCCTCCTGCTCCTAATGCTCCTCCTGCTCCTAATGCTCCTCCTGCTCCTCCTGCTCCTCATGCTCCTAATGCTCCTCCTGCTCCTAATGCTCCTCCTGTTCATACTGCTCCTCCTGCTCCTAATACTCTTCCTGCTCCTCCTGCTCCTAATGCTCCTCATGCTTCTAATGCTCCTCATGCTCCTCATGCTCCTCCTGCTCCTCATGCTCCTCCTGCTCCTAATGCTCCTCCTGCTCCTAATGCTCCTCCTGTTCATACTGCTCCTCCTGCTCCTAATACTCTTCCTGCTCCTCCTGCTCCTAATGCTCCTCATGCTCCTAATGCTCCTCCTGCTCCTAATGCTCCTCCTGCTCCTAATGCTCCTCCTGTTCATACTGCTCCTCCTGCTCCTAATACTCTTCCTGCTCCTCCTGCTCCTAATGCTCCTCATGCTTCTAATGCTCCTCATGCTCCTCATGCTCCTCCTGCTCCTCATGCTCCTAATGCTCCTCCTGCTCCTAATGCTCCTCCTGCTCCTAATGCTCCTCCTGTTCATACTGCTCCTCCTGCTCCTAATACTCTTCCTGCTCCTCCTGCTCCTAATGCTCCTCATGCTCCTAATGCTCCTCCTGCTCCTAATGCTCCTCCTGTTCATACTGCTCCTCCTGCTCCTAATACTCTTCCTGCTCCTACTGCTCTTCCTGCTACCCCTGCTCCTAATGCGCCTGCTGCAAATTCAATTACTTTGTGTACAAATTGTGCTCTACAAATAGACTTGCCTTACTGCTTAATGTAAACTTATGTACTCACTTCTTTCTAGGGCTGAACCATTTGGGAAAACTATCTCACTGGGATTATATTTGCGATTTAGGACTTAATAAAATGATTCTGTCCAACCAGACATTTTAGTTAGTTAGCGAGTTAGTTAGTTTGGTTTATTTAACCGTTGTAGTTTAAAAAGTGCAGAGTGAACAGTTAAACGTATGCAGGTGAATTGACAAAAAGTCTGACATGTACACTGGAAAACTACAAGGATCGCATGCATTTTGTACAGCTCTAAACTGCAGGCTTAGCAAATATTACGCAAGAATATGACGAGGAGAAGTTGCTGTTTGTTAAGGAAATGATGGTACTTCCAATATTGCATTCTTTGCAGTTTCCCAATACCGTTTATTCAAATTACGATTAATGTCACAGCTGTACTTCTTTCCATTCACCAATTACCTCTCGTGCTAATCGTGCTAGGCCAAATACAGCCCTACAACAACTCCTACTTCTCCTACTGGCTTTCGAGACAGTAACGCTATGCACTCCCTTCTTCCCTTTCTCCGATTACTCCTTGTACAGTAATAACACTGGCCTATTACAGACCAGGGCGTTGAATCAGCATCCCCTGGTCCGCTAACGGCCCGGGACTGATGGCTCCCACATGTCCCGCGAGCGAACGGGCTCTGCAGCGATGGGGGCACGCAAATTGTTTCCACACAGTCGCTTTGGTCGGACTTAGTGCTGAGTCATGGAGATTTACAGAGGCATGCGCCGAGAGCCCGGGGGGGGGGGTCTAACTTCATCATTATTCACCACTTAAAAAGGAAATAAAGACAAACTGCCCCCTCAGATGTTAAACAGCATCGAGCCATGTGCACAGCGGTGGACTAAAAAGTACAGGTAGATTAAGAAGATGACGCTTATGTTGGAAGTAACTTTGCATATTGATATTGTTGATTTTTACAATCTTAAATGACTTATTATGCATTGTTATCAAACCATTATGTTTTAGTATTTATACACCGCAATTATGTTATACCAATAATGCATTCCCTCATCAGGATTGGTAATTGCATTCCATTTACTGGCGCAATTTGACGACGGATGTGCTCAAAACGAGTCCGGTGAAGATTTATGAGCTTAAAAAGAGCACAGCCAACCTACAGGTCTCTACTTATGACGTCACGAATCCGGGACATTTGTTTCAGGGTGAGGCTCAGAGCAAGAGGACCTCGTAAAAATTAAGCAAATTGCAACACCGGGTTTGTTTCTGATGAGGGAACAATGCTAAAACACCAAAAGGTCGATTTCTGGTATTTGTATGTGATCTTTAAAAGTAGTGGTAGTATTATTAGTTCGGTCACTTGATGGAAAATATACATCTAATGGAGCAAAAGTTTAATGAAACCAAGTTAATGAGTAAAGTTTCCCTCTTTGGGACTTGAGACAACAAGAATCATACAAATTCACAGGCACAAAAACCTGGAAATGGACAAATTTAAAACAATCTGGACTAAATGGGACAATTATTTTGAAACTTTTGTGTCTTAACCTTTTTTTTATGGCCTTTTTTTCTTCTTTTTTTACTTTTTTTTGTCTTGTGTTTTGTTTTTGTTTTTATCTTATCTATTTTCTTTCAGTTAAAAAAATAAAAGAAAATATAGCCGCAAGCGGCAATGATCGGCCCTCGCCACGCCGCCGCCACACCGCCGCCACGCCGCAAGAGGAGGGGGCGCTAACGCGCCCCAATTGTCCTTTTATTACGCCTACTGCTGAATCTGTGACGCTGTCACATCTTCTCCCCTTTGTTTTACCATCAAAAAGCTATTTTATTTTGAATTCTTGGCAAAATGTGCGGCTTTGCCGCACAGACACCGTGACTCTTTGAATGAAAATGTGGATAACTTTTGATGGTCCTGAAGATGAGTCTCACCAAATTTCAGGTTAATATGTCTAACGCCCTGGGAGGAGTTTGTGAAAGTCTAAAGTGTAAACATGTTCTGGCGATTTCCCCATTGGAATAACATGAAAGGTTTCGGTCATCGTTACGGCAACGCCATAACAATTATGACATGGGTCTCATTGACTTTTTTGATGGGGATGCCAAAATTGAGTTGTGTGTCAAATTTCATATAATTTCGGAAAACTAAACATTTAACCTCCATATAAAATCTGTAGGGGGCGCTGTGGCGCCAAATGAATTTATTTCAATTCAAGTAGGTTTAGGGCAAAGAGTTTAACAACTGATTCTAATTTGACGCAATTCGGACTTTATCTGCGCAAACGGCAGAAATTTTAAATATGGGAGATTTCTGAAATTCTAGCTACAGTTTGCGGCTTCGCCGCACAGAGACCGTGAGAGGTATCAATGTAATTTGGATAACTTTTGATGTCCCACTCCTCAGTAGCATTTTCACCAAATTTCAGCTTTTTAGGGCCACCGCCCTGGGAGGAGTTCGTAAAAGTACGACGTTTGGAAAAACTCCGAAGTCATGTTTAGCCATTTTTGAAGCAATATGGCCGACATTTGGTTGGGCGGACGGCGTTGCCGTAATAATATTTTTTACTTCTCTTGTCACCATCTACCTCTGCGCCAAATTTCATGATTCTACGATCAGATTTTTTTTGGGTCATTTCCCATCTCTCAATGCATTTTTGGTACATTTGGGGGCGCTGATGCGCCAATTTTTTTAATTTTAGAAAAAGGAAATAGCCAGAATGTAGAGAGGCACGATTTTTAGAGGTGTGCTAATTTTTGTGACTTTTCGTCAATGTTCACTGGGTGAAAAATAGGGGGGTTGGTCCCGAGAAGAAGAAGAAGAAGAAAGAATAATATTCCGATGCGAAAACAATGTTTCCCATTTTTCAAATATCATAAACTATACATTTTCGGAAAGCGCGAGCGCTTTCCTACCTCATGGTGTGGGTCCCTGGTCACTGACGGGTACTTTCGTTAATTTTGAGTGGGCTCCGCCCACTTTGTGTTTTTGGCCCTCTAAACAGTAATAATGTTCAATTTTTGCATTACATGCTTATATGCACGGAACATGCAAGAGATGGGGAACGTATTCGTGAGGTACTTAGCGCAAATGAGTGCTTTATATGGGGATGACGACCGCGAAGCTCAATGTAAAGTGCTCGTTTAGTGCGCACTTTTGCACGGGCTTCGCCCATTTACAACGGTAATGTTCCATTTTCCTACTACTAATTAGTATGCACGGGGCGTGCATGAGTGGAGGAGTGCGTTAGTGAGTGTTTGGAAGTGGGCGAGCGCTTCGCGCTCGATTTCGTGCGCACTACGTGCGCACTTTCGCAGCCGTGCTTTGCACAGCCTTACGAGATTAATAGGCCTCTCGCCAGCTTGTGGCGCTCGGGCCTAATAATAAATAGAGGCACAAAAACAAAGACTGAAGCCATTTGATCCAACTGGAATCCACAATTTAACTTTTCAAGCTAAATTTCAAACAAGTCAAAAAAAAGGGCATGAAACGAAGGAACACTGCACAAATAACGAGCAATTCCTTTTATCAAATATTGGTAACGGCGCACACCACACCATTAAAGGCTGGTATACTTTCCTGATGCAAGTGTGTGTTCTTCAGCCTGTGGTCCATGATCGCTCACTATCGATATCTTGAAACGCGCCGCTCCTTCATAATTCATGACAGCTCGACGCTGGTCAGATGTTTATTCAGCATTTCTGGCACTCACGGGGGCACAAGGACACTAATGGGAGGGCGGGTCAATACTTTGTTGCCGCTAACGACCACCAGATGGAGAAAAGCATTTAGACACATGCCTGAAGTGCTACAAATGGGACTCAAAATGGGACAAAATGACAATACAATACAAAGGGCTGAGTTTCCATTGAGCTGTTATTTGGACAATGAGTGAGAATGGAATCATCAGTACAATAGGCTAAAAATATGCATGTATGTTCACACAATCATGCAACTAGGGATGTCACAATATACGACTATAGTGTATTATTTTGAGGAAAAAACATCATGATTATTCACAATTACTGATATAAAACAACAGTCAACCCATTGTTGAACACGTTACGATTCCTCATGCTTGGGGTAGAGATGGACTAAATATTCATACATATTGCTTCTGAAATTGTCATGATTATTATTGTATTACTTTATTATAATATTAACATATTTTGGTCCTGTGTCAGAAATATTGGAGAGAAACAGAAAAAACTACAAAAAGTGGTTGTTTGACCATCACCATTAAAAAATAGACAAAAATAGGCAGGATTACTAATGAATGTATTCACAATTTTGCAAAGAAAAACACATCATTTAGAAGTGAAATTAGGTTTGGTTGTTGTTTTTAATATTCAGTTCACAGGACAAACACACACACACAACGTCTAGGGACATTTGGGGCCGTGTAGACAATTTGCTGCAATGTCCTACCCTCTCTCATCCCCCTCCAGCTGCTATACTGTCCCCTCTAAAGTCTACGGGACAGAAAAGACGTCTGATCATGGAAGCTTAACAGGGTTGGGCCTGGTTAGTACTTGGATGCTGTAGTTTAATGAATTCAGAATTTTGACTTTTACAACCATTCATTTTTTGCGCTTTGTTATTATATTGAAATATATGAGCTACTGTGTCCAAGTAATTTCCCTTGTGAGTGAATAAAGTTTGTCTACGACCCCAATGGAGACAGGAAAACTGACATTTTATCATTTGCAGAGGACATTATGTGACATAAATTACTGCCGCCGTTGGGATCAGCCATTTCCCAGCATTCAAATTGTGATTTAGATTTGATTGTGATTTATGTTGCTGCCCTGCATCACAGAAAGTAGATGTTTTGGAGATAAAGTTAGATGTCCAGGTTGAAATGGTTATGATTTACAGAGGTTGAATTGTGAAAATATGGATTCAAAGATGTAGTGAAAGAGGATGTTGTTAATTAATTAGTTAGTTAGTAAACAAGCCCTCAAAATGAGTCCTAATAGTTCTTTAAATTAAAAAAAAAAACAAGGTATATTATTGTATGTAAATAGTTGCATACATGAGTCTCGTGGATTAATCATAAAAGACTTGATTTGCACTCCGTTTCCGCCCTGAAAGCCTCGGCGTCCGCGAAACCGCTTCCTGTATTGGATTTGACAGTGTAATGTGAAGGAGCCTCGCTGTCAGCCCATTAGGAAGGTAATGACTTTAGTGAGGAGTGTGATATCCGATACACGCAGGAACATTCTGTACTTTACACAGGTGCGGCCCCCCGGTTCAGGGAGGATCGCACGTCAACATTTGAACAGTTTAGTAGTTGGCGGTTTCCTGTAGTTTGCTAACTTACATTACGACCTGGCAAAACGGTGTCAAAAGTAAAGCTTGTTCAAAGTATCTGAAGCAAAATAGATGGATATAGTACGTGCAAATAGGTAGATAGCATAATAGTACACCAGATAAATATAAATATAAGTCGTAGATATCATTATAATAAAGAGATATTTCTATTTAGTGGCACTGCACAGTTGTAGTTCACCGCAGTTTGAGAAATGCCAGTTCGATTAAAGACCTGTGCATTGATAAATTCAATAAAAAGGAGGCAATATTAGACAAAAATTGAGAATGAGCATGAGTAAAAAGCATCTTCAAAGGCAGTGATCCTGTATTGTCCTGCAACTGCGGCTTGAGCGCTCAGAAAAAGTCCAGTTTTCACCTTCTCAATAACAATATATGACAAATTAAGATGCTGGATGTAGGTTCTAAAACATCCCATAGCCACTTTTCAAAACATGTACATGAAAATCTGCAGCTTGTTACGGTGAAAGGTCATTGTGAGGAGGCGGGGCTTAGCAGTTCTGCAGTTTTGAGCAGGAAATCAGTGTTTCTATTTGTATCACTGAGCAGATTTAGCTCAATAGTTGCAGTTTACAACAAACAACATGTAAACAAATGATCTACTTATGTTATAGTTCCATGCTAAGTACCTGAAAAACAAAACATGTCATCTCCTTTAATAAAATAATTTGTTGACTAATAAAACATCTGTTCAAAAGGGGAAAAATAAAGATATTGAGCCGGGTGTCAATATTCATTTGACATTCCTCTATAAGTTCATAATGATAGTGTTTAATTTGAGCGATGTACGCAGAAAACATCCTGGTGGCACATGGGCAGACATCAAAGACCATTCTGAGGACGTGGGCGGGAGCTGCAGGGTGTATAAATAGTGCTTAATTAGCCATAATAGCAGTCTAGACGTGTTGCTTGGTGAAAAGGGTCATTCATGAACACAGGGAAAAGAGCTGTTTCCCGATCAGAGGGCGAGAGGTGAAGCGCGCTGACAGAGCTGACGTAGCCTCCACTGGGACCAATCAACAGCAATAACATGCCCTGGGAACGTGAAAATATTCATTTTGCCGGGATGATATTTGTTTTAGGGGACTCATTAGAGGGAGGGGAGGTTAGCAGTCTGAACGTCGAGCAGTGCACGAGTAGATTTGCAATTTGTGTTTTAATGGTAAGATTCTGTTACATTTTAAACAGAGAAAATGTAAATACAGACTACTGCTATAATATAGAAGAATATATACATGCATTTCAGAACAAGTTTGTGTGGGTACAGGCTACAGAGTTAGCAGTTTTATACATATAATTTTCTTGTTAGGTTCGTTTTATTAGGTTAAAGTTTGAAATAAACTTCTTAAAAACAGAATGAAGGTTTTTACGATTTTCAAATGTTGACTTAATTTTGTGTATTTGTACCTGTTGTACATATAAATTATAGTTTTACACAAATTGAGGAGGTATTTGAGGAGAAACGTTGAAAAATCTGTGGAAAATGACAGGAAGTGACATCACATAAGGAACACTAACTCTAGTCAAAGTTTATGCATAATTACAACTTTTCTGATCTTCTAAACATTGATTCAACAAAATAAAGTTGCTCTCACATATTTCTATTTATCAAATAAAAGATGTTACATTAGTTACATTACATTATGTGACATTAGATGAGTTTTTTCCCCAGTGTTTGCAGGATAATTTCCTAGTGTTATGTCATGAATTCAAAACAGGAAGTGAAATTATAAACCTAAAAAATGTAATATTCTGTGATAACACTTTTATAATTTTTAGCAAAATTCTAAATATGTTGCTCTCAACTGCATTTTAGTGCAATGAGTCGTCCGACCTGTAGGGGGCACTTAAAGCTGGCAGTCAAGATTCTTTATGTTTTATGTGTAAATATAAAGGCAACAGAATAAATATAGAATAGAGTGCAAAGTATTATTGGTGGTATAAAAGGGGCCACAACGCTGCAAAGTTTGGAAATGTATTGTTTGACATTTTGATTGTATTTCTGGACAGGGAATCATTTACATGGCCAATCAAAACGTTTATAACAAGAATAATCAGATAACCCAATAACTAGATGTGATTTCTGGTGTGTATTTACATGCGCCAGAGAAATCTGATAATCACTTCAGCAATGGATTTTTAGAGGAACTGTTGTACTTGGAAGACAAAGTACAAGCAATTTTCAAATCACTCATTCAATCTTCAACATTTTCACTGTCATTTTTGTCTTTGGATTTTTTTCGTTTTTCTTTTTTTGGCATAATTTTCCTGGTCAAAACCTGCACAACTGAACAATCCGGAAGAAATCAGATTACTTAGTTACAGACTCTTTACAGGACATTTTGGTCTGCATGGTTTACAACAATTTAGATAATTTTACTTCTTATTATTTTATACATTATTTGGTATACACCCAGACATTGAGATTTAGCTGAAAGTAGGTTTTGCGTACAAGTTAGATAGTGAACGTGTTACTCGCCAAAATAAATATTGTTTGGTGCTGTTTAAAATGTATCAAGGTAAAAAGTTTCAGAGAGCCAAGTGGACGGGAAACACATGCAAGTTGGAACAATGAATCATCTCTGACACAAGTAGGTCAAGTTAAGAATCAAGAGAGTCGAAAAGTAGGATGTCGGGCTAAAATTGTCCCAGTGGTAAATGTGCAATTTTCTTTAAACTTCCATGTTGATATTTATAGAAAAGAGCTGCAAAACAGGAAAGGAAGCGTGAGACGAAAAAGGAGAAACTGGATGAAATGTTTTACTGTTTGTTTTTAGATGTGTGGAAAATGCATTTGTTTTAAGCTGCAAACTAAGAAAACTTTGTGTCAACGAGGGAAAAAAACTGAGAAAAACTGACAAAACGAATACAAACTTCAAAAACACACAACAAATTAAAAGTGCTGCCAATTTTCAGATAAGTGGTTTGTCAACTTTTGATAGATATTGACCACAAGAACTGCAGTTTCGGAGCTGCTCTGACCCAGCTGTGGAGCCATTACAATTTCTCAAAACTCAACTCAAATCCTTCGAACACAAGGGTATTTTTCACGCCGAATAACAAGCCGTGATGAGGGAATATTGATCGCGTTTTGCTTTATTGTTCAGTTACGCAGACGTTTCACTGTTGGAAAAAGAGTTTGAAATTGATGAATAAATTCGCACCACAACATCAGGAGATCAAGCATTTGTTGTGTGTGAGAAATATTTGGTCGCCTGTGAATTACGAGCGCCTTTTTTAATGATGTTTTAGAGCATTTTTATTATATTATATTATATTATACTTTTTGCAATTTCTGGGTCAATTTACGTACAATTATAAAGTAACTAAATTACAACACCCACATCTGTTAGAATAAAGCAGCAGGAAGCTTCTTATTTCCTACATAACTAAGTCGATTTATTTCTCCAGAGCTAAGAATATTTTCCCCTTGATGTTCATGAAGCTTCTCTGTGTTTTTAAAGTCCATACGCGTTCATCAAACTTGTTCTAATCTTTTAAGGCTGTAAAAAATGCCAGTTAAACCATTTTTGACAATATCATCTTTAGATTTCTGCACTGTTCAATGTGATGGAAGTCCTACCACCTTCAGCAGCCATTTTGAATACACATACTTCAAGGTTATGAAGTATTTTGAAGACTTACAGATATTGGAAATTATACTTAAGCATACACCTCAGCGACGTTGCCCAGAATTGTTTAAAAAAGTCTCAAAGAAAAGGACACAAGTTTCTGTAAAGTCTAGAAAGTATTCTCAACCAAAATGCTAAATATCAAACAGGCATTGCAGAGATTATATCATCATTGCATCAAAATGTTTAAACCGGGCCGTAATCTTTTAAAAGTTTAAAAGTTAAGAGCTTTTCAGTTTACATTTGTGTTAAGAAAACTCCAAATAACTTAACTATAAAATAAACACGCACGCTTACGTTTTTCCATCTCATCAGAGTGGTCGTGAATGATAAAAATCTGTGTCTAAAACCCCGTCACACAAGTCGGTTTAACTCCAGACCTGAAGTACTATATTTGTTAAACACGCCGTCCTTTGCAATTTAGCACATGTCAAATCTCTTCGTCTTCACTAAGCCCACTTCCATCCCCTGGCGTTGCAGACAGTTTTATTTAAACCGGTACAGCTGTCCTAAGTGGCCGCAAATGGATCCATTTCAAACGTTTTGCGCTTGTTTTTAAAAAGTGGCAAACTTCACTCTTGCTTTTATCCGCGGATACATTTTCAAAGCGGGCGGGAGCATCATGCGGCGACCACGCACATAAGGAGACGTGAAGTGGTGCTTGGACTAAAAAAGTAGCTGTGAACCAAAAACGTTTCTGAAAGTAAAAGTGATCCAAAAGGTGAGGTATGTGTGTATGTGTGTATATGTGTATGTATGTGTGTATCAGGGCTCAGATTAAGGATTTTCACTTGTATAGCGGTGCTGCTAAACAATACGTGAATTTTTTCAAAATTTGTATAGCAATATGATAATTGCATAGCAAAATCAATAATAACAATCAATATTTCCCATTGATGTAACAAGATTATTTATTTCAAATGTATTTGTAAACATTCTAAAAAAAAATTACCTTAACAAATTAACTTTTAAACACTTAAACACACACATTTTTTCAAAATAAAACAGAAAACTTGCAAATAAAATTAGTTGTTGAACATATTAATTAACACAGATGGCCTTATTTACAACTGTCTTCCATATCATCATCAATCAGATGACTATTTGCAGGAGTCTCATTTACATATTAATTGTCTTTACACTCACAAAAAGGGCTTCTGATGCAAAAATAAAGGTTGCTGTGGTGTTCATCATGGTGTATTTATTGTGTTATTCAAATTGTACCGCTCTATATTATGTTCCATTCCAGCTATAAAACATTTCCATTTTGCTATTTGATGACAGTCCCTAAGTACTTTCAGAGCAGTGTGATTCACTGCGCCCAAAAAACACATCTGATTTTTAAAAACGAGGTTGTCGTTACTTGACAGTGTAAATATGAGTATTCTGCCATGTGAGTGATCTGCAAAGACTTTTGCGTTTAGGAGCTATTGACCTCGGCAGTCCGAATCTGTGAATATGACGCTAACTTTACCGCACGTGGCTCCTCCCACTTTCAGACTCTGATCTGTGACAGCAGCGGGACTCGTCATGTCAACACAGCGTCCTACATGTGTCATGCCGTTATTGACGATCGATTGACGAGTGATCAGTACTTTTAAGCGCTTTGGTTACACAATTGAACACACATTTTTGTATCGCAAAAGCTGCGATACAAACACACTTTTTTCTGATGAATGTATCGAATGTATCGAGAGAAATACTGCTTATTCTGAACCCTGGTGTGCGTGCGTATGTATGTATGTATGTAAGTGTGTGTGTGTATGTCTGTATGGAAGTGTGTGTATCTGCGTGCGTATGTATGTATGTATGTATGTATGTATGTATGTATGTATGTATGTATGTATGTATGTATGTGCGTATGCATGTATGTGCGTATGCATGTATGTATGTATGTATGTATGCATGTATGTATGTATGTGCGTATGCATGTATGGAAGTGTGTGTATGTCTGTATGTATGTATGTATGTATGTGCGTATGCATGTATGTATGTATGTGCGTATGCATGTATGGAAGTGTGTGTATGTCTGTATGTATGTATGTATGTATGTGCGTATGTATGTATGTATGTATGTATGTATGTATGTATGTATGTACGTATGCATGTATGTATGTATGTATGTATGCATGTATGTATGTATGTGCGTATGCATGTATGGAAGTGTGTGTATGTCTGTATGTATGTATGTATGTATGTGCGTATGCATGTATGTATGTATGTATGCATGTATGTATGTATGTATGTGCGTATGCATGTATGGAAGTGTGTGTATGTCTGTATGTATGTATGTATGGAGGTGTCTGTCTGTCTGTGTGTGTGTGTGTGTATGTGTGCATGTATGTATGCGTGTTTGTATGTATGTGCGTATGCATGTATGGAAGTGTGTGTATGTCTGTATGTATGTGCGTATGCATGTATGTATGTATGTATGCATGTATGTATGTATGTGCGTATGCATGTATGGAAGTGTGTGTATGTCTGTATGTATGTATGTATGTATGGAGGTGTCTGTCTGTCTGTGTGTGTGTGTGTGTGTGTGTGTGTGCATGTATGTATGCGTGTTTGTATGTATGTATGTGTGTATGTATGTATGTATGTGTGTGTGTATGTGTGTGTGTATGTGTGTATGTATGTGTGTATGTACGTGTGTATGTGTGTATGTGTCTTTCTCAGGGCAGTCCTGGCCCAGAGGGGAGGAGCCTATCGTACATGTTTACATTAATAGGAATTATGAATTGTGTTTTTTGAGCTGCTGTGTCTGAGTCATTTTCTTGTGAACCAAAAACGTTGAAAATTGAACGGTTTTACCTGCCTCACATCAGGAGTTAAAACAGTGTGGCACCAGTCCCTAGTTCCTACTCCTGTGAATGCACATTTAATAGGAACTGGCACAAAAAAACTATACCAAGAACTGAAAAAAAAGGTTCTTTCAGTAATATTGACCTAAAGAAATAATGTTCATCTGTCACATACTGAACGGGAAGTCGATTTATACCATTTATTCACTGATACTGGACAACAAACACACACACACACACACAACGCACACAAGGCCCACAGACCTCCAGCTTTCATCATGATTCACTTAAGTTTCCCCACTGCCTTTGAGAAAACTTTAGGACATCCAATTTCCCTCCCGTCCCACCGTAACTCTTCCGCCCCGAGCACAGGACTGTAAATCACTTGCACCTCTGAGGCTGGATCCCGACACGGGCGCAACGCCGGTCCAATTAGCAGGAGACTTAGCGGCAGCAGTGATGAAGTAATCAATAAAAGGACGGACTTAGTTACCCAGGACGTTCCCAGAAGGCACCTCGTCCAGCTCCTCCAGCTCCCGCCCCATCAGGAGGAACAGACCGCCCAGAGTGCACACGGACAAGTGAGGGGTGTCCGGGATAGAGTTGGTCCGAGCGTTGCATCCCTCCGGCAGCTGCGGGAGGGGGAAGAGAGCCATGAATGAAGACTGGGCCGAGACGCGTTTGTTTTCTAATTAGCCCGAACTGATAAACTAGAGATGGTCTGGCTCTGATTAAAGCCCGGATTAAGATGTGTGCGGCGGTGGTCTGAGTGTGGCTGCAGTGTGGTCCTCCTTTTCCAATTTCAATGAGTGCGGTCTGCCAGAGATACAACAGACGAGTCAGATGGAGGAGATAAAAGTACTTGAATGATGAATATTTACTGTGTATTATTGTCTGAACTATAGATTTATTCCTTTTTTTGTTTTGTGATTTATTTTGGGAGAAATAGTGGATTAGCAGTGTTAATTTTGCTGATAAAAAATATATATACATATACATTCTTTGTATTTATGGTTTTGGTCAATGCCATATTTAATGACTAATACTATGACTAAGAGTAGTTTGTCATATAATTAAAAAATTAACCAAAATTAATTCAGTGAGACTGGTTAAACCTGTCAATTTTTTTCTATCCCAGAGCCCCAAACTAGACCATAAGCGAATTTGAATGTTGTGAGTTTTGTATAAGAATAGGACTTAAAATCTAGTAACTTTTAACCACATGGGAGATTTGATTTACTATTATTATTATTCTTATGTATTTTTAGTGTTTTTTTTTAAACATACTATTTGATTTGATTTTAGATTATACATATTATATAGTTTAGTTTAGATATAGTAGCTAAAAGATCATTTTCATTTGCAGTCCCTGGGCAAAGGCAAAACAATGTGAATTCATAAAATATCCCACTTTTAAAATACAGCTACAAACAGACAAACGCCAACAACAAATCAGCACCAGAGCCAGGCACAGATACAGGAAATGTATTACGTTTAAACGCATTAAGACGTTAAGCTTTGAAACTGGACCAATGAGGAAGTTACATCGACCTGTTTTGAGAGAGCATTTTTACAATTGCTCATCCTGTTTATGAAATTGCGCCACGAAAAGAAAATGTCAAATTTGTAAATGTCAAAACGTCCTGATTATTATGCGAAGGAGTAGTAATACGAGTGTTGTTATTTTAGTTTCTAAAGGTCGTGCAAGTTGTGAATGCAAAATTAATACTTAAAGATGTGATTGTTAGAACTCTTGAACAAAGGCTATGAAATTTCAGTCAGTTTTTTGTATTTTTTATGTATTTATTCAATTTGGACTGTTGAACTCAAACACCGTCCGGAGAGGTTTTGCAAAATACAGCGGCCCGGAGGCTCTACGGACGCTTTCTGCCCGAGTAAACCTGGATTTTGCAATGTGAAAAGAGTAAACCTGAACCTCCTTTAGTGACACATGACCACTTTCCCCGACTTTCTCATTACCATATTCATTTCAAACCTTTTCAGATGAAGAAAGACACGCTGAAATTGGCTTGAACGGGAGCCGCGCTGTACCACCCTGTTACCTGGGCGACTGAATACAACAGACTGCGAACATTCACGGCTAAATTGGGTGAAAAGTGAATATGAAAGTTCATGAATAGTGATTTGAATTTCCTCTGATGAGTAAAAGGTAAAAAATGTGCCTCAGCAAAAGATGAATGAATTTGACCTCACAGCATTCAGTCACTGACCTCAGATCAATGAAATTAAAGTGAAGAAGTGAATGTAGTTAATATACTCTATTCTAATTATTTACTGTGAAGCTGTAAATACAAAAACTGCTCACTGCCGTGAACTGCATGAGGTTTTGCAGTGTAGATTAAGTTGTTTAGATTGAGAAAGGCCTGTAAAAAATATTATTTTTACTCAATTTGCCCCAATATAAACCTAAAGTGTCTGACCATCCAGATATTATTAGTACGAGTACGAGTATAGTAGTAGTAGTAGTAGTAGTAGTAGTAGTAGTAGTAGTAGTAGTAGTAGTAGTAGTAGTAGTAGTAGTAGTAGTAGTAGTAGTAGTAGTAGTAGTAGTAGTAGTAGTAGTAGTAGTAGTAGTAGTAGTAGTAGTAGTAGTAGTAGTAGTAGTAGTAGTAGTAGTAGTAGTAGTAGTAGTAGTAGTAGTAGTAGTAGTAGTAGTAGTAGTAGTAGTAGTAGTAGTAGTAGTAGTAGTAGTAGTAGTAGTAGTAGTAGTAGTAGTAGTAGTAGTAGTAGTAGTAGTAGTAGTAGTAGTAGTAGTAGTAGTAGTAGTAGTAGTAGTAGTAGTAGTAGTAGTAGTAGTAGTAGTAGTAGTAGTAGTAGTAGTAGTAGTAGTAGTAGTAGTAGTAGTAGTAGTAGTAGTAGTAGTAGTAGTAGTAGTAGTAGTAGTAGTAGTAGTAGTAGTAGTAGTAGTAGTAGTAGTAGTAGTAGTAGTAGTAGTAGTAGTAGTAGTAGTAGTAGTAGTAGTAGTAGTAGTAGTAGTAGTAGTAGTAGTAGTAGTAGTAGTAGTAGTAGTAGTAGTAGTAGTAGTAGTAGTAGTAGTAGTAGTAGTAGTAGTAGTAGTAGTAGTAGTAGTAGTAGTAGTAGTAGTAGTAGTAGTAGTAGTAGTAGTAGTAGTAGTAGTAGTAGTAGTAGTAGTAGTAGTAGTAGTAGTAGTAGTAGTAGTAGTAGTAGTAGTAGTAGTAGTAGTAGTAGTAGTAGTAGTAGTAGTAGTAGTAGTAGTAGTAGTAGTAGTAGTAGTAGTAGTAGTAGTAGTAGTAGTAGTAGTAGTAGTAGTAGTAGTAGTAGTAGTAGTAGTAGTAGTAGTAGTAGTAGTAGTAGTAGTAGTAGTAGTAGTAGTAGTAGTAGTAGTAGTAGTAGTAGTAGTAGTAGTAGTAGTAGTAGTAGTAGTAGTAGTAGTAGTAGTAGTAGTAGTAGTAGTAGTAGTAGTAGTAGTAGTAGTAGTAGTAGTAGTAGTAGTAGTAGTAGTAGTAGTAGTAGTAGTAGTAGTAGTAGTAGTAGTAGTAGTAGTAGTAGTAGTAGTAGTAGTAGTAGTAGTAGTAGTAGTAGTAGTAGTAGTAGTAGTAGTAGTAGTAGTAGTAGTAGTAGTAGTAGTAGTAGTAGTAGTAGTAGTAGTAGTAGTAGTAGTAGTAGTAGTAGTAGTAGTAGTAGTAGTAGTAGTAGTAGTAGTAGTAGTAGTAGTAGTAGTAGTAGTAGTAGTAGTAGTAGTAGTAGTAGTAGTAGTAGTAGTAGTAGTAGTAGTAGTAGTACCTCCAGGAGCATTGTACATTTGAGAGAACAGAGTCTAACTAATAGGTTTGATAGATAGGATCCTAAATTCTCTTTATATATTATACTCCTAATTGCAGGCTTAATAGATGTGTAGCCATGGCCTATAAAATAGCTATTTCAAATTTGATCAACCGTTCGTTTGCATTCCCATTGCAAACGTTAGAATCAAAACTTCAAAAAGCAGGCCAAATGCAGTGGAGAAGCCCGTAAGTTCCTTCAGCTTTCTGTAGACTGTGGAGCAGGTTCGGTAACAGGCGGCTGCGTTTACCTTGCTCAGGCCCCACGCTGGGTCGTACTTTGGTCCCAGGACAAAAACCCTCTGTCCCGGTCTGACCACGCCGCTGTAAACACGCGCGAAGGCCACGAACGTCTCCTTGTCCTCCTCTGCGCTCTGCTCCTTCACCGCCTGAGTCTCCATCTTGGACGACACATCTAGAGGACGACAAAGGAACTTAACGACGCATACCAGAGTACTTTGTTGTAAGTCTTCTTCTTCTTTGATGCTCTTCAGGCAAAAAGACACTCTGAAAGTAATAGCTCAAAATCCTAAAAAGTTAACTATTATTATTATTACTGTACAAGGATTTAAGTTATTTCCTTTGGATTGGGATTTTTGTCTTTTATCTCGTTAGATAGAAGGGGAGGGATATTGGAAAAATTAAGAGATCAATAATTTATGGGTTTTATTTAGCGCTGCATTAAATCAAAATGGCTAAAGAGGAATAATAATTTCTTACTTTCATCAATAATACAAAATATTCTCACTCTAGAAGCCTCCAGTCACAATATTTACAGCTTTATTTTGTGGATTTTTAAAAAGAAAATGCATTATTAATCGCTGACACAAGTCGATTGCTCAAAATAGTGACAGCGTCAACAATAATTTATATTGTACATTGAGACTTTTTAAATACATTATCAACCATATAAAGGTTGAAATAATGTGATTGAAGGCTTCTAGAAAGAGAATATTTATTTTATAAGAAACTGTATTGTTGATGCATATTTTGATTCAATAATGCCACGGTCTTTGTAATAAAAAGCTCTTTTTGTATGCGTTTTAGAGTCTGTTTAGTCCAGATTTTTTTTGTTGATTAATTGTTGCAGGCCATTATTTATACCTATTATAATCCTATCTATATATCTAAACTACATCCATCCCTCAATCTCTCCGTCATCCTCGCATTCATTAGAATTCTGTATCTGTGTACACACATTGGCTTGATATTAGGGTTTGTTTATGAGCAGCTCAGAGCCACCGCAGGCTGAGGCATTAGCAGTGGCCTTTGGGGAAATCCAGAGACTCCTCAATCAAACATGACATTTGGGCTGAACACATGCAATATGAATGTTTGAAGTGAAGATGAAGAGGGGAGAAGTGGGAGAAATAACAGCTTGTGAACAGACAGCAGCAAAGTGCCTCTGAGTCAAATGTTCAGGTGACAGGTGAACTTCAGCATCTGGTTTTATGTGTCATCCACTGGTCCAACAAATCAAGTGTAGGAAAAAAGCAATGTGTTTCATGTATCACAGTGAGTTCTGCAAAGGTTTTGTCATTCTTTGGCAGTCACATATATCTCAGCTGAAGCGTACCACATTTGAGTATTGAAAAAGAGTAATTAATATAAATCCAATGCATTATTAAACAAAATACTTTAACTACACCTGTACTTGGTGCAAATTTGTTTGTTAAAGGTACTAATATGTGAATGTAGGAAAAAGGATGAAGATTATTCGGTTAAACAATAATTATTAATACTGATTTGTCAAAAAACGTATAATAGCATAAATGCAAAATTATAATGGGTATATGGCCGGTACTGAAAAATGAATAAAATTATCTCAAAAAGACATAGAAACGTCTGGAATAATCTCCTCGACAAGATATATTTCTTCTCTTTTGTGATTCATTTTATGTTGCACTTGTGCTGGACATTTAGAAACACATTGGTGCACTGTTTAAATAACATCTGATTATCGTCTTATCGAAATAATGCAACATATTTGAGGTACTAATTTTGGTCTAACACCCCTAATTCAATCACAATTGTAAGAACCAAAAACGAATAGTTCAGAGTATTTTAGAGGAACGATAGTAACAATCATGTAAATTCCAATTCAATCTACAGTAAACCACAGTTGAATGATCTTTTCATCATTTAGAAAGTTTGATTTCAGGTATTTCACGATATTTCAAGGATTAGATTGTTGTTTAATTATGGTGTCAATATACGTGAAAAGTGATGTTTCTTCTCACAATAATCGTATTGTAACCACCTCCTAAAGTGCTAAAGTAGGTGAAAACGTTACAGAAATTGGTGATATTTGTGAAAATCTGTTGGTACGACTGCATTATCCTTGGTATCTTTCCTGTTTCGTAGCATCTCACTTTAACATGACTTGGACACAGATGTGACAGTTGGATTTGGCGCACCTGTGCTGGCCGCAGATGTCTGCTCCTCTTGTGGACTGGCCTCAGCTTTGACCTGGTCTTTCTGGTTCTCGGCTGCCATCCTCTCCGCGTGCCTCTGTCGGGCCAGCTCCCTGCGCTGGGCGATCTCCTCCTGGGTCAGCGGCCTGGACACATGCACACGGGTCAGAAATGACAGATGTTTTTGGAGGTTACACATGCACAAGGTTCAGAGCAGAGCAGAGGGTGGAAATGTGGAGTGTGAACTGTTTGGACAGTTGTGAAAACACATAAATGCACTAAAATAAAAATGTCAATATTTTTTGGGCCCAGAACAGTTTCATACCATTGTATCATTGTAATGTATATATTTTGTACTTAAGCCAGTTTAGGCTATTTTTGTGCTGTTATTATTATTCATTGTTTTATTTAGCGCCAATCCGCCAAAACTAGCTACCAACCTATTGCTCCTGAGTGGCAATAAAACTTCTAATTCAGATATACATATTTTTTATTAAAGGTGTGATTTGGTCATTTTAGGCGGAGTATCGCAGAATCTTTTCAACTCAAAAACGGGTGTGGCGACTCAAAAAGGTTGACAGACACTGGTCTAACTAATCTGATCTCTTTAGCGGGAGAGGAAATGCATGCAGACACGGGAAGAACATGCAAACTCCACACAAAATACTCTTTTGGAGAGTGCAAACCAGCCAAAAAACAGATCCAAGAGTGGATCTAAAGGCAACAAGATCTGACTTGCAACTGGGCAAACTGGAACAGCCATAAAAGCAATACTACTGTATCTCCATGGAGACAAAAGGTGGAATTAAGAGGGGAACTGGTAAAACTTTAGAATAAGGCATTGATACAAAGCATTTATACTGTAAATGTTTGTTATTAACTAGGGTAAGGTGTTTAGGTGGATCATGTGTTTAACATTAATTACCGATAGTGAACAAAAATGAAATGATCATGAACTATTGCTACAAAGCATTTGTATTAATAAATAATCAATTGACAAAAATGAACTAATCATTAACATTAACTAGCCCTAATCCTAACCATAGTAAATGATTGAATAACTATTAAATGAATAGTTTGTTTGTCAATGATTAATACTATTTATAAATGTTTAGTATTTATGTCTTATTCTAAAATGACACAGGGAAAAGTATTGGTGTCCAAAAAGATAGATGCAGGAATGAAAGAATATGTATGTTTTTGTTTGTTCAGTTTTTCTCATTTCATTTAAACATCTCCTAGTTTATCACAGTAGCCTGAAGTCTGAGTACTATGAGACGTGCCAGGACAATGGTGTTAATCAGCCATTTGCCTCTAGTCTCTTGGCCCTAAATGCATTTTCAGTCCGGTTTGAGAGCTGAAAACCATTCCCCCCACATTCGTTTGGCCGTAACTCGACCCAAGTGTTTCGAGTGGGCTGCGTGCCATCTTCAAAAGGGCCACTGTGTCTATAGCAACACAGCTGTACACAATGAACCAACTGACAAGTTCACCCCCCATCACCAAAACCACTTAAAACAACCCATAATTTCACCCTCGACAACAGCATCAGCAGCCGGTCGACTCGGGCTAATTGCACCTCCATTTGTGCAAAAATTGGTAAGAAATAGGTAAATGTGGTGGGATGAGGAGTGCCCACGAAAGCCACATTAAAGCAAAGATGTCATAAGACGTGGTTCTGAGCAGAGGAACAAATGTTTGAAGCCTCAAGCTGCCGGAGTCGACCGCCGAGGAAAAGTATGTCACCGCCGCATGAGCAAACAAAGGCATGGCGGGCAGATGTTTAATTAAAAGGGGGGATTTCCCGTTATTCTTCTGAAGCCATTTCCCACAACATTTTGAAAGACAAACGAGAACGAGCCAATAGCCGTAGAGCGTAATCAGTTTACCACGCAGATTAGAACGGTTTTCGCTGGAGCTCCCTCACTTTTGGCAATTTCATCTTGGTCGATTTGTGGTCAGACTGTCTAAATACTGCAATAATTTGTGTCTGTGATTAGTTGAATTGGCGTTTGCTTCATCGCTTTGTTTGAGATCACGTAGAAATCCAGAGAAAAGTACTTAATATAGAATAACACGGCCAAACTTTAACAACGTGGGATTAATAACTAATAATCACTTTCTTACACATTTAAACACCTCGGTTGCTTGTTCTTAATGTATTATCTTTATGATATGAAGTAAACAGTTTAAATAGGTAAGGGTGAATAAATAAAAAAAAGTGTCAAAAGACAAAATGAAAAATTGTAGCTTCAGCGGTTCAAAGCAAATATAAAGCAGTTTTTGTTCAACATTGCTAACAACATAAATAACTGATAAAGCCCGGTGCACACTAAGATTTTAAAGAGTGTTTATTTGTCTATTTTAAAATGCCCACAGAGGTGACGAGACTGGTTCACACTTTAAACTCGTATGATCGTGAAGACTAGGGCCAAAAGTTGTGTGCTAACAACAATAGCGCACCTAGCGACAGCCGTTTCCTGTCTAGAGTAAAGCGACTTTCTTTGCCACGACAAAGCGTTCGAAATGATCAGAGAACTGCACGTCTAGCTGCAAGACAACCTGTGTTATTATTATTTCGTTAGAAACTTGGATAAGAAAAATATTTAACACAGGAAGCAGCGTTTGTTCTGTTTTTTTTTTTTTTTTTATCTACAGCAGCTTCACCGATTCTCACCCTTTTTCCAACTTTTAAAAGAATGATGGATTAATGCTGATGTTTTGCAGACTGGTTGTCATGAATTTGCAGAGAAATGTATGCGAATGCTACAGTTTAATTTTATAGCTTGAGGTGCAAGAGGTGAGTAACAAAGTGGTTTTCACGCTGCAATTTCTCGTGTTTATTTCGTGTGTCCATCCGCTCGTCTTTATAGGCTGTTGTGCTGATGTTTTATGCTATGACACGCCAGAGCGGATCAGAGTCGCGCTGACAAACACCACACATGGACAGCAGCGGCTTAAAACGTGTTCGCAATGATCCAAAGTCGGGTCACACCTCCCCGAAGTCAAGAAAAAGCACACAAAAAAGCCTAAATCTGGCAGTTTATCAAGTTGTGTGTTCCAGGCAATGTATGGAACTAAAAATATCCAACCCAATTTCATATTTAACTTGTTTTCCATGGCTTTGGGAACTGGATCTTTTGCCTTTAACAACTTCTTCCAGGATGTGACGACTAATACTTAATATTTCAAATCCTGCTGAAACATCTAAAACTGCGTTCGTTTTAAACCTTGTGGCGCTCGCCTTGGCAGTCGTTGAGGTCAGATGATTGGAATAATGCGATTGCAAGGGATGGTTTGTGCCCCGTCCCGCTGCGGTTATGAAGTAATGGCTTACAAATTCTGGTGCAGGACGGTGGCAACCACAAATGGAGCACAAAAAGACGAGGAATAAAAAGTGCACTGGAAAATTCAACATTGTCTTGATATTAAAGTTCACAAGCAACACTACGGAGATCTCTAAGGACTGCAGTTTTTTGTGTGTTTTTCTTTTTCCATTTCCTGGTGAAAAAGCGCACCAATGACAGAGTAATTATGGTTTTTGACATTTAAGTGAAGCCCACGTGCAGAGGAAAGTATGTTACAGGACAAAGGCAGCTGTGTAGCGTCTATAATAATACTGTTCAATGTAGAGAAATGTCATTGTGAATCCATGTGCGTGTTAGCGCCGATCCTAAATCTTAGTCGATCGAGATGGGTCTTATCAAGGCATTAAGGGCACATGGAGTATATTTCACTCTCCTCTGCATTTGACCCATGCTTTAATGCTGCGAGAATAAACTGTCAGGAGCAAGACCAATCTCCAAATGTTGAGATAGATTTAGTCAGAACTACTAATCAGAAGGGTTAGCAAACTACTGTGCGTTTTATTACAATCCAACTCATATTCACTGAGAAATTAGTCTAATTAGTTTGCGGCGCACCCGGGGACCACTTTGCTGTGAGACCCCCGGTTCAAAAGACAATACCTCATGTTACAACGTGGTCACCTACGGCTTATTGAAAGGTGGGGCCCGAATATGTACAATTTCTTGTTTCTTTGTCAATTTCGTTGGGACGGCTTTTATTAGGGCTCTATAGCCCGAAATGTATGGTAGACTACTCAGAGGATAACGGGGGTTGTCAAAAAATAAATACAAAAATAAAAAGGACAATAGATCTATATCAGAACTACTATAAGACCAAGGCTATGTTCACACTGCAAGTCAATTCCGATTGTTTTGCCCATATGTGACCTGCATCCATTTTATTCAAGACAGTGTGAACAGCACACGTCTGATTTATTCATATCCAACCCAGGCCACCTCTTGTCTGTGGAAATAAATCCAAAATGTATCCGTACTTTGGGAATGCGACTGCAGTCTGAACGCAACATTTCCGGGATAAACATGACAATTCTGAGTCAAAGTGGAGAGAAATGGCAGCAAAAAACTGTCAGTGGAAGAAGGAAGAAGTTTGTGAACTAATCAATATATAGGGTGACAAATCACAGTTCACAGGTTCATACAGTAATCAGGCAGTATTTGAGGAGATTGTGAAGGAGTTGGCCGATTGCAGCTAGGAGCCAGTGAAAAAAAACAAAAAACGTTGTGCCAGATATCGTGCCCTTTTTACTTCTGTGTTCTTTTGTGCACATGCAGATCACATCGACATTCACACCAGTCACAAACGGCAATCGCATTCTTTTATAATGTGAAAAACCACATTTTAAACAAAAAGTGAACGTAGCCCAAATGTAACTGATGGCAATATTAAAAAATATATATATTATTTTATATTGAAAATGACATTATTTTATCTTGCAGCATCAAAATCTGACTTTTGAGCCTTTTCCTTAGCATCAAGACTTTTTTTGTACTAGATACAAAAGAAACTCACTCAGACGTGAAGAGAAAAAGCTAATTCCACAAAAACGGCCCCAACGGAAACAAGAGTGATAGCAAGTTGGTACCTTGAAATAGTTTCTGGTGAGTAGGTATTTTTTACAAATATAACTTGGGTAGTGCAATTTACTTGGTTGGAAATTGGGGCCGCACAAAAAGTAACTTTACCTCAGCCCCGGTTCAGCCCCGGTTCAGCCCCGGTTCAGCCCCGGTTCAGCCCCGGTTCAGCCCCGGTTCAGCCCCGGTTCAGCCCCGGTTCAGCCCCGGTTCAGCCCCGGTTCAGCCATGGTTCAGCCCCGGTTTAGCCCTGGTTTAGCCCCGGTTTAGCCCTGTGCTATGTATACAATCCCCTAAAACATATTTCACTCATATTCCAACTTTTAAGCTGTCGGCGCAGGGTTATGTCCAAGTCACCTCATAAAATGTTATGAGTCGATCAAAATCAAACGCACGGCCTTGAAAACAGACTGTGGTTTTCAAGGAGGAATAAAAAAGCAATTCAAAAAAGCTGGCTCTGAACCATTTTATTACAATGTGTTTAAAACATCAAGTATATATAATTTACTATAGATATATATATATATATATATATATATATATATATATATATATTTTTTTTTTTTTTTTTTTCGACAGATGTATTGCCCTCAACTTCTGCTTAATAGCTTTGTTTTGCTAAAAAGGTAAAAAGCAGAATTTAAAATGAAAGACTTATCAATTAGTGAGGTAGGTACTGCATATAGAAAATGTAAAGGTGCACTATGTAACTTTTCTCAGAAGAGGTACTATTGCTTTGCCTGGAAGGTCCTACATTGAGGTAAGTCATCTGGACAGTGTTTTTGAAATCAAGTTCTGAGAGCCATCCTTTTTCCATCTGAAAGCATTGGCCTGCCCTAAAGGAGGAGTTCTAACCTGATAATCCTCTGCTTTTATTTACCTGCTTGCCACGAGTCATTGTAACCTGTTCCTCTATGAAGCCTCTCTCTCAAACCACTTTGCCTGAAGCCCAAGTATCGGATCGTTATAATCTATTGTTCCCCGTTTCTCCCTCACTGCAGTTAACAACCCGATTAGCATTCGACTAGTTCAATTTCTCACTTGACCATGGTTTGAGCAGTCCGTTGTACCAGAAGGTAGTTTGTATTTTCGTCCACCATTTCTGTCTTTCTTTAAACAAAATTACCTCCTTCACACCTCTTTGGAACCATCCCTTCTTCCTGCTTAAAATCCGTACCTCACAGTCTTAAAATGGCTATGGTTTGTGGCTTTAAGGTGATAAATTTTACAGTGTTTTGCAGGGTGGACCTTAAAAAACATGCTTTCTTACTGTGTGCAGATTTGCCTCTACAGAGATCTGACCTGTAACTTGGCCTGGTAGCATTGTCTCTAGTCATGGGTCAGAAGTGACGTGACACAGTCTTTGCCACTGCGATCGTGAGGACGGGAGAACAACTCTCAAAAGAAAGGATTATTCTTCCATAACATTCCCAAAGACACCGTTTGTCACCATCAGGAGGAGCAGAAATCACTCCGGTCTGTGCAGTAAGTACTTTGTTTCAGGTAGTTAGCACATTAATCTTCCACGTTAACTGTGTGGCTAAGCTAATAAATGTTATTCGAAACCCCAAACTTCTGTCTTGAAGAAGTATTACCCGTTTTCAGTAATAGAGCAATTTGTTTTACATAGTATCATCACTTTGATCAACAGCTAAGATAGGCTAAAACATGCAGTGATGTCCTAAAAACAGAAATAAGTCACGTGACTGAAACCCAAGAATAGAGAAAGATAAGTTTAAGGCCATAGTGTGGAACATTCTAGACAAAGTATTGACATTTCCATTTCCAGCAGGTGGCGGACCCTCCTCCAGAACAGCTACAAAGTGCACCTTTAATTTGGTTTGATCGTTATTCCCTACGCCGCCAATGAATAATCGACTAATCCGGACTAGTCGTTTGGTTGATAATGTATTAAAAAAGCCTAATTTGACTGGTGAACTACTAACATAATCAGCCCTTGTTTATTACAGGTACAGTGTAAAAGATGGTGGGTCCCAAAGTGCTCTGGAGTTGGGTCATTGGTATAAAACCCCGGCCCGGCGACTGCCACAGAAATGTCAGCGCTGAGTACACAACGCAGCGAGGCGGCGGCAGGTAACAGGCCGGGCTCTGCTCATTAGCACACATTTTTTGGACAGCCGCTGCTCCTGGCTTCCCACCGCTGCCACTGACCTTATCTCGCTTCTAATACGCTGGGGCGGGGGGGCTTTCTTCCCTGCCCTGTTTCGTACACAGTTGCTCTGCTGGTACTCGTCTCCGCGCCGGCCTAGTTCTGACAGCCTGTCTATACCCAACACGAGCTTTGCAATTAGGCTACAGCGCTGTGATAGGGAGGAGAGGAGACTATAACCAGCCACGGGGGCTTGGGGCGGGATAAAAGAAAATCACCCTTCACTGTATGTGTCGAGAGGAGAGAGGATTGTCCTGTCAGCTGGAGGTGGAAACTCTAGGCTGGAACTGGGAAACTGCACCGACTTGTGGTGGAGTAGGACTATAAACAAGTGAACGCCTACACAAACACCAAGGTCTATTCACCTCATTAATTTGAGAATGGGAAATAAATGGTTTTCTGCTTCTTCATCCTCTTGTTCTTATTTTGTTCATTCAGAAATGTAAATTAGTAATTAAAATGAGTCATGGTTAATATGTTTGCGTAACACCATTTAGCTATTATATCTACTTGATTGGCCTCATGGTTCGTCACCACAACGTATAAGATGCAAGTTAAGGTGAAGATCGCATTACAATTCATTACATATTTGATATTGAAAACTAAATGAAAATTCGGTCTCCAGAAGCGGAGCCCGTTTGGATCATCACTGGTCCACATGCTCCACGGATCGGAACGTTAGAGAAATGGCAAAGATCCGACTCATGTCTCGGTCCAGTTCTTCATCCAATATTTTTGCAAGTAATTTATCGAGAACCACAATATTTGTAATGCAACTGTTGTGTGTTGTAAAACGTACTGTACATTTGAACATTACCACTCGCACTGCATCGTCTTCCATGGGTGATGGAATT
Organism: Eucyclogobius newberryi; assembly: GCF_026437365.1. Lineage (NCBI taxonomy): Eukaryota > Metazoa > Chordata > Actinopteri > Gobiiformes > Gobiidae > Eucyclogobius > Eucyclogobius newberryi. The sequence continues at coordinate 31,172,329 of NW_027316167.1, read as the reverse complement.
AGGATTATGAATGTTTTTACTGAGACTTTGAAAAACAAGTCAGGAAATAAATAAGTTTTGATCTGGCTGTACAGTTTTTTTTTTTTAAACAGCAATCACTTGCATACTTCCAAAACTCCAATTATTACAAGTACATGGGGGGCGAGTTGAGGAAAAGCTACAGTAATGAGGTTCCTATACATAAAAATACACTGTAGCTTTACACTTAAAAGTTTAAGATGTGCTTTTCACTGCCACTAGGACAACATTTTCAAAGATATAGCCTTTTTAAAAAAAAAATTATTATGTTTATATTAATGAAGAAGAAAAAACACAGAACAAGACCAGGAAGTGAAAAGACAAAAGTTTTAGCATATCTCCCTGTGTCTATGTCAAAGCTCAAAGCAGTACATTACTTTGCAGTACAGTACATTTTCCCAATAAAGTATTTGCAACTACAATGACTAACTCGGCCTTAAAAGACTCCAAGCATCATTTTTACAAGTCTTCACTTCAAGGACGCCGGAACGTTAACTCTCTAATGATGTTTTGTTTCATTGTGGGGTTTAGTAGTATATGAGTTCTTATATTTGGCCTTCTGTGAATACAGCATTTGGCCGTCTGTAACTATTTTATCAGCTCTTGTCATGGGAAATAGACTTGATATAAGAACAACAAAAAAGTGTAATTTCTAAACACAAAATAACACCTCAAAATCTACACTTGGATAAAAACAGATCCGAAAATGAGCGTAAACACTGTATAATTTGAGTCAAAAATTAAAACTGGAGAAATTGCAATTTGGGTGTTTCTTGAACAGACAGGTCACCACAATAATACAGCAACTACTGTTACTCAACTAATGACTACTATTCAACTAATGTGCTGAAAATGTAATTACGTTCAATTAAAATGTGATTTTGACCATGATTACTGGACTGGACTCATAACACAGACGCACTGTACAGGAAGAGCCAGAGTCGGCTCTACCTCCTGAGGAGACTCAGGTCTTATGGAGTGACAGGGCCACTCCTGAAGACCTTCTACGACTCTGTGGTGGCATCGGCCCTCCTGTATGGTGTGGCCTGCTGGAGCAGCAGCATCACAGAGAGGGAGAGGAAGAGGCTGGACAGAGTCATCAAGAAGTCCAGCTCCGTCCTGGGCTGTGCTCTGGACTCGGTGCAGGAGGTGGGGGACAGGAGGGTCCTGGCTAGATTCACATCTATGCTGGACCATGAGTGTCACCCCCTGCAGGACACTCTCTCCGCTCTGGAGAGCAGCTTCAGTGAGAGACTGATCCATCCTCGATGTGTGAAGGAAAGGTTCCGTAGGTCTTTCCTTCCTGCTGCTGTCAGACTTTATAACAAAAACTGTTAGTACTGAACACTCGCAATACTGACCTAACCTAATACTGATGTGCAACTCTGTCATATGTGCAATTGCTGTTGGAATTCATGTGCAATTCATGTGAAATTCATGTGCAATCTATGTGCTGTCGTGACACATATTCATGTGCAATTACTGTCGTGATCACATGCAATGGTATTTATGTATTTATTTATTTATTTGTCTATGGGAGTTTTTATTTATTTATAGGAGATCTTCTACTGAAAGTGTTTTTCAGACTTCCTATAAGTGATCTGTTCTTCTGTATCTACCTCTGTATCTACCTGCGTTGCACCAATGAAATTTCCCCATGTGGGACAATAAAGGAATATCTTATCTTATCTTATTATGGTACCGAAATAGGTGTCAAGACTTTTCTTTAGTATCAAATTGAACACTACGGTATTATAAAACTCTTATTTTGGCCCCTGCCCTTCATCTGAAATGTTTTATAGAAGATTCTAAAACACAAACAATCTTCTTTCACATTGACATTATTGGGTATTGTTAGTAGAACTTTAAGGCTAACAATGCATTAAATAAAAAAATGTAATAGGGCTGAACAAAAATGTGGAAAAAGTGAATACATTCCGGATGCACTTAAAAGACCCGGAATGTAACTTTACGAGCGAGTCTGACTTTTCGACTCATCTCAAGGAGGAGCTAACCTTGTCCGTGAGCTTCACAAAAACCCTGCAGATACAAAGAGAAGAGACGGTATCCCTGGATTAATGGAGCGGTGCGGGAGGAGTGCTTGGCTATGATTGAACGCACTCTGGTCCTACAGCGAGACACGGGGATGGTCCCAGGCCACATCAACCCCATCCATCAGGCGGTGGAGCTGGGGGAGGGCCTTCACTTTACCCTGGGCTTACCTCTGGGGGAAGTTTGTGCATTCGACATGGGCAATTCAGAGGCACTATTTTGTCTAACTAGGGGTGGGCAATATAGACACAGTTTTAACAGTGCATCAGGATTGCCTAAAACTGTGTCTGCAAATGTTTTAGTTGATGTTGAAGTATTGTGCAAGACGCTGGAGAGGAGCGGCTGATCCCATTAGCACAGCATTAGCATTAGAATTAGCATTAGCAAGATCAATGCTTTATGGGTCTTGGGACGAAACTATGGTCTAATGGGTGCGCTCACATTTGCATATAGATTCCATAAAAAAATCTATTAAATTGGGGCTAAATACATAACAAATCCTTAACAAGACCAGGACTAAACCAAGACTAAAACAGGACCAAACCAAGTCTACATCTAAACTAAACTGGGCTCAAACCAGGGCCCTACAAGGAAAGAGAAGTATGTGACCGCAAATGACCCAATGCAAGTACCCAAAGTTCAGCCCAGAAATACTTTAATCAACTTTCTTTAATTTCTGGATATTGTTTGATTGAAAGCACTTGTGACTCACCGTCCCATCCATCAGCCCGCATTGCTGGGAAGGAGTTACCCCGGGCTCACCTCTGGAGCAGGAGGACGGGACGGGGAACAGCTGCAGCCCACTCGGGGAGCCGGAGTAATTGGATTTGAAGGCCCAGCGATCACACAGAAAGTAATAGTGAGATCAGACGGTGGGATAAAAATAGTCTTGTCCTCAACCTTAATGGAAACAGCTTCAGTGAGCGATACTGAGGAGGGCTTTGTCTCCGAGAGAACAGATTAGGACATGTCCAAATATTGGGAAAGTTTCTCAAAACACCGACCGGCCAAATTGAAAGTTTAACCTTCGCTGGAGTTAAGATCTAAGTTGAATCAATAGAAAAAGAAGATATCTATATTTTTATGAGTTCTATGGGTTGTTTATGAGAAATCAATGTTTAATGTTACATCGAGAAATAGTGAAAACTCGGAGCGCTGGCCTAAGGTGAACTGTGTAAATTGTCAGCTAAGAAAGGTTTTAAGAAAAAAGCAACGAAAAACGCCTCAATTTACAACACACAGGATTTGAATATCTGAAAAATCAGACGAATGGAACCATGTTTGTGGTGTTGCTGCCAGAATGAAAAGGATTACATGCCATCCACACGTCCTTAAATGTGTGATGGACACAAAGGCAGAGCAGGATGACCCGCAGTCAGGTATATTCGATAAGTCAGTCCTGTTTATTCGACCCAGAAACAGGGAGAACGTGCAAACTCGACACCGAATGGAGGCTTGAAGTGTGGAAGTTGAGGCAGGAAATGACAAATACATAATTTGTTTATAATGCCTACATCAACCATAAAAAAACAATACATAATTCTAGGGGTTTATTTTGAACAATCATGAACAAAATACATTATTATTTGTTTTTTCTCCATTTTTCCTTTGGATAACAGTAAACTAAAAGCCTTTTTCTAATTTTTTCTTCTTGTTACCTTTTATTTTGCGCGGCCATGAACAAGATACATTATTTGCTTTAGCTAAATTTTTTCTACATTTTACTTTGGATGAGAGTAAACTAAAAACCTTTTTCTTAGTTCTTCATTCTTGTTACCTTTTATTTTGCATGGACATAAACTAAAAAAAACTGTTATCACTCTCCACTTATTCTATTTTTGTAAATAATTTTATGTTTATCTACAGCAGGATTTTGGAAATACCCAGGTTAGGATTGGAACGATTAGAAAAAAAGAATTGATTATTATTTTATTGCCTCGATGATTCATTTAGTTTACGTATTTAATAAAAAACATGAATCTGTGGCACATGGAACGACTTTTCAGCGCTTTTGTTTCACACAGAGCTTGTTCCGGAAGGATCCGGATCTGCAGCAGCTAAAGCACAACAGAGGAGAGAGCGGCATGTTTTAAACTCGCCCCGTCATCGCAGACGTTCTGTTTCATACTCGCGCTCCTCTGTGCTCTTCCCAGTCACTCCCATGAGTTTAAAATATGCCTCCCTCTCTGTTGTGCTTTGAAACAGAACAGAACAGCAGGACCACAATTATGAAACAGAAAGTCCACAAAACACCAGGGATCACTCGTCTCACTAACATAAAGGTTCTTATTTTAAGGCTACTGTAACTGCTTTCAAACAGTCTGTTGACAAGTTAATTAGTCCTTTTATATATATCTTTATATTCAAACAGAACAGTTTGGACTGAAGGGAAATGTTGCTGTTTCGGGAACACTACTTATGTGAACCTAAGAATAAAATGTGTTGTTTTAAGCAGAAACTCCTTATTTGTTATTTGGTTATTACTATGAAGTATAACGTTTATCGAAAAAATGATTTAAAATGTTGTATAATTTAATATGTAAATAGTTTACAAATGTACAAAAAAAAATAACCGATTACTTGATTAATCGAATAAAATAATTGATGGATTACTCGATTACTAAAATAATTGATAGTGTAAAAATAATAATTGCAAGTGATTAAATAAATGATCCAGTACAACCAGTTCCCATGAAAGCAAATGAAAATCTCTTTTTAGCACAATGGATGAAAGCGGATGAAGCAGTGCACTTTACCTCTGTCTGTGCTGAGGCAGGGCTTTGCTGTCCACTGCAAACATTTTGGACACAAACACTATGACAGGAGCGTCCTCTTCGCTCGAGCACTGGAGAAACACTGCCGCAAATAAAAACAGAAAAATGTCAGGGTCAAAATGTGCTGGGGCAAAACTGTAACTGTGGTCATACAACAATAACTGACTTAAACTGTTAGAGCGGTGACTTTTCCAAACTAACAGAAAAGATACATATGTACTGTAGATAGTCAATTGAAAATCCACCTAAGGATTTGAATGTAATGCTTTTTTACTACACTTAACTAATGTACATTCTTATCCTGCTTGTTATACATTTAAAGGGCCTATATCATGCAAAATCGACTTTTCATAGCTTTTATCTTTCTTACTTATTGATTGGTACCTCGTAAATGTGATTGATTCCTGCAAGTTTTAGCTAGAGAATAGTCTCTATCCTTCCTATCCGAACGGGCCTAATCACCAGGATGAGTCAGCCTAGTGAGAGTTCCCTGTTTCAGCCCATCCTCAAGGAAGCACTTTGTACCTGTAACACTTTCCTACTGCTTCTGACACACATTAACTTGCTTACATGCAAGACTGATACATTTCAGTTTAGGCGAGTGGATTTACATTATTAACAGCTTTTGACATGTATTTCATTCAAGCATTTTTTTGCAATAGTGTTTAAGAGAAAGATTTATTTAAAAAATAAAACACATTGGTGATTGTTCCGTAAATATGCAACAATGCAACAAAAAGCAACAAAAAATTTTGACTTCTCATTTGACCTTTTGAAAATAATACCAGTAAAAGAAAAAAACAAAGCAGAAAATCCTGGAGGGAGTCAACTTGTGGACTATATCATCTTATAATTGTGTCTTTGTGTGTTTCTCTAATATTGCTTGTTATATCCATCCAATCACACATCTTATTCCATAAGTTAGAGGAAGCTCTCGGGAGGCAAGTTCAATCCCGCCCCTTTCGCGTGTGCCCGACTCCTTCCCAATAAAAAAAATCTATGGTTCAACGTAAGATAAAATATTTTTTCAGATTAAATGCACAGTTGTCTCTGCTCTGTCCCCTCAGAGGGCTGTTCGTTGCGAGTGCAGGACGCAGTGTTCAGTGAGTCAGACCAGCCGCAGCAGCAGTCTTCAGTGGGTGAGATTAGATCCACTAATGAGACGATTAGGGACGACATGAAAAAGACAAGGAGACTGGAGAGTTGTACAGTTCTTTAGAGCCACAGAGAGCAGCAGTTTGCACCTGTGGGGGAAACGCTCTTAAAAAACTGCAGACACTGAGCGTACTTGAAACACTCAGATCAGGCAAAAAAAAACACTGAATGAGCATTTAAAGAGCTACAATTTACTCTTTGTTTAACAGGGTCGGCAAAAAACTATTTTAGTGCAGTAAAAAACTACTATTCAATTTCTTCTTAGAGGTTGAATGGACGATTTTTTTGGCCCAAATCGGAGTCTCATTTCCTCATAAAACGCACCTACCGCTCACCTGCAGCCGCGCGCGGCTCGTCCCCACGAGAGCAGCACGTTTCTGCGTGTCTAAGCGCATTGATCAATCATAATATAGTTCCCTCAGTGTACGGGACAAAACGAAGACGGAGAAAGACAGTTCGAGCTGACTCAGAAGAAGACGGAAATCTATGGGAGACGAGACATGCGATGCGATCCGTCGCGCTAAAAAACAAACGCACGTGTGTGCTGTATCACTTCCACCTGAGTTATCAAATCGCCGAAAAATCGTCCATTACGCCTTTAACTGAGCTCCTAATCACAGTTTGATTTATTGATATGTGAATATTTGGGCAATTCTGCATCGTCCTACATTTGCGGCTTGATCATTTCTGTTTTCACCTACCACCTATCCCCGCCCACTCCTCTGTACTGACTGTGTTTATTTGAAAACGTCATGAACTCAAATCTGGTGCTTGTTACAGTGAAATGCCACCCATGGACCCTTTGCTGTTAATAAACCATTTTAGATCAATATTATGTTTTTCAAAGAAGAAAATGTAAAGTCATGCTCAATAATATGCAACAGTTTGTCACTTAATTACCAGAAAAAGCATAATAAGTCTTTTATCTTCAGCCAACCTTGTGTTATTTGATGTGCAGATTAATTTGTCGCCTTAATGGCAGTGAAAAAGTATTATCATGAGTCTGACTAATGAAAAAACACTGGAAAAAAACTGGTACAGCAATTAGTAGTAAATGGTGCTGTTTATTGTGTTTGGAAGAGTGATGCTTTCATAATTGTTGGGTGATGTTTTTAACTCTGAAGTCTGTAATAAAAGTTTTGATGTCGATAACACAGCAGAGAACTGTATGTCTTTCACTATGGCAACCAAAAAAAAACAGGTTGAGGGGTAAGAATGCTACACATCTGTTTCCCTAAAAGGACAATGCAACAACAACAAAAATACAACTGAAGACTGCTTTCCTAGTCTTGGGACGACACCAACAATAAAAACTCTTGTATATACAACTGTTATGTCCATGTTTGGCTCAGAGAAACTTAAAACGCACACTTGTATACTCTGCGTGTTCAGAGTTTGCATACCTACACTCTGAAGTTACACATGAAAGAGAAATTCAGCACCAATGAGCAGTCTCGGTTGTATTAGATAAAGTGTAATCAGTGGCACACTTTCAGGGGCTAATGCTGCGTCAGTGAGGGGCCCTAAGTGCGTCGGACTGGAGCAGGAAAGAGTAATCTGATTACGTCGCGGCCTATAAGTTATAGGCATAATACGGAGAACATGAGACAGGCCAAAGTAAACAGCTCCACTCATCATTCATCCTAATAGAGCAGCCAGTTTGTGTTTATGGAGACTTTTGCTGAGTCACAGACAAAACAGTTCATAAAAACGAGTACTACATATACAAATGCAATACAATTTAAAAGTGCACTACAAAACCTTTGTGTTGGAGGGTCTGCTGCCTGTTTTTCTTCACAGTATGGAGTTAAATCCATCTCCATGGTATCTCCAGAAAAGTGCCATTCACATCTTCATTGAGCTGTCTAAAGTAGGGCTGGCTCAAGATACGATGTCACAATTTTGCGATACATGCGATAATCGATATATCGCTCATGACAATTTACACAAAATAAACTACTTTTTTTTACCTTCTAAACATTATTTCAACAAAATTAAGTCGCTCTCATATATTTATGCACAAATTAAAATAATAGTGACATTAGATGAGTTTTTGCCCAGTGTTTGCTGGGTAATTTCCTACTGTGATGTCACCGATTACATTATTATATGATTATTATAGCAGGAAGTACAATTATAAACCTTTAAAAAAAAAAAAAAAAAAGAGCTATACTGAAATGCGTATAATTTTTAGCACAATGTAAAATATATTTATTATCTTAACTTTGTTTTCTCTCTTTTTATCTCAAGGGACTTCCTGGTAAAATAAACGTTAAAAATGAAGAAAATATTGTCTTTTTTAATAATCATGTGCTTTTTCAGTATCAATAATTCCTCAAATGAGCATCTTATTTCACGACTAGTTCTAGTATTGATTAGCGTCTAGGTATTGGTACTTTTGACCACCGTACATGTCAGGTGAAAGCACAAATACACCCGGCCCTCCACTACTGTCGACCACATAAGGAGCCTGTACGTCCAGTCGGGTGCTGTACCTTGCTTGAGCTTCTGCGTTTGGTCCGGTAGTGAGTCGAACCTCCGCGCTCCCACACTCATCAGCTTCTCCACTCGCTCCGCTGACACCACCAGCGGACTGGGCAGCTTCTCGCACACCATGGCTGCACACGGGATAAGGAAATGAACCCGATACAGCTCGCAGCGCAATTAAAGGTGCAATAACTTTACACCTCTGTCCTGCGCACTACACCGTACTAGACGAGGGATTCCCAGATAAATTGCTTGATTGCTAATTGCTAATAACTTAACATAAATGTAAAGTGCTTTATTATCTGGCTCTTAATGTCACATCGGATCACACAGCATCTAACTATTATTTAGTGGCTGACATGTCAAATGATTGAGTCTATTACATTAAGACATTTAAAGTTCCTTGTGAACCAAATAAAGGTTTAAGTATTGTGACTTCTAGATGGAGAATATTTAGAAATACATTTAGTATTATTGATGAAATAGAATAAATGTTAATGTTAATAATGTCTTTGTTATAAAAAAATTAAATCCTTATGTGTTTTTGAGTCTTTATAGTCCAGATAACGATAACAATCACCAAAATACAACTGTTATTTTTCATGGTCAACTTTCATAATGTAACTTAAATGTATTATACAGAAAGCATTTGCTGTTGTTTGGTCATGATGTCAATAACTGTGAACAATCAACAATAATGGCAACACTCAAATGTGATTTTGTGACTTCTAGTATTTAGGTGTTTAGACCTGGAACGACCAATACTTTTTCAAGGAGCACTTGATGTGAGATGTTTGAGAAGCAGTGATCTCTCTGAACGTGTTTGAAAGGACACTAAACCGAGAGTCCAGGAAGGAGCAGGTTAAGGATACAGAGCACAGCCACAGACACGGGTAACCACTGGCTGCAGATGGCCGACAGGAGGACTTTGGGGTCAGAGTGTTTCGTGTCCCGGGCCAGAACCTTCACCCCTAAAGAGGTCACCACTTTGTCCACTTTCTCTTTGTCTCTGGGAACAGAAAAAGCACCGAGCACAAGGTAAGACAGTATTTCACTCAAGGACAAAGCCACAGAAAAGAGCATATTGATTAAAAATGATATATTACAAGTTATTGTCAATACTACAGGGCTGGACATTGTTCTCCTCATATTATTGTTTTTTAATTAAATACAAATAAAAGCAAACAATGCTTTTAATATACTTTTTCTTTTAGTCTAGTCAGTGCCATGTAACACAAACAATCTGAACTCCAAACATGCTTTTACAGACAGAACTTTTTTTTAGTTTATAATTATACTTCCTGGTTGTAATTGATGACATCACACTAGGAAATGACCCACTATGTATGAGAGCACCTTTATCTTGTTGAATTATTGTTTAGAGAGTCAAAGTTGTCTCTTTTGTGTAAATTGTGCATACACTTGGTCTGGAATGAGTGTCCCTGGTGTGATGTCACTTCCTGTCATTTTCCACCGAATTTTCCACTTTTCTCCACAAACAGCTTATCGATTGTTGTAAAACTATCATTTATATTTACAACAGGTATAAATACACAAAATAATATCAAATGTAGTAGATGTCTTATTGGTGGTAAAGTGTTGGTTTATTGTTCAAATGGTACACCATAATAAGCACATTTTTATTCACTATATTTATGATGAAGAACTAGCTGCTCTATTGTTGATGGTAAATAAACTGACTCATGCTGTGTTTACAATGGAAAGGTCACGTTGTTGTGGATTTCTCCTGAGCCAATCTTTAACAGGTGAGCTCCATCATGAAGCATTAACCTCCTAAGGTCAACCCTGACGCACCTCTTGGTCACTACGGCGTCGTATAAACTCCAAATGTTGTCGAGCACGAGCTGCACAAAGAGCGGCTTCTTCCCTTTGGCCTGTTGGAGAGAAGGCGAGAGAGAGGATTCAATTATTTAGTATTTTCAATTACACTGAACTTTGTGTGAGTGTAATACGTATTAAAATGTTACTAATTGCACAGCCCTAATTGCATAATAAAAAAATATTCTACAATTCTAACTACAATGTCATTTTTTATTTTCTCACTGCTTTAACAAAAACATAAACTCTTACCGGGTTTTACACGATTTGATTTCTTATTACATCAAACGTGTCCTATTACAATTATGCAAACGACACTCAGATCTAAGTTTCACGGTCGCAGGTGAATATGGACCAGTGGATTCACTTTGTCATTGCCTTCAACAGATCAGTGAAACAAAGAGAAAGTGTTAGCGATCACATCCAGAGTCTCGCTCTAAAACCTACAAACCAAGTTAGAAGTCTGGGGGTAATAATGGACTCAGACTTGAATTTTAACAGCCACATCAAATCAATAACATCAGCAGCTTTTATCTAAAAACTTCAAAGGTATAGCATCTCAACCTGACTTGGAGAGACTGGACTATTGTAATGACCTGCTCACTGGCCTCTCCAAACGAGCTGTAAAACAGCTGCAGTACATCCAGAACGCTGCTGCTCGGGTCCTGACCAGAACCAGGAAGTATGATCACATTAGTCCTGTTCTCAGGTCTCTGCACTGGCTCCTGTGGCTCAGAGAAGAGACTTTAAAGCAGCTCTGCTTGTGTACAAGTCTCTCCATGGCCTAGCACCAAAGTACATCTCGGACATGTTAGTGCCATATGAACCATCTCGAACTCTGAGGACCTCAGGGACCGGCCTCCTGCTGGTGCCAGAGTCAGGACTAAACATGGACCGGCCTCCTGCTGGTGCCAGAGTCAGGACTAAACATGGACCGGCCTCCTGCTGGTGCCAGAGTCAGGACTAAACATGGACCGGCCTCCTGCTGGTGCCAGAGTCAGGACTAAACATGGACCGGCCTCCTGCTGGTGCCAGAGTCAGGACTAAACATGGACCGGCCTCCTGCTGGTGCCAGAGTCAGGACTAAACATGGACCGGCCTCCTGCTGGTGCCAGAGTCAGGACTAAACATGGACCGGCCTCCTGCTGGTGCCAGAGTCAGGACTAAACATGGACCGGCCTCCTGCTGGTGCCAGAGTCAGGACTAAACATGGACCGGCCTCCTGCTGGTGCCAGAGTCAGGACTAAACATGGACCGGCCTCCTGCTGGTGCCAGAGTCAGGACTAAACATGGGGAATCTGAGTTTCAGTTTGATGCAGCTAAATCTGGAACAGTCTTCCTGAAGATGTGAGACAGGCTTCTACTCTGACAATGTTCAAATCTAAGCTAAAAAGTTTTGTTTAGCTGTGCATATGACTGAAAGGATTTTTTTTTTGCACTCGTCCCTTTCATGTCTTAAACTGTTTTGTGATTTCAGTCAATTCTTTTTTATTTGAATGCATTTTTCCTGTTGTGTGAAACACTTTGAATTGCCTTGTGTATGAGATTTGCTCTACAAATAAACTTGCCTTGCCTTTATCAGAAATAGTCGCCTTCAAGGTCCCTTCTGTAAATTGGGGGTATTATTTTAATAGAATAGAAATGATGTTGTAATGCTATAGATTATGTTCTCAAGTGTTAAGGACTAAACCAGAAACTCACTGCCACAAATGTTCACAGGTAACAGGTAAATGAATGGTCGCATTAGGTTGACAATGAAACAGTCTCGAGGGTTGGAAAGAGAACATTTAAATTTTGGTTTTACTTTACATCACAGCGTTTGATTTTACGAGAACGACAAAGTGCGGCAAAACGCGCTTATAAACTCATGAATAATTAGGATGCCATGAATGCATTAGAAAGGTGAGGAATAACTACGGACCACTGCAAACTGTTAAAAATTAACTACTTCCGTTCTATTTAAGTAAAAATTTGGTCCAGCGCCTTTAACTTTAATATTTGTTACATTATTGTTGTTATTTTTGTGGTAAATTTGCTGCTCCCTCATGCTGTGATCTTTGTTTATATTGTCTGAATACAGTGCATATGCACTTTTAGACATTTAAACAGCTTACAACTCAGTAGCATCTTAAGGCTGGGTACTGTTAAAAGGTACTACTACTAGTACGGTACCAAAAAAGTACAAAAATATCTCTGTTTTCTCCTCTTTGATGCTTGGAGGGTTGCACTATAATTTCGTCATTCCACACAATACTCAATACAGCAAAAGGTACCAAAAAAGTAGGTGTTGTTAAAGTACTGGTACCCAAAAAAGTGTAAAGGTACTCTAGTAGCCTATGTACAGTAGCTTATAAAATGCTTCAGGTTCGAACCCAATTCTATCCATGGATTTCAGATTGATGACATTGAAAATTGATTTCATAGTTGCCATGAAAACTATTTAAAAACTAAAAATCCTATCTTTTAAATGGTAACGGCTGTAAAGGGGAAGCTGAAAGCAATGGATAAGTCAAGGCAGTTTAAATAATTGGATTCAAGCAGAACAAAAAGCATGTAAAACGTAGAGAGAGATAAACTAGACGTGATTTATCGTTCTGCCCCTGAAACACTGTTCACTTCTCTCGCTGCAGAGTGCATCTTCTGTGAGTCCAGACTATTTTCTTCCTCTCTGGCAGTGAACAGAGACGGAGGATAACAACCTGTTCCTCTGCCCCGAGTGCCCTCTGACCCAGACTGTCCGGGGCAAACGCTGAAGCACTAAAGCATTTATCAGGAGCGGTGGACCAAACCAGGAGCAGAACCGGAGATTGGGTAATAACACCTGGGTAAAAGCAAGGAAGTAAACACAAAACGAAGGAGAAAAAAAAGAAAAAGATCTGAACCAATCCAACAGTTCAGTCTTAGAGTTTCGAACATTAACTGAAGAGGTCCGAGTTTTAAGAGAAGAGAAAAAAAAAAATTGTCCCACAAGAAGGACATTTCAGTGTTGAAAGGCAAAGTACAATAACAGCAGTACAATAAAAAGTCAAAGATCAAGATAGACAACAACTTTACAGTCAGACATTAACTAAATATTACTGTAATTCTAATTGGAAAATAATTTACTGTTCAGATTCAGAACAATGTTACTACAGCCGATTGCAGCCTTTATTCATATTTCTTTAATCAGTAAAAAATATTTTTTATCTTCAACCAACCATAATAAAGATGACTCCACTTCTAATGTAACAGCCTGGGTGACTGATAATCTCCAAAACCTTCACATTTTGCATGAATACTGAACACATTTAGTTTTGAAATGTGAAATGATTCATATTCTGCAAGAAAACTTATTCCCATTAAACTCATTAAGCTTGAGTAAGTGGTGCACGGCGGCAGAGCATGTGTTAGTGAATGTTTGTCTGTGTCTCAGTCTCTGTGATAACACTGCGACGAGCTGGCCCCTGTCCAGGGTGTGCCCCGCCTAAGGCCCAAAGTCACAGGGAAAGGCTCCAGTCATCTCCATCCCCGAACGGCAACAAGCGGTGGAAGTTGAATGACTCAATGAACGTGAGTAACCAAAAAGCGTTTGTGTGACGAGCCGGTTTCTAATGCTTTATGTTCAAATACTAATCTCACAATACAATATTATAACTTTGTTTACACCAATTTGAGCAAGTGATTACTGTTATATTCTAAAGAATTACAAAATAACAGTGCTTAAAGACTGAATGTTGTCTGCTCTGAAATTTAGCAAAGGTCATGGGTTCGTGTAATTCCTTATCTTTATGGGTTTTTTTTTTTTTACAATACAAAAATAAATGTAAACAAATGATCTTATGGTTCAATATAATGTGTTTGGGAGAGTACAAACACAACCGCTCATTGTGTAAAATCTCCTCTTGAATCTCATTGTAACATTCTCATTGTAAATCTTTTGCATTTAGCTTAGTGCTTTGCTTGTTCACATACATCTTTACTCTAAATCCGATAAACACGGACGGTGCGTTTGTCCGACTGAAGTACTACCAATAGTCTTGACTGGCCAACGGGCAACATTCAATACTATATATAGATGTTCATGTTCCCAGAAGTTTTGTTTGTTTTTCCCATTTTTTTAAGTACATTCTAGTTCACAATTATACTTGTATTGTGTAGAATGTACATATACAACAGACAGCCAAGGCCATTTTATGAGGCTGAGCTGCACATGTACTGGATTATCTGTTTTGTATTGTTTTGTTTTCTGAATCCATTTCTCAATGGCAAGTTGTAGTTGTTGTTGTTGTCGTTTTCATGCAGCCATTGAACGCCCCTCCAGCTCTGACCTTGTGTTGGCCATGGTGAGTGGGCGACGCGGTATCGGCAGCAGGGGCTGAAGAGCCAGTCCATTAAAATCTCAACATTCAAGGCGACGGTAAACACACGGAACAAAGATAGAAAAGCAAAAGAGCGGGAGTTTGAGGAAAGCGGAGAGTAGCAGGTCACAACTTTTATTTAGTCGCTTTCATTTGTGTGAACGGTTCAGTTTGAAGTCTGTGTTCACATCATTAGTCCAAGGTTAAACGAACATGCTTTTGTTGGATTTTCTCATTGTCATCTTTATGTTTGCCTCTTACATCTCAGTCTATACAGCGAGGTCATACTACAGCAGCATTTGTGAGTAAACCCTTTTTCTAGAAGACAACAAATGGCGGAAGAAGAATTACAAAATAATTAGAAGTGCCTATGACAGGTTTTTAAAAAAATATACTTTAATTGGTCTATTTGTACCTGTTGTAAATATAAAATATAGTTTTATACCAATCGAGCAGGTATTTGTGGAGAAAAGGTTGAAAAATCTGTGGGAAATTGACAGGAAGTGAGATCACACCAGGAGCACTCATTCCAGTCAAAGTTTATGCAGAATTTACACAAAGAAACTACTTTTTTGACTTTCTACACATTAGTTCAACAAAATAAAGGTGCTCTCATATATTTTTACTTGCCGGTTTTTGCTGGGTAATTTCCTAGTGTGATGTCATCAATCACAAACAGGAAGTGAAATTATAAACGTAAAAAAAAAATGCTATTCTGTGATAACAGTGTCATCATTTTTAGCAACATTCTAAACATATTTATCTTAACTGCATTTTAGTTTAATGGGTAGTCCAACCGCTCAAAGGCACTTCAAGACATTCTAGTAATATACAGATTTTTTGGGGAGAAACTGATTCAATAATGAGCAATTCAAAAGCGCATATAATAATATCCAGCATTTGTACTTCTCTTTACAAGCTTGACAATAGGACTGTGGTCATTATTCATCCACTCCAAACTCGCTGGTCTTTGGCCTTTCCAACACCAACGGAAGGGTCTTGCCCAAGGAAAGAAAATAAATTGCTATTTGAATGGTCGCAATTATCCAGACTGCGAAGACTGCAATTTGACTGCAGTTCTTTTCAAACCAACCCAATATCCTGTCTTATTCAGTATTGAGAGCAGTGGTTGGCAAACTTTTTTTTCGGGCGACCCACTTTTTCTAATTGGTCAGCTCTCGCGACGGATGCAAAGGATGCGATGTAAACGCCTTGAAATATTAGCCTATATTAGTCGGGCAATGCTTTTTTTTATGGCAGAGGGGAAACATCACCGGAGTAATGCGTTTTGGCCTGGGAAAGGGAGGGATGAAGAAGTGCTTCAGATAACTCGTCATTCCAAAGGGAAACGAGTATGAGGCGAGACAGAGCGGCATCTGCACGACTCTCTCCCCTCGACCTGGCTCCATGAGAAACCCACACAGGTTAATGTAGGTCATTTATCCAAGGCAAAGTCTGAAACAACTCATCAATATCACCAGCTAATGCATAAACCTCACTTTGCTTTGAACTTGGTTTAGTCCTGCATTAGTCCTGCCTTAGACCTGCCTTAGTCTTGCCTTAGTCCTGCCTTAGTCCTGCCTTAGTCCTGCTTTAGTCCTGCTTTAGTCCTGCTTTAGTCCTGCTTTAGTCCTGCTTTAGTCCTGCTTTAGACCTAATTTAGTCCTGCTTTAGACCCGCTTTAGACCCGCTTTAGTCCCGCTTTAGACCCGCTTTAGACCCGCTTTAGACCTGCTTTAGTCCCGTTTTAGACCTGCTTTGGTCCCGCTTTAGTCCATTTAGACCTGCTTTAGACCTGCTGTAGTCCTGCTTTAGACCTGCTGTAGTCCTGCTGTAGACCCGCTTTAGACCCGCTTTAGTCCTGCTTTAGACCTGCTTTAGACCTGCTTTAGTCCTGCTTTAGTCCTGCTTTAGTCCTGCTTTAGACCTGCTTTAGACCTGCTTTAGTCCTGCTTTAGTCCTGCTTTAGTCCTGCTTTAGTCCCGTTTTAGACCTGCTTAGGTCCTGCTTTAGTTTACTCACAGCTTACTTCACCAATATTATTATCTGATTTATGGACATTTAAGACTATTGAAATGACTTGCAAACCGTAAAATCTGGAGTGAATAATCAGAGGGATCGTGATCCGAAACAAATCCGCTGAATTTGCACGAACTTTTTTAACTCCAAAGACCTGACAGAGTAAAAAGTGTGTCTGTCTTGGAGCAGAGTCCAGACTGAAGTGAGACGTGTGATAGAGACGGGCCCCGGAGTGAGTGACAGGCCAACCCTGATAGTATCGACCCAAAACCAGCGGACCACTTCACAACCGGCTGCCTGGCGATGAGACCAGATAACAACCTCAGCTCAATATTCAGGACATTATAAGGCAGACATTAAACGGCCTAATTGGTCAACTTTGTCAATCGTAAGAAAGCAAGGAACAATGAGTGACGAGAGCATTTTGCAAGAGCACCGAGGCGATCCAGGGCAAACCAGATAATTGAAGATGTTACTGGATAAATGTGGATGTGTGGGGCGTTTGTGTGTATTCATCATGTTATTAATTTGATCTAAAAACCTGATTTTAACCCTGAGCAAACACATATTTACATATTAAAAGCAAGTGTGACAGTGCTTTAAATAGTCTTTGAGCTGCTTTTGTAGTCAACAATCCATAATTCCCTGTCAGAAACATCTAATCTAAGGTATCTAGAGAAACTATTTACATCAAACTAAATTATTTATTAAAAAAAAGTCATTATTCTATATGTGTAATAATGAGTTATGAACATTGAGTTGGAAAAGTAAAGGGTTCATAGTGAACTCTGGGACCCACAAGGCCAAACAGACCAGCTTTTGTTCCGTTTCCTCGTTGTCGTTTTCTCTCCGTTTGTCGAGTCACAGCTAACACACATATCTGACCATAAGCATGAAGAAGCGGTCAGAAATAGATAGTACTGGTTATAGTTATTAGTAGTGAAATTCAAAATCTTTGCGATACTCAAAATTCTAACCAAAATACAAGGACGTTTTACTGTAGGATCACAATTTCTGACAGTTTAAACATGAATTTAACAAAATAAAAGGTGCTCACAATCAAATGATAATTATTGTGTACGAGGTTTGGCCCTTTTACCACTACTTATGTTCCATGTTGCTCTTCATCCTCCTCTGCATCTCCCCAGAGCTCCTCGTCCTCCTCTGCGTCTCACCTGAGCTCCTCCTCCTCTGCGTCTCACTTGATCTCCAGCTCCTCCTCTGGGTCTCACCTGAGCTCCTCCTCCTCCTCTGCGTCTCACCTGAGCTCCTTCTCTGCGTCTCCCTTGAGCTCCTCCTCTGCGTCTGAACTGAGCTCTTCCTCCTCCTCTGCGTGTCCACTGAGCTCCTCCTCTGCGTCTGACCTGAGCTCTTCCTCCTCCTCTGCGTGTCCACTGAGCTCATCCTCTGCGTCTCCCCTGAGCTCCTCCTCTGCGTCTCCCCTGAGCTCCTCCTCTGCGTCACACCTGAGCTCCTCTTCTGCGTCACACCTGAGCTCCTCCTCTGCGTCACCCCTGAGCCCCTCCTCTGCATCTCCCCTGAGCTCCTCCTCCTCCTCCTCCTATGCGTCTCCCCTGAGCTCCTCCTCTGCGTCTCACCTGAGCTCCACCTATGCGTCTCACCTGAGCTCCACCTATGCGTCTCACCTGAGCTCCACCTATGCGTCTCACCTGAGCTCCACCTATGCGTCTCACCTGAGCTCCTCCTCCTCCTCTGGGTCTCACCTGAGCTCCTCCTCCTCTAGGTCTCACCTGAGCTCCTCCTCTGCGTCTCCCCTGAGCTCCTCCTCTGAGTCTCCCCTGAGCTCCTCCTCGGAGTCTCCCCTGAGCTCCTCCTCTGAGTCTCACCTGAGCTCCTCCTCCTCCTCCTCCTCCTCTAGGTCTCACCTGAGCTCCTCCTCCTCTGCGTCTCCCCTGAGCTCCTCCTCTGCGTCTCACCTGAGCTGCTCCTCCTCCTCTGCGTCTCCCGTGAGCTCCTCCTCTGCGTCTCCCCTGAGCTCCTCCTCTGCGTCTCCCCTGAGCTCCTCCTCTGCGTCTCCCCTGAGCTCCTCCTCTGCGTCTCTCCCCTGAGCTCCTCCTCTGCGTCTCCCCTGAGCCCCTCCTCTGTGTCTCACCTGAGCTCCCTTCATGATCTTCTTGGCCTTGGCGTTGAGGTAGAAGTCTCCCCACAGCGTCTTGAGCAGAACTGCTGCTCTGATTCCCATGCGCTCGCTGTAGATCTGAGCAAACTGCTGGATGCTGCAACACACGATCATAAAGACAATATTATATCACACATTAGGAACTCTTTGGATTCAGAAACACAATATCTGAAGTCTTGAACTCTGAACTCGTAGTGAATACCTAAACTTTAGGTGTTTAGATATTTAATATAATAAAATACCGATACTAAATAAGATGAGTAAAACTCAGCTAATTGATTACCGGTACTCTGACAATTAGTATTCAGATGAATCAGTTGTTAAAATTAGATAGTGAATGGCCTGTAAATATTTAAATCTTAAATAATGTCACTTGAGACATTTTTAGATTGAATAAATTATGAATAAAATAATTTGTCATAAAAAAACAAAACATTTACGCACTTCCTGTATCATTTGGATGTGATTCCTGCTTTGTCTTAGTCATAAAACCACTTCTCTCAGATCATGGCATATTTTGAAGTCCAAATAACAATTATTCAATGACTAAATTAGTAAAAAATGATAGTTATGTTTCATAAATGAGCGCAAAGCAAATTGCCCCTAGGCAGCTGTGAAAAGTTTCGACTAAGACTGAGTGAATAATACAAGGAATATTGACACATCAATATATGAAAAAAGAGTTAAAACCTTGACAACTTTCAAAAGGCTTTTCTCTGGTATGTTTTTACAGAGGATTGTACTTGGAACCTTTACAAACCCGTTAGCTTTTCGAAAACTACAACATTCATTTCTTATAACTCGAACACGATGCATGCTTAGCTACACTGCAACATTCACTGAACAAACTCATATTTAATCTCAAGTTAGCGATTCAAACTGCCTGAAATGTATGAACTAATTAAAGAAAACGAGAAAAACAAATGTTCCGCTTTCACAGACATTCAAAAGAGCAAACCACATGGGCAAATATTAATGATGTAAGTGGGTCTTTTGGCAACTTTCTGAGCAGCGAGACAATCATGGGTAAACAGGACTGTGGTTAAAAGCTGCGAGTGTCTGAATCACAGGCTCGAGTGTCCACTGAGAGGCTTTTCATTTAGCTGAACAAGGGCCACAATCACGAGGAAAAGCAGAAAGAAATATGAAACATTTTTGGAAAACACACTTGACCTATGAGACCATTTGCACTGCTAATTACAGTTTTACAGCGATAATGATTAGCAATGTGCGCTTTGAAAGCTAAAGAAGTTTCACCCCTTTTTCTACATAACTCAAATGATTTGCTATGACGATGATGTGTCACGTGACCTGGTTTTAACAGGTAGAGATGAAGCTGCAGGAGGAGAAACTGTCTGGGCCTGAGGGACGCACTGACTTCACAAGTTAAACTGAGCGACAGCACCATCTAGTGGCACACACTGCTAAAACCATTGCCAAAATGTTCTTTACAGTACGGGATTAAAACACAGAATAATAAGCAAAATCACAATGGCTTGTTGGCTCGAGCCAATAATGTACCTGATGTGAAAACTAGGGTAACTTTCAACATTTTCAACTTCAGAAATGATTATTTACACGACTTATTATTGATGTATTTAGAGTTCTATGCATCTTGTTTTTATGTGTGCATGAAAGTGGAGCAATCTAATCAGCTTTTAAGTCGGCAAAAGACAAAAAAACAATGTTTTCCATTAATAATCACTGTGAACGGCTCAAAATATCAAAGGCATGTTTCATATTTTTATTTACACTTTTATGTTTTACCATCCATTTGTTGATGTATATTTTGCAAAATAAATATTGATAAATCTAACCGAATAAGCTCTTTTTGACAACAGAACAATTAATGAAGACTTACAGCGTTTTAATAGTCTATTACTGCATACTCGGATCCGTTTGTTTCCTGCTGTTTATTTGTATCTGCTCGGATCTGGGAAGAGAACCTGATTTTACTACAACAAAGTGATCTGAGCGCTCCCAGTAACAGTATCTGCTTATTTCTTTTTGACCTGAGACTAATTTGACCATTGAATATGGTACATTAAATTATTAATTATTAATGTGATGTAGAACTGACAAATACAATTACATAATCTTCTTTAAACAAGACTTGCAGCTGTATACTTTTTCATAATAATATTTAGCAAAACAATATTAAAATTATGTTTAAAACTATTTAAAAAAAAACATATTCAATATCAATATATTCTAGAAAAAATAACTGCAAAAAAAGAATAACAACGAGAAATATACGTATACTTTTCTGTTCAGTTTTAAATATGGTTCGAGCCCTTTGTTCTTTTATTTTGCGCTCGGTTTTTGAATTGTTGTTGTTTGTTGTGTCTGTTTTGTTTACTGCATTGTACAAGTGGACATGTTTGTGACGTTTTGCTCAGATTTGTGTAGAGAGAAACGAATAAAAAGCTTTACCTAAATCCCCAGCCGTCGATGGCGCTGGCGAACACCACGTTGCCCTGGTCGGGAGAGAAGTACAGGTTTGAGTCGTCGGCTTCTTCCAGCCCAGCGCTCCAATCGTAAACCTGCTCCCCAGACGCTTCCCTCTCCGGCTCCTCGCTCTCCTTCTCCGCTCGCTTCTCCAGAATTTTGGATGTGAACAAGGAGCCGGTCACTGCATTCACCTACAACAAAAAGATATGTCTCCAATAAAACTGCACAATGTATCGCCAAAGTATCGATATCGCAATATTGGGCTGCAACAATTAATCAACTAATTGTGACAAGTCGGCTGTAAAAAAATATATATTTTTAATAATCGTAATGGTTCTCTGGACAATACAGACAAAAAATAAATACGAAAATACCTTTTTTAACAAATAACAGCAGCATTTTAAAATATAAATGTTGTAAAATAATAAAAAAAAATCTGATTTTTTATCAATAATACACTTTATTCGTACATATTATCTTTACTTCAGTCATCATATTTCAGCCTTGATTTAGTCTTGGTTTTGTCTCTGAAAAGTTTTATTTGGAAAAAAGTTGAGTTTCCTAATACATTTAAGCATTAATTAATACGTTAAAATAAATTATTGTGTCAAAAAAGTATATTCAAATATCATGATATCAAACATTGGGCAATGACACTCGTCCTGGTGACGTCTCTATTTATTATTGTATAATGTGCTCCTAATTCATTATGTTCAGATTGTGTGATTTAACTGAGAACCTCAGCTTGTGCAACGACAATAAAGATCCAGATTCTAATGTCACGATAATATCACAATACTTCACCGTTTTTCAATATAGATATTTTCAATAATGCTCGGTCCTAGTTTCAAATAAGAAAACACATAAAATATCAAATAAAATAAAAAGCAAAATACATTTGAGAAATACAGATGATAAACAAATTATTTTGACCCTAAAAATGAAACCTTTTACCAGAGAACACCGCCGTTATATAAGAACATCGTTCAAAGGTAAATTAAAGTTTGTGTTTTATGCTGGTTTGCCTAAGTTAAGAGAGAAAACATCACTTTGAGCACTGCCTCATCTGATCCCTGCCATTACACACCTTATTCACATTGAACAAAAGGCACAAATTAACTATTTTTGACTCTTGCTTCGGGACGACGGATTAAATGTAGCAATTGTGCAAACTCTGGTAAAGTTGTGTTGAAGCCGGTGCTGAAACATCACTGAATATGCACTGTCCCAATTCAAATACATACATTAAATAACTTTTAATACGAAAAAAACGTTACGCACAGACATGAAGCTGGTGAGATTATGAACCCCGTTGTGTGTTTGAGTGACCGTCCGTGTGTCCTGACCTGCTCCAGGATCTTCTGCAGGTGAGTGTAGGCCTCCTGCGGAGTCAGCTTCAGCTCCAGGATCAGACGGTCAATTTTGTTTATCACCAAGACGGGAGGAATGTTCTCCAGCCAGGCCTGACGCAGCACCGCCTGGGTCTACCACGGCGGGAGGAGAAAGGTGAAGGGACACTTTATTATGAGTTTGAGATACTTTGAATTATGCAGAGTGGGGTGTCTGTAGGTGGAAGACGGGGCAGGGTCAAAACTTTGCAATAACTGATCGTATAATTCACCTCGATATGCTGTATGACTATATGTAACCTTGTGGCTAAATCTGGTGCATTTACAGAATATTGAGTGTATTGTTTGTTTTTAAAAATGCTGTGAAACGAGCTGAGAAAGAGAAAAAAAACTTTTAAAAATCCTTTCTAATAACTGTATAAAGTGATATTTCAGCTTTTTTCCCTACACCTGAACAAAGACATTAAAAGACACATTTTATTGGATTGAAGACATAACTAAAATGTATCTAAATCATAAATCTGAATATTGTTATGTCGTATGTTATGTATGTACGTATGTATCTCCTTGGACTATTCTTTTGTACTTCTACCCGAGTGATTATTTGAAGTAAAGTTACTCTTACTTTTATATACAATAAAATTGTAGGTATCTGTAATTTACTTCAGATACTTTACTTTATTACATTTTGAACTGGACTGAAAATATATTCATTAATGTACACTATCCCTGCCAAATAAATACATGAATACATTTACAAGAATGTGTTGGATTAACGATCCACAAAGATTTCAATGGAGTCAGATATAAATAACCTTTAAAGACACATATTATGCAACACAAAATCTGGAGGTTTCTTGTGCCGTTTCAAGTCCATACAACGTTGCCAGTTTTGAGCATTTCCGTCGTCAAATCCTGTTTATTACAACTCCGTGCTGGTATTTGCATGTCGGGGCCAAAGTAGTCTTTGGCTTTTTTCCTCTATAGTAATCCCCTCAGCTGCCAGCAGATGGCGCGCTAACACCAAATCCTGCTGAGTGAATGAGCTGGGAACTGATAGAAAGTAATGTGTGCTTTTCAATACATACATTGTTTTAAGAGACATGTCGAAAGATACTCAAGAGCATGTTTAAAGGCCAATAACAAAACTAATAATGCATAATATGTGTCCTTTAAAACAAGTATAAACATTTTTTTTGTATCAAGGGAAAACCAATTGAGATAAACATATTCTTCTCTCGCACATAAACAATTCCCATAATACACTGCAGCACAAACTCCACAGTCATTCCACGTGCGCTCTGTTTGTTGTGCTCACGGGAGAGAAGCAGCTCGTCAGTAAATATTAAGATGTCGTCAAACAAAGCCAGGCCGGGGGAGTTACCTGTGGACACACTCCCTCCACCGCGTCCACGATGACGATGGCCCCATCGCACAGGCGCACGGCCGTGGACACTTCAGAGGAGAAGTCCACGTGACCCGGGGAATCTATCAGGTTCAGCAAGTACTCCTGCTCTCCTGGACACAGACAGTACATGAGACGTGTTACCCGTTCTGTCATATGCAAACGGCTGAAACGCAACATCGATTTGCTCATGTGACAGCAAATCGTCTGCTGTCTGTTCATGTTCTAGACTTGGGACCGACAAAGATTAAATTGGCTTTTGACAGTGGCGCAGATGGGCTTTTTTTTCGCACCTTCTTGGCTTTACTCCGCTTTACTCGGCTTAACGCACGCAAACTCGGCCCGTTTCAATCACAAGTGGTGCTCAGTGATGCTGTAGAGAACCTGGCAGCTCCAGGGGGCGCTAGGGATGTGAAGATGATGGGTTTAATCGATAATTGTGATTATTTAGGTCACAATATAATCGTAAAAACTAATGAAATAATGATATTGGCTATTTAGAAGCAGAAGTAAGTGTTGTCTTTATTCAAAGTATAGTTCAAATGAATACATTTAATGTAAAATACGTTGTTTTCTGCCTGTTTTTGTCACATTTTTATTATTTTGTCACTGAGAAATTTCAGCTGGTCACAAACTTGAGAGTACTAATGTGTTAGACAACGGAAATGAAATAAGACAACATATATCACGGTTGTTTTATTGTGGTCTCAGTCATCGTGGATAATCTTGATGTTTTTTTCCTCACAATCGTAACGTAAATGATATATCGCGACAATACGACAGGGGAAACAACGCAAACGTCCCGCATTTGTGACTCAAAAGCTCAACCGACACAACACAGTGACAAAGGCTTCACACGACAGGATCATTTTCTGGCTCCGATTTGCAACTCTGAACTGCTAAGTAACATAATCGCTAAAAACATCAGGCGCAGGCTACACACAGAAAACACTTGGGGGTAATGTAACACTAATTAGGAATAAAGTCTGGCGGTAGTGTAAGACTTGGATAACAACCACCATAAAACAACAACAACAGAAATAGGACAATTACCTTAAGTTAACTGTATCATTCTCAATCATATCTTTTTATCCATTAGTATTTTTCGCGACAATTCTGCGACACCCAGTGCACAAAACAACGCAATGAATTAGACTGTTTTTGACATCAACTTGGGAGCTATGTATCTGGGCCTCAAAACTTCTACCATGGACACAATCAGAGGATACCTTTGGAATGTACTTTTGTCGGCAGGAAAAAAGGCCATAACAAGGAAGTGAACACCGCCAACGACCAAGGACTGGACTGACACAGTGACAGACGTCAGACACATAGACATCCACTTTAGAGCAAATGAGACTTTTATTCTAATTTAAATGAGCCGTGATTTTGCTTGTATTTATGTTTGGGTATGTCTTTTAACTTATACTCTCTGGTCGTTTTGTGTTTTTTTCTATTTGTTTTCTGTCTTATCTATTTGTTAATAAAAGCAGGGCCGTCATCGTCTGGTTCCAGTGACAAACTGCTATTTCGGTAAAGCCGTGTTGCGAGTCAGTGTTCCTCCGTTTATCAAATGCAGGCCCTTTTTCTCAGCCACTCGTCATCATTACTCAGGTAATTTAACGATTGTAGGTGTACTAGAGTCATAAGAAAATATAAATGCTGATCTTAACTCTGAGAAAATGACACAGAGAGCTTGGGATTGATTTGATTATTAGCAAAATTTGGGATGTTTGTGGGCCAGCTGAACAAAACCTCCACTGAGATGTACATTAGCCAAAACAATAAAGACAAGGAACAACTCGATAAACTGCAGGGTCAATACATTTATCACACCACAATGTCAGAAAACTTTAAATGATCTTGAACTGAAAAATCTCGAGCTTCATTGCCCATCCCTTTAATTTAAGTTGTTGATCCATTCACATCTACAATTTTAACGACGTTATTTAGTGGACTAAATTGTAGGAAAATATCTAAAGCTTACGATGTGTGAAATGAAGAGAGATGGCGCTTGACTTCATGGTGATTCCTCGGAGCTGTTCGTCCTCCCTGCTGTCCAAATACCGCAACTGCAAAACAATTAGGATATTTATAGTACCAAATCATTGCACATTCGAATCTGCTAAAGAAAAGTGATCAAATAATTCACCTTTCCAGCGAGTCGACTCGAGATGATCCCATTGTTGGCCACCAAACAGTCTGCCAACGTCGTCTTACCTGTAGAAACATCAATACAGGCCGAGTCAGACTGTATGAGCTTTAAAATGTATATGTACAATCCGTAATTTAGCTTTATGTACATATGCAGAAGTGGTAGTTTCATTTCCTTGAGTACTTTATTAAAGAAATTGTACTTTTCCAAATAGTTTTCTTGTAGCACACTTTGAAGTACCATTACTCTCACTTGATTAAAGGTTTTGGTTACTCTTTCCCCTGTGAGTACCGTAAATGCTGCCGTCGTGTCTTATGTTAGTTATGGTGAGAACCACTTGTCGAGTTGGGAAATTGCCCATGAACGCCCCCTTATTTTGTGGAGGACTAGGAAATAATTTTGATATTTGAGCTGCCTAGATTAAATCACCTTTGCGGTTCATTTCGATTTCGATGTGGCATACGCTTGAATGTGTACTTTTACCAGGATGTGTGAGTATCTGCCAAGATATAGTTTCTTTTGAACGCGTTTCATTTTGCTGTGACCAAAAAAGCACTTGTAATTACTACATCATCTTCTCCACAGTCAGTGACAGAAGCTTAATAATATTATTTGAAAATGTGTGTTAGCCCCTTAATATATTGTTTACTTTTACTCAGTTTCGTTAAAAATACCATATTTTGTGAATTGTTTAAGGTTTTGTCCTTTCAAGTACATTGTAAAATAAAAATACAAATAATAAATCAGATGTTAAATCCAGTCAATTACTCGAGTACTAGTTTGCTTAGTATTATCATTTGAGTCATTTCCGGTCACCACTTTGTACTTCTACTCAAGTAATGTTAATTTTCAAGTAACTGTTCTTTCTTGAGTTATATTTCTGCCCATAATTACAAAAGTGTAATGTCATACCGTGGTCCACATGAGCCAGGATACACAAGTTCCTGATGTTGGCCGGATTTTTCTGCAGAGTCTTGATCTTGTCCAAACTCGAAAGCCTCATCGTGAACACTTCCAAATGTCACCTGATGACAACAGTTCAGGATTAAACCTCATGAAATTTTGTTTACCCAAACCAATCACAGTTTCACATTAGAGACTATGATGATGGTAAAACTAATACTTTATTTAATCTGTAATCAATAGTCTTTTGATCAGTAAAGTCAACAAGTGACATATTTACTGAATTCCAGAATGGAGGCAAACGTAAAATGGAAAATTGTGTGATTTCAAGTAATGGATGAATTGGGATTAACGTCAGAATATTACAAAATAAGAAATCAAGGTGGTTTTGGCAAATGAAAATCCCTCAGATGTGCGATATCTGAGCCCATTTACTATTGTTCTTTTTTTTTAAAGTCTAATTTTATATTTATTTGGTCAGGACAGTGCATGTTAATGAACATACATAAAACATGGAACACTCCTGGACAAATGAAGGTTTACACAGACTTGATACATGAAACACATAAAACGGATTAGGCGTGGGCTCATTTTCATCCGTTGTCCCGCGTTCACTCTCACTCATACACATGTTTTTAGTGGTTGGAGAAACACAGCACCTGGAGGAAACCTACGCTGACATGGGGAGAACATGCAAACTCCACAAAGACAGGAACTGCACCACCTGGGAATCAATCCCAGGATCTTCTTGCTGTGAAGCGAGAGCGCTACCATGTCACATTTGAGTACTTAAAGTGCCTCTGACAGGTTGGGCCACTCATTGAACTAAAATACAGTTGAGTTTTATTTATTTAAATTTAAGATAAAGAATATAAAAATGTTATCCCAGAATAGCTCATTTTGTAAGTTTATAATTCCACTTCCTGTCACACACATCACATCACACTAGGAAATTAGCCAGCATACACTGGAAAAAAAGTCATCAGACGTCACAAAAAAAAAAAAAAAAAAAAAATCACAAATGAAAATATACAAGAGCACCTTTGTTTCGTTAAATTACGGTTAGAATGTCAAAAATGTAGTTTATTTTGTGTAAATTATGCATAAACTTTGTCTGGAATGAATGTCCCTAGGGTGATGTCACTTCCTGTAATTTTCAGCAGATTTCTGGACTTTTCTCCACAATACCTAATTGATTGGAGTAAAAGGTACAGGTAAACAGGTACAAATACACCAAATAAAGTCAAAATTTGTCGATCTTAAAAAGCTGTCATACATACTTATTATGTATAAAATAAATAGAGAGGTCGGAGAGGGCAGATATCATTTAATTATAAAACAGAAGGTTTTTTTTTATTGTGGTGGCTGTTTTTTAATATTTTACAGTAGAAAAGCAAACTGACTGAAATGTCTACCCTGTAAATTAATTCTGTTTTTGTTATAAAGACCATTTGCATTTTGACACAATTTTATCATTGACTAATTTTGAACTCTCTGATGACAGAACAAGGTGTCTATAACTTGTATTAGAGAAGATGCTTCAACCATTTATTGTTCGTACCACAAGTCTCTCTATGGACCGGCAGGAAACCAGGCAATCGGTTAGTTATCCGTAAAAAGGGCAATAAATGGTCACAAATGCGTGTAAAAGCCGATGGTCAAGTTGCTTCCAGAACTGTCAGTGGCTAGTAGCTACGGCTAAATAACCAAAACTTAACTGCATAACAACCGCAATGTCCGCTTCGATAGCACAATACAACATTAGCCAGCGTCCAAACGGTGTTAGATAGCGTCAAATTTAATTATAAAAGAAGAATAAGTCATTATATGTGTCCCATGTGCTGTTTGTTACTCACGTTGTTTTCCCGGAAGTCGCTGAGCAACGTCAGCTACGCCCACTGTGCTATCATTGGTGCTGCTTTCAAGTACAGTCGTACAATGAGAGACCCCAATCAAACACACTTGCACTACCGAAATATAAAAACGGCAATAAGAAATATTCAAGCAGATTCATGTATTTGTTAAACTATAGAATGTGCATTTAGGGAAAAACATGAGCATAAAATATTATACTTTAATTTTATATTTATATTAATATTTACAAGGGGAAGATGAACGCAACACTGGAGCCTGCGTTGTTGGATTTCAGATTTTCAGAAAAGGTTTTGTTGCCAGTGAACTAAAATCCACGAACTATGATTTTGCTTCAGTGATATGTGCGACATAAACAATGAAAAAAAATAGTAAAATATAAATCATAACATTAAAGGCATGAAAGGCCAAAAATAGATCTGTGTGCAATATATTTATGTATTTACAACGGAGTATAAGGGCTAGCCCAACAAAGCCCGTATTGAATGAATGCATGTTTTTCAGCAATAAATAGGTTAAATGAAATATAGGCCTATATAAACTACATGCATCACTCAAGAGTTAGGGTAGGCAGTACAATCTAAGCAATTTAAGTTTCAAAAGTTGTCTTAAGAAAGTGCTAAATAAGACAATATCATCTTTATGTCTACACCTTATCTGTATTTGCACTGCTGTTTTATAATCCTATTGATATTGTATTGTATTTTAAGTGATGAACCGTACAAAGACTTTACTTTCAAACAAACAAATCTCCATGGTACAGTCTCTACAGCGTAATAAATCTACATAGTGCACCTTTAAATCTTCACACTTCCGGGTAATCTTTTTGTCATTGTCATGTTTCTAACTCTCTTTGGTCTATGAAGTCATTTGTTTTTGCACACACACACACAGACATAAAACAGTGTATTGATTACTACACACAGTCACCGTTGTGAAAAATGTATTTATTCCTTTGCATTGTTAACAAAAGCACTTTAATGAATTATTTTCCCATGTCAAACTGCAAGCCCACAAGCCACAAACAGGACCACGGATACATTTAAATGCATCTGGATGAAATTAAAAAAAACAGTGGCGTCACAACAAAGCGAAACCTTCATTTAAGTTCATGCAAATACAATGTGGTTCAAATGCACCACCTGTTTAACATACGATAGGCCTATATATATAACTGATTTACTGTTTCTCTGTTAAAAACACATGGAGAGGTATGAAAATAAAACGTCTGAAAACATACACTCATTATGATATTGCACTTGGACCACAGTATTTACAAGACACTGTACATTGCAGCAGACTTGGACCGACCAACACAACCAAGAGGCACAAACAATAACCACTGAAACCTGCTCACTCTGGGTGATTTGTGGCGCTTTTTGGGGGTTGAAATAAAAAATAAATAAAAACAAATGAGCCGCTTCAATATAATGGTGTAAATTATTATTATTTTTGCCTTGATTATTTGTCAATTAGTCATTTGCTTCCATGAGTCATGTTTGGTCAGGGTTATTTCCGGTCTGTGTCATGTATAGATTCTCACAAATAATAAAAGGTATTTCTGCTTTTTACATTTCACACAATTCAGAAAAGTAAAACAAAACTTTCTGCCACTTCACTTTTCAACGTGAACCGTCAATATTACTTTTACTGGTTTATATTAATTTTGTTTTGGTAGTATTTTATTTTGAGGATTAATTTCGTTACCAATGTATTATGTGGAAATAATTCAGTGTCTTGTCAAAAGACCATCGTCTCAGGACCAGTTTACAATAAATTAATTACTTTGAAATGCAAAGTATGTTTTCTGAGGACTAATACAAACTAGAGACTCCATATTTGAAGTTGACAATGAAACATTTCTGGTTTTGGGAAATGACGTTGCTTTGCCAAGAAGTTTCAAGAGAATGGCATTAAAGGGGAATGGCTTTAAAGGGGAAGTTTATCCAAAATCAACTTACAAGTTACTGAAACCATATTGTGAAACGTCACTATGAAGAGGCGGAGCTTATACGTTTTGCTGTTTGGATCAGAAAGTAAATGGATTGATTTGCATTACTAAGCTGAAAAATATAGCGGTTTACGGTTCAATAAAAAGTATTGGAAAAAGCATAACATGTCTCCTTTCAATGAACCCATCTCTATAGAGACAATTACAGGTCAGATCTATGGAGAGGCGTACCTGCACACAGAAAGAATGCATGTTTTTCAGGGTATTTCTGAGCAATAAAACCACTTGTAGTTGTAAAGATTCAAGATATATAATGCCAAACTGTGGAACATTCCAAGCAAAGCAGTAATATCTCCATGAGACACTGTGGCATGCCCTCCACCAGAAGAGATACAAAGTGCACCTTTAATGGTTAGTCAGACCCCTGCACCTTTACTGCATGAGTGACAAACCTTTCACTGGTTGAGTCAGTTTAATTACTTTAGTCAAATTGCATTTGGAGGGACTCGATGTGTTTCCCTCTCGCTCCTCAGGAGATTGTCAGGGAGCCGACTAATTGTTTCTCATGAAATATTCAAGGATGAGAGCAACACTGGATTTAGTACCGACTCATCTCTTCTTCATTTGTGGGCGTGTGAATGCTGGTGGTTGAGTGGTGACGCAGGGTCAGAGTGGTACCAGTCTCTCCTCGCACACAATTTGTTCATATCTCAGGTCCAGACCCCCCAAAACATCTCAGCGCAATCCATCTCAGTTCATCGTCCCGTGAGAAGTCTTTCTCTCCCAGTCCTTCAGTTCCTAAGATAGTATATGTAGTTCTGCTGACTGCCACTAGGTGGAGTCCACGTCCTGTGAACAGGATTGGCAGCATCTGTGTTTGTACATGGGCGAGTGGCACAGCCTGAGCCTCCGCACCACACTGCAGTGCTGAGTGCTGTCTCTGCACTCACCTGGAACAAGAGACACAAGGAACAATGAGCTGGAATTATGTCAGTCTGAGCACATTTAAGAGCCCTAACTAAACACCCTTTTGAGCTTTAAAACCTTGGACTTGGTCATTTATGTCAGTGTGAATAATCTCCCAAGAGCAACATTTATTTCTCAAGATGCTCCATCCCTTCGATCAGCCCTTTGTTGGTAAGATAAATGTTTTGTGTGTTCATAAATTAGGGATAAATACCTTTTGTACAATATTTCAAGTTCTAAAACATGAAATAATGGTAAGGGGTGATAAATAAGTTGTATAAGCCTGAAAAATGCTCAACAGAAGAATTCTATTGCTCTTTTTGCCAGAACCTTGATAAGAACCTTCAGGAGGTTTACACAAAATGAAGAGTGTCAATGGATCGGGCGATGGGTTTTTTCATGGCCGACATTGATGTTTTACCAGCTTTTCAGATGAGCTCTGCATAAACAGTATTTGGGCAGATTTTGATAATTCAAGTCTTAATCTCAAGTCTTTGGTCGCAAGTCCAAGTGTGTTGTCCGAGGTCAAGTCCAAACCCAATGCTTTGAGTTTCAAGTCTTTTAAAGTATTTAAACAAAATATACTGAAGTTGTTCTATTCGGCAGCGCTTCAAACTGAACCGACAGTATCTTTAGCTGTGCAGCATCTGTCAGAGCAGCACTTCCTCCACAGTTAATGTTTTTATGACTAACCCTTGAATAAGTCTGTCTGTGTGATGGCGGAAGCAGCAGAACGTTTATCATCTTTAGCAGTAAAAGAAGCACTGAAGTGTGTGGTCAGCAAGGGCCAGTCCAAAAGAAAACACATTCATCACTTTTTGGAATATTTTTTTATAACAACTTTTCAAAACCCCTTCAGGCGCTTCAACTCGAAAGCGAGTTCTACTTACTTTTTAATCATATCTTTTTGAGGAATGGGCACAAAAACAGAGCAGCAGAAACTGTCACAAACTGATAATTAAATGTATATTTCCCGCTTTTCTTTACCAGGAAGCCCCTCATTATTTACTCCTACGTATTTTAGACCCGCTATTGTCCTGATGGAGTCATGATTCAGTCCTATTTTAGAGCTAGGTTTGTCCTGATTTAAGCCATCTGTCCACGGGCACGCCGGGAACGATTTCTGATTGAGAGTCTTGGCTCAAAAACGTGGCCCCGCAGTGAGACAAGGGCCGCCGTGCGACCAAAGACGAGCTGCAATTGATATCAAACGTGCCTGATAGTTTGGACAGTTGATTGCAGAGTGAGCCTTTCCCCTCGTCTACCATCACGGGAAACACAAACGCTCCACAGAGTAACAGCAGAGGAGCTCAGCCGTGAACCAAGGCCACATCGCTCCATTTCTCTTTCATTTAGTCACTTTTCCAAATGTAGAAACACTGCTATGTAACGCTAGCAATAGCTAATTAAGACAATTAAGGTGACTTTACCACATTTGATTCACTAAATGTTTGGCATTTCGTGGCGGGACTTTTATGGTCCAAAAGCTTAACCCTTAAAGTGCCTATGACAGGTTTGTACGATTTTTTAGTTTTGACTTTTAGTGGGTTTATACCTGTTGTACATGTAAATGATAGTTTTACACCAATTGAGTAGGTAAATGAGGAGAAAACGCTGAAAAATCTGTAGAAAATGACAGGAAGTGACATCGCACTAGGGATGCTCATTCCAGTCGAAGTTTAAGCATAATTTACTCAAAAGAAACTACTTTTTCACTATTTAAACATTAATTTGACAAAATAAAATCACTCTCATTATATTTTTTGTTGTCAAATAAAAAAAAAGTGACAGGGGTTAATTCCTACTGTGATGTCATCAATTACAAACAGGAAGTAATATTATACACCTAAAAATGTGCTATTCTCTAACCCTAACCCCAGTTCAATAAGTCGTCCGACCTGTGAGAGGCACTTTAACCAAACTGTTAACCTAAACCTAAACCTTACCCTGCCCTCATTGTTAGACAGATATTCCTGATATTCTCTCAGGAAAAATGTGGTCGTAGCTGTGACTGATCATGTGTCTTCTGTTTTACCATCTTAAATTCCCCATGTCTTGCAGTGTGACAGAAAATAAAACATGCAGTGGACTAGTCTTTAGACCTGCGTTACGGTTTAAGAGTTGACCTGCGTTAGAACTATTTCCCTCCAGTTCTGTCCCCAGTGTAGTTTAGTCCTGATCCTGGGAGAGATAAATACTCCCTGCGACGTCTCTCTCCTCGCCATAACGCGGGCTCTCACCGTGTCCGCTGCAGTTGCCGGAGGTGCAGTGTTGCCAGGTGGAGGGCCTCTGCATCCAGGCGCAGTGCTGGTGGGCCAGGGTCCGTCCCGTCCGGAGGTGCGCGCAGTCCACTCGGCGGGACTGAAACCCACCGCCGCAGGGAACGCTGCAGTTGCCCCACGGCCCGGGACGCCACTGCACGCTGCACAGGTCGGAGGAGCAGTTACGCACCGAGGTGGGCCTGGGAGATGAGGAGAAGGGGGGCAAGGAATGTGGATTATTGATTGTAAAAACGTAACTAATTAATCATGTTAGGATAATAAAGTTGATTGCGTTTGTGTTGAGTAAATGTGTAAACTTTGTTCTTGAGTATAATTCTAGAAGGTTTAAATGGTTTATTTCTGTCAAGTATTGTAATTGTGATTAGATTTGATTTGATTTAATTTGTTCAATGTTCAAATTTTAAACATGTCCAAGAAGGCCTGAAATAAGCGCATGAACTGACAAACTAATACAATGCTGTTTGCACAGATCTAAACTACAGGGTTAAGACCGGTCATTTTGTTTGTGGAGGAAATGATGGTACAAAAACGGCATGAATTCTAACTGCGTTTAATCACAGAGCCCTAAATACCAGCGCGTAAAAGCACAGTACAAATACCAGTAAAAGCACACTACAATTCCCTGTCGTCCCAAAGCACAGCTGTCTCACTGTTGTCTCAAATTCCCTAAAAATAGATGCCTCAGAATTTTTAGAACAGAAAACCAATATGGAATAAGACTTTGCCCGACTGCATATCATTTTACCGGTGGTCTTCACTTTTGCTGTTGTTTGGGGATTTAGAGGAAGAAATAACTTTTAAATAGCTCCAAAGTTAGAATTGGGTAACTAAATCTGACAACCTGAATGACGTCCTTATTCCTGCACTGTCCTCGTCCCTTTCAGACCTAAATGTCACCTCAGTCTGAGGACGGGGCCCTCTGGGACCCTCTGGCCTTTAGCACCGTCTCGGGTTCCAACCTCGTTCTGAGACTTGGACTTTTCACTGGTTCTGAAGGTGAGCAACACGCCCAGTGAAGAAGTGAATCCCCCACAAACGACAAGAACACTGAAGGAAACTTTACTTTGGCTTAATTTGTCAGCAATCTAAAATTGTATATTTAATTACAATGAATGAATGAATTAAGTGAGTAGTGAGTTAAGTGAGTAAGTTGTGTTCCAACATTTGCAGTTGTACTGAAATAATCCAAATCATTAAAACAATAATTGACCTGTATTAAGTCCTCAAATGTCAAGCACATTCATAACTGGTTTAACATAATCGTAATCTGTGATTGAGCTGCATTGAACTAATAATAATATTATTATCTAGAAAAGTTACAAATACTTTATCTTTGGATAGATTTGTACAAGACACGGAATAACACATGTCCTATATCCTAATTTATTTGTATTTTTTCAGGGAAAACCCAATGAGAAAAACTCTCTTTTGTGAGTACAGTGTTAAAAACAAAATACAGATGAAACTAACACAGGATATCCAAATAAAACACCTATAAAACATTCAATTAAACAAATACATAAAACACACTTACACAAACATTGTGAGATAAATGTATATCAAACAAACGTCCTTATTTTAGTCCTTGACCAGTGCTTTAAAATCATTAATATTCATAAAATGAGTTCAGTTAAAAAGTCTCTGTGTTTTGTTCCACAGGAGAAAAGCTGCTGCCTGTATTGACACTTTGGAACTGTAAAATAAAAAAGTCCTGAGCTCTCAAGCAGTGAATACCTGATCTGAGGTGCAGCAAACACGATAAATAATCAGGCAAATGCCAACACGAGCCTTGTAAACAAAAGGCAGTGCCATTCGACTTAAGAGTATAATTCACAGTGGAGAGTTCTCTATCCTTCTGCGGCTGATTCTGTTGCCTTGGCTCCAGGCTTTGTCACGCTCTCGAGATAATGCAGCGATGTCTGGACAAAACCAGGCATTGTTCATAGTTTTTACCTTGACTCTTTTAAGAAGGGCATGTTTATCAGTAAAAGAGAAAAATCCAGTGCTGCTTCATGGGTTCTATAGTGACACTATTGAACAGATCAGACACAAATACTTAATTACAATGCACATAGGACCTTTTTGGACAATGATTTGTGTCAGACAGTGGTCACTAAAATCAAAAGGAAAGACACCGCTACATGGTCATTCTGAGGCTTCCAAGGACTTGGTTGCTTTGGCCACACTCTAATAAAGACTTTTTCGATTGAATACTTTGTACATTCATGTGAATAACTCCAAGACCTCTTTTTCATTTAAAATATTCAAATTTTGAACATTATCTAAAGTTAAAAGAAAGTATAGGTGCAATAGGTGAATACTAGAGCCATACATATTTGGATGAAGGCAATTGCAACTAATAAAGTCACATTTAATAAGTAAGGCAGTGTTTGGGAGTCTTCTCTGTTGATGTATTTTGGGCTGCTGCCTCATTCACGTTTCACAAGTGTAGAAAGCTTTACCATTAATAATTATAATGTGCAATCAATATAAAACCACTGTAAGATATTCTTGAAATGAAGTACATGTTGTATTTGCCGCTACAGTTTGTACAGCTAACTCCTTTTATTCCCTGTAGTGCTTGGACAGGGCACTCTGTCCCGTTTGTCTGGGGCGAGTGGTGTTCATGATGACTCTTTAGTGAATCCCTCGGAGACTTGTTTACCTGCTGCTCTGATCACAGTCCGAGTGCGAGGTCCCATTCAGGCGCTGACACAGGACGGACCTCTTCTGGACTGTGGACGAGGGGCTCAGACAGCGCCCGGAGCACTAAGGACGACAGGAGGAGGGTCGGTGGGCAATATGTATCTAATAATCAGAAATATTGCGACTGTTGTTAATAGGTAAAATGTGTATATTTGTCGAATATTCAAATGTCAACTCATCAATTCAAACTTTTTTGCTAACTTATGATGGATTTCCAAAAATAGCTTCTGTTTATTGTTGCGAAGATGCTCAACAACTAGAAGATATTCATCAGTACAGTTGACTAGTCCCTTCATTTCATTTAAAATAAGTATTACTAAAACAATACATGACGCAGAAGTTATATCTAAGTGCATTTTATAAGTTTACTCTTGCAGTATCTGACAAAATCCAAACACATTGAATCGCATTATTTTGGAATGACAAAAACACTTATTTC
Organism: Eucyclogobius newberryi; assembly: GCF_026437365.1. Classification (NCBI taxonomy): domain Eukaryota; kingdom Metazoa; phylum Chordata; class Actinopteri; order Gobiiformes; family Gobiidae; genus Eucyclogobius; species Eucyclogobius newberryi. The sequence goes on along the minus strand of NW_027316167.1, from coordinate 31,135,029 downwards.
TTGACCCATTGGGTAATTTCACCAGTTCGAAGTTTGAGACCAAATTATAAAGAAGGTTACGACTCTCTGCAAGCAAAAAGGAAAATTAATTCAAAGCTTATTTTGAAAAATAATTACAGACCCTTAATAAGACGAGAGTTGAAAACTCTCCTGCTTCCAACTGTGATCATTCCTCAATATCTGAATAATTTCATAGTCATTAACATTAAAAAGGCAATCCAAATAAATCGAACGCCACATCTGGGACTGTCACAACAAGATTTTACTTTTAATACATTTTTATCCATAAATATATTTGTATTTTGGTCATCATTGCTTATTTTCCCCCAGGGACTAAAAACCTGATGAAGATTTTGAAAAATTGATGGTCAAATTATAATATCTCAACTAATTATTTAAGTGTGTATGGTATTTTCAATAGGTTATAGCAAATTCAGCATCATATATATTAAGTTTAGATTTATATCTATACCACATATCCATGCTATATGTATAGCATGATAAAATGTCTCATGTTAAACCAATGGAGATTTTAAAGATGCAAAATACAACTATAGTGTAATAAATGTATTTACCAGTTACTGACCCAGCAGTTTATCAGATTGTTTTACTTTTGTTAACCTTTTTTTCATTATCTTCGCTCATGCATCTTCATGGACATGGGTCATTTCCAGAGCTTTGTCCGTACCTTTCCCCACGGGCTGGCCACCCAGACGGGGCAGTTATTGGCGGTGCAGTTCTGCTCATGCTCCGGTCGCCGCGCCCCGTCACAGGCGAGGGCCGACAGGCTCCTGGTGGCACCGTGAGCGTCGAGCTGCTGACACACCACCTGCCTCCTCTGCTGCCCCTCACCACAGGAGGACGAACACTTGGACCACTCTGACACGGCCCATCTGGGAGACACACAAGGGCACGTTCCAAATAAAGAGTCTTTACGGGAAGATCTTTGATGTAAATATTTCAAAATAAACATGGATTTTTAAAATATTACTTTTTATAGTGATAGAACTGTCCACAACCCAATACTTTCACTATTACATTTCACTATTACAGCTAAGGTTGGAGTAATTATAAAGCAATCTTATACCATTTTAATTTTGAGTCGCCCCAATTTAAATTTGGCATCCACAGCATTTCAAAACAAAGTGAATAAAATGAGTGTTGTTTCAATTTTCTGTGTGTGTGTGACTCTTGGATGAGAGTCGAAACGTCTATTTTTTCTAACTGAGTCCAGATGACTACAACTGAAGCTTTTTCTACTATTCTCTGTGTGTGTGTATAGATGGAGACTGTGATGCTTTTGGACTGGCTGCCACAAAGCCTGATGAGAAATGCAGGCCCAGCGTTGCCTAGGACCACCTGAGGGGCGTGAGAGGAGGGGTACAAACGCACAAAGGGCTTCTGATCTGGAAAAGCGTCATTGAATCTTAATATTTGGCTCTCCATCTAAAAACGCTGAAATGAAAGTGACAAAGAGGATTTGGGATTGTACTGGGATGAATGGGTGTTAAAATGAAAGGTTTTGGAGAGAAATTGGTTTGAGTTCGAGTGTTGGCCCTTTAAAACATCTTAATCTTGCCTTTGTCCCGATGATTGTACTAAATACTCACTTTTGTGTTTAAAGTGTGCACGTGACTATATGACCTATAGTTCTGCTGCAGGTGCATGATGTTATAAAGAAAATTGCCTCTAAACGTAGGCAACCTTTTCTTAGAGTTTAAATATGTATTTTCCTCTGCGCTAACTCAAAATAAATCAAATTAAAAAAACTGTATTCTGAATATCTGGAACTTTCACTTTTTATTGGATTACCTGTACATGAAAGCAAAATAGGATTAAAGCAGCTTTATGTTTTATATTTATCTATATTATACATTTTGTTCATTGTAAACTTAAAAAGGTTATCAAACATGGCTTAAGAATAGATCCAGATCCTGTTCAAAACTGCAACAGCACATGTTATTTATAAATCACATTTCATGTGACCATGGACTCGATGTGTGTTGGGTGTTACATGTTCTGTCACAGACCTGGGGGGGCGGTCCTGGGTGTTACATGTTCTGTCACAGACCTGGGGGGGCGGTCCTGGGTGTTATATGTTCTGTCACAGACCTGGGGGGGCGGTCCTGGGTGTTATATGTTCTGTCACAGACCTGGGGTGGACGGTCCTGGGTGTTACATGTTCTGTCACAGACCTGGGGGGGCGGTCCTGGGTGTTACATGTTCTGTCACAGACCTGGGGGGGCGGTCCTGGGTGTTACATGTTCTGTCACAGACCTGGGGGGGCGGTCCTGGGTGTTATATGTTCTGTCACAGACCTGGGGGGGCAGTCCTGGGTGTTACACGTTCTGTCACAGACCTGGGGGGGCGGTCCTGGGTGTTACATGTTCTGTCACAGACCTGGGGGGGCGGTCCTGGGTGTTATATGTTCTGTCACAGACCTGGGGGGGCAGTCCTGGGTGTTACACGTTCTGTCACAGACCTGGGGGGGGGGGGCAGTCCTGGGTGTTACACGTTCTGTCACAGACCTGGGGGGGCGGTCCTGGGTGTTACACGTTCTGTCACAGACCTGGGGGGGCAGTCCTGGGTGTTACAAGTTCTGTCACAGACCTGGGGGGGCAGTCCTGGGTGTTACATGTTCTGTCACAGACCTGGGGGGGGGCAGTCCTGGGTGTTACACGTTCTGTCACAGACCTGGGGGGGGGGGCAGTCCTGGGTGTTACATGTTCTGTCACAGACCTGGGGGGGCGGTCCTGGGTGTTACACGTTCTGTCACAGACCTGGGGGGGGGGGCAGTCCTGGGTGTTACATGTTCTGTCACAGACCTGGGGGGGCAGTCCTGGGTGTTACACGTTCTGTCACAGACCTGGGGGGGCAGTCCTGGGTGTTACAAGTTCTGTCACAGACCTGGGGGGGCAGTCCTGGGTGTTACATGTTCTGTCACAGACCTGGGGGGGCAGTCCTGGGTGTTACAAGTTCTGTCACAGACCCGGGGGGGCGGTCCTGGGTGTTACATGTTCTGTCACAGACTTGGGGGGGCAGTCCTGGGTGTTACATGTTCTGTCACAGACCTGGGGGGGCAGTCCTGGGTGTTACACGGCACAGGGGAGCTGAGGGGTTTGGGGCGGTGCTGACACATTGCGGGGGGGACGTCTTTGCCCAGGAGAGAGACACAGTGGACCCTCCTCAGGTGAGAGCCTCGGGAGCCACATGACGAGCTACAGCTGGTCCACTCGCCCAGGCGCCAGCCGTACTCTGGAAAAGACGTGTGCAATCATTACACAGCTATTTGTATCTGTTTATTCATCTATTTATTCAAATTGGGTTGTCAAGGTAGTTTTTAAGCCTAAACCGACACATATTGTTAATTGATTGTATTTTTGTCGGCCTTCACATAAGGAAATCAACAAAAGCTAGCTTGCCCTGACATGCTAATATAGTTATGCAGCTGTAATGAACGTGATTTGACAAAATAAATGATCAGAACAATTCTGATGATGATGGATGTAAAACCTCAGGAGTTCTACCAACATATGACATCACAAAATTGGAAAATTCTGTATTTTCAGTATTCAGAGTATTTATTTGAGGCTCAGCGTGCATGAATCTAAATACAACTCCAGATATGTTTTTGATAAGGGAACATTAGCATAACATGGTTAAAAGTACAAAGTCAAATTTGCATATGTGTTCTTTAAAACACACACAAAAAGCTAATCCTCCACCTAAAAGTGTCTCTGATTATGCCATACGTTGCCCCGGGTGACACTAAAGGATGGGTCAAATGCAGAGGACAAATTTAATTAAAGAGAAAATAAAGCTAAAATCGTACCCAAAGTTGGATAAACACGATAACATACAATAATGTTGTTTATATTAGACAATAATCGTTTGTGGTACATTTGATATAATATGACAAATCAATAAAGATAATAAATAAAGTTGTTTAAAAATTCAACATTTAATTATAAATATTAATACCCATCACGTTTTAGACTGTGAGCAGTTTATTTTAAATAAGACCAGAGAGAGAACAACAGATATGAATTAAAAGACATCCAACAAACAAGAAAGAAATTAATCAAGAAATTAAAACACAAAAAAAGTCCCACTTTGTCCACAGACCGACAAATTTTGACATTCTGTGGGCAAAGTGGGACATTTTTTTGGATTGTCACAACTATTTTATATTACTGATAACCCTGACACAAATTCCATGTTCCATTGAATAATTTGTCTATTGTAGGACTGATCTGAACCCACAACTCTGCAGTTGGTGGATGTACGCTACTGCGCCATTATCATCCAAGGACAGAATGAAGAGCAGATAATTTCCTTCTCTCAAAAGAGTGTGTGGGTCTCTCCAGTCTCCTCTGCCGACGCTCGCCTCATCGAAAGAAAAGGACTTGGCTGAGGGCAGACATGTCACGACTAAACTTCAAAGCCAGTGCTAGAACCGCTGCGTGAAATAAGTAACAAGCACCGGTCCAGTGGCCATTACCGATTCAGCCCGAGCGTGTGGAGTTCTGCTGGAGAAGGTTAGGAGGGATTTAAACAGTGAGATCTGTTCCACAAAAATTAAAATGTGACCTTTATCAAGTGCTTTTCAGACCATGAGGAGAAGCCAACGATGAAGGGAAAGTTAACTCAACGCAACAATATTTCTGACCAGCTTCTTGTGAATATTCAAATGTATTCCAGAATAAAACTGTATTGTTGCACTGTTTTATTGTTTGATTGAATTATCTTGCCATATATTTGTATGGGCCAGTGTAACGTCAAAAGTCGTTTCCTCCAAATGCATTTTTCTCACGTAAAAGGTCAATGCTTAAAGTAGCAACAACACACCACATTTTACAATCTTGTGCTTAGCAAGATTTTGACTGTACAGAAGGATTTGTTGATATCTAATTCCAAGCATTATTTATTTATGTTTTAACTTCCCCAAAGAATATGTAAGATAGTTTGCCTAAAGGCTCGGCTAAAACATCTTTGTATCGAATGTGTCAACAAAATTATGAATGAAGAACTGTAAACCTGGCTCTATCCATTTTTCAGCCCAGGGTCCTGTGTCCACACTAATGTGACTGAAGAGCTGTGTGAACACAAGCACAATGTCCTCATCTCATTCACTACATGAATAGTTCATTCTCGCTGAGCTTAAACTATAAAAACAGTGAGTTCATTTTGAGTTTGAGCAGCAACAGCATGATCTTTCATATCAATAATTCATATCAGAATCCTATCACAAATCCATATTCCTGTTCCTGCTGCTGATGCATGAATATGGACTCAGTACTTCTGACAAATTGCACGGACTTTTGGAAAAAGTAAAATAATAAAATATTAAAAATATTAAAATAAAGAAGGTACAGCAGGGGCAAGAATGAAAAGCATGTTAGTGTTTGTATACTGCTGTTGGACCTGTACCTTGTGAGTGGACATAGATCCAGGCTGTGAGTGGTTCTCTGCTGGTGCTGAGGAACGTCTCACACTGATACCGTCCCGAGAACTGGACCTGGGCTGTGCTGACCTCCAGGGCTCGCCCTCCGGCCAAAACCCGGTACTGAGGAGCAGAGACAGGGCTGGGATGGGTTTGCTCCTCCAGGCTCTGGTTGTTGAAGTACCAGCGCACAGGCGTGGTGTGGCGAGGCACTACTGGACATCCTAAATGGAACAAAACTGCTTTAGAAGAACAATTAATCGCTATAAAAATAGACTTAAAGGACACATATGGATTTTTTGTTTTGTTGTTAACCTTTAAACTCCATCCACTGGCAGTAAAGAGAATTACTAAGGGGAGAAAAACAAAAGCTAGCTTGCCCCGACAACAAACACAATTTGATGGCAGAAATGCTCAGAACAAATATGGCAATCATTTAGGGACTTATAAACGGCACAAACGATCTAGGTGCTCTGCCTATGATGTCACAAGTTTGGGAAATGTTTGGTATTTTGTAAGGGATAAATGAACCAGGATTAATTAAACTAGCATTAAAGAAGCAAATATAATATATTAGAAGTATTCTGATGAGGTAAATGTTATTAAAAGCTCAGAAAAGTACATTTTGTATGATATGTGTGATTTTATGATTGGAATTTATATTCTCTGGTTTAAAGATTGTTAAAGAGGAAGCATGTTATATAACGAAGGTTGTTTCTGTGAATCCTAAACAATCATAACCTTGCAAGTCATTCATGTAAAAATAAATGGCAGGTGAAAGATCAGGTTCAGGTTCAAAGAGAAGCCTCTAATTGCACAGATGTAAACACCTCCTATAAATGAAATAATAACAGGATTGATTTAATTCTCATTATGTTTTGAAGAACATAATTAGGATAATGAATCCGTCACAAGATGTGTGATTAAAAATGAATGCTGCAAAGTAGGATAAATACCACTCAAGGCTCCTTGTTTCAGCTTTAGAAACAAATTGAAACGTATTAAAGAGGCTTTACGCAGGATTCACAAGAAAATGTGTCATAATAAATACAGAAGGGCATTTATTTTCCTTGCTGCAATGTGTGGTTAAATGTGTTGCTTTTAATACTCAAAATGCAGATGCTTTGTCCTGGTTTAAGGTTCATTTCTATGCAATTACTGGGCCTGTTCACAGTATTTTTAGCACAAATTATATTTTTTTCACAATATATCAAAATGTGGTGGCATTTTCCAATAAAGATACGCAATTGTTGACAGGCATATGATAAATTAGGGAAATGTGTGGACCCAAACCCTGACAAATAACAATAACGATCATCATAGGTGATTTTTCCTCCAAAAACGGAACCGGTTATAGAGTTCTTTCGACTCGTACACTCTTTAGACGTTCTATGCAGAGCTGTACCTATCCTCAGCGCATCTCCAGGGCTGACGTAGACGCTGGTTCCTCGACTGGACGCCATCAGGAGCCTCCTCCGGTTCAGCTCCTGGGACGCGGCTGTTCGGCTCTCACTCACTGGATACACGGGGACTAATGGACAGAATATATAAGCAGATCAGAATTATAACTCTTGACTCTAAAATGATTGTTAATACAGTATTTATCTAATTCTATATTTCAATGTTTAGCAGTGGCTCCTATATCTATTTTGCATCCCCAACTTCTACACTTCCTGCCCGACAGTGCAAAACGACTAACTGAATTGTTTGTTGAACATTTTGCAAAAGAAAACCAACAAGTTCCCATTATATTGAGCCACAACTAGGGCTGCGTACGAACAATCATTTTACTAATCGATGAATTATTCCTTTGGTTAAGTTTAGCTCGTGGCCACCGCGATAGACTTTATTTTACAGATGTAAAAAAAATTGTCATCAAAAACACTAAATGTGCATTTTCCCTGTGCAAGTTTGGTGTAATTCTTACTCTGTGTCACTGCTGTATTTTCCGGACTATAAGTTGCACCTTTTTACATAGTTGTGGCCGGGGTGCAACTTATACTTATATTTATACTTATATACTTATACTTATACTCTGGAGCGACTTATATGTGATATTATTTGTTATTTTCACACTTGCAACTGCATTTCATACTTCAGTGCAACTTATATATGTTTTTTCTTCTCTATTATGCATTTTTTGGCTGGTGCGACTTATACTCCGGTGCAACTTATAGTCCGGAAAATTCTGTAAATCTCTTCCCTTGGCACATGGCATGTTTTGAAGTGTATATAGAGCAGATAGCACTTAATTGTTGTCAAAATTAGTTGACAATTATTTCAGTATTTGTTAAGTTGCGATTCATCAGATTGGAACCAGATTTGGTCTCCAGCAGCACCAGAATAAAGATTTAAAGTGAGTCTGAGAACTTTCTGCATCCGCTGTATACGCTCTCGTTATAGCGTTAGTCAAACAGAACGTTAGCTTTACCGTTTGCTGGTCGCTGGTTGTAGACGTGCAGCACAGCGGAGGCGATGGACTTCCCGATGGAGTTGTTGGCGAGACAGGAGTAGGTGCCCAGGTCTGAGAGGGAGACGTTTCTGATCCAGAGAGAACCGGAGGAGAGCGGCAGCGCTGACGAGGGCAGAGGGCCGCTCCTCCTCAGCCAGGTCACTGTGGGCCGGGGGAAACCTGACGGAAAGAGACAGTGGTTTGGAAACATTTAACGGTACTATATCATTACTCATTCTATTGACAGCTATTGTGTTGATTATGTGTGGTGTCCATTTATAATACTGTACATTCTATTAATATAAGAGTAGGCTCAAGCTTTGTGTGTAATGTAGTTGTAGAAATAATGATAAACACATTAGGACAGCAACTAGTGAGTGGACTATTTCTATTGTACATATAGAGCTTTTAAATACATTATAAAACAATTAAAGTGGAAATATGGTGATGGAAGGCTTTTTAATATGAGACTGTTTAAAAATAAATTATGTTATTGATTAAAATCAGAAATATTTATACATTTTTGGACATTTTTAAATTAATAATATTGCCGTCTTTATGATAAAAATGTGTGTGTTTTATTGTCCAGCTAATGATTACGATGATAAAAATTGAATTACAATTATGTTTTGTAGTCGACTAGTCACGATTTGTGGATTAATCCTTCATTTGGATGCTGTGTTATGGCCGTACCAGAAGTTGGACAGTCCAGGGTGAGGTTGGCCCCCTGCTGGACACTGACTGTAGCGCCCACAGTCGCTCTGACACTCTGTCCCAGGACGACTCCGTGGTCTGTGCTGTTCGTCCAGAAAACAGAGATGGCTGGAGGCTCTGGGTGGAGCAGAAAGACAAATTTAGTCACATATGATGGTTGGTTTATCCTAAAGTATATTATCAAGACAGAATGAATCAAGTTTAAAATAAAGTAAATGGCCTGAACTGTGAGACACTGTCCGTACCTGCCACCCTGAGTTGAGACGTCTCGGAGTCGGACCCGTGGACGTTGCTACAGATGCATTTGTACTGGCCTTGGTCTGAGGCTCTGGGCTGGAGGATGTGGAGACCTTCACTGTCCCACCAAACTCTGAACAAAGACATGAAGACATGATGACCAAAACATTTACTTAAGAACTTAAAGGTTCATTTGTCCTCTGCATTTGACCCATCCTTCAACTAGGGATGTCACAATCATTAGGTTAATAAAAAATTGGGATTATCCAGGTCACAATATAATCATAAGCACCAAAAAGAATAATCGTGACAATTTTAGGGTATTTTATTCAATATACTGCCAAAAAATAGAACTAAATGTGATTAACTTTATTTATCAGACTGTTTTTGTCACATTTAACGTTATATTTTTTTGTAAAGCCGTTAACAAACTTAAGGAATAGTAACATGTTAGACCACGGGAATGAAAGACAATGTTAAAGATTTAATTTAGTTTGGTCACAGACTCAATAATCGTGAATAATCGTTAAATTGTGATGTTTTTTTCACAATAATCGTAGCACTAAAATGTGAAAGTGCGACATCCCTAACTTCAACAAGAGCCACTCCAAATCTCAGTAACAGTCCAGTATATTTACATGTAAAAAGGCGGCACAAACTCATTCTTCCAATTCCACTGACTGCATTTAAAGGGTGTTTTCATCTCTGTCAAGAACCGAATGTTTAGCTCATACACAGTCGGAGAATATTTCGAGTTCAATAAAATGTATTGAAAAGGTCGAACCAGCAGAGTTCCACAGTTGTTATTCGAGTCGAGAGCAGAGTCTGTGTGACATTGTGTTTTCAGAACAGCTGTAAAAGTGCTGTAACATTTCTATTTGTGCAGCGTTTGCTCACGGAGAGATGAATTCCCCTCCGTTTGACTTTTCCAAAGGGTTTTCTCTTTTGCCTGAAGTGGAGGATTCAAAGCCGCATTTATAAAGACGTTTGCAGCGACTTCAAAAAGGACAGTCCAAATCGTCTCTAGGCAAACGGATCTTCAACAGTTTCAAGACCATTCAGATTTATCATTCAAATACATGGACCGGGCCGAACAGACCAGTGAGTCTGATCGAGATTAAAGTGCGGAATTCAGAGACAGGTAGAAACTGTAAATTCCACACATGATCCAGAAGCATCGCACTCTAACAACAGTGAAATCCTTAATTCACATTAACAGTATTTACTAGATCATTGTTCTTCTATTGACCAACAGCTTTTACATTTACACTTATTGGAAAATAAATTTAAACAATATGATGAAGCTTATAAAACATCCAGGTGGGAAACACATTCAAAAATCATCATATACTAACTAACTATCTAACTAACTAACTAACTCAGTTCAAAAGCGGATGTTTTGCTGCAAAACAAGCAGCTTTTTCAGAGTGTTCATGTGTGTCCGTTATCAAACTAAGTCAGTCCAGGAATGATAGTCAAAATCATGTTTTTGCTTTTAAAATGGTCATGATTATCACTTTTTAGTTGTTACCATTACATCGTGACCTGATTAATAACAATGGTTAATTAACTGAATAATCTTCACAGCATTAATCTGGAACCTCTGTGTGTTAGAAAACTCTCTAAAACTTCTCAAAGCCTATGACTGTTTCTCCAGGAAGCAGCAGTGAGTGGCAGTGCCTCAGGCTAACGCTCCGATAGTTTCCATATGCACTGTCACATTTACATTTAAAACGCTTGTTCTGTGACTGACACCTGTCGAGACAAAATCTGCATTTTCAAACCACAGTTTAGGGAAATACCGGCATGTTGAAAGAGAGTTTAACTCCCTCGTAAAAAAGAAGACGTACAGACTCTAAAGCTATTCAGTATGTAGGTCTACTTTAAAAGGCAGTCAATATTAAGTGTTATTCAATGGGACAGAAAGTCAATAGTGCAGTGGCTCTGGAGCAGCTAAAGAGGTGCTTTTTAGAGAAGGGACATATGTGTCATTTGAGCTGTCACTTATCAAACTTCTTATCAATCTGATGATCAAAAGTCATCTATGAGAAAACTCAGTATTTGATCAACATTAGCATATTTAAAAGTGCACTATGTAACTCTGTTCCACCATCTTCTAGTCTCTACAGAGGTGTTGCCAGGAATATTTGACAGTATGGCATTAAACATATCCATCTCCATGGAGACAACCAGGCCAGGCAGTGTATAGTTGACTCAGCCACAGTAAAATGCATGTTTTTGAAGAATAAAAAACACTTGTAATTGAATAAAAGCTAAAATGATCAGTTTAATGGCACGCTCTGGATCATTTCAGGCCAAAGTAAACACAAAAGTACACAGCAGTGAACTAAGCAACAAGGGACGGTCAAAGGGTTATACGAAAGACTTTAGGTCCTTTGACAACCACAAACACAAGGTGGTGGTTACACATTTATAAAATGGTGGGTTGTGGGTAAAGGTCACAGCGACAGGATGAATTGCTAATAGTGGGGACCGAACTACCTACCCTCTGGCTGATGGGCAAACCTATGGCCTACTAACTACTACTACAAACACAATCTGCACACCACAAGCAGAGGAGATTAGGCTAAATGAATACAGCAATGCAAATGATAGTCACCTTGAAGGACATTTACTGTTTTTCTTCCAATGTGCAGCCTTTGCTCTCCTCTTAATACATAAGTCATTCCCTTCTGCCTGTGTGAGGATATTCTTTTTCAGCTTCAGAGTCAGTGTCCCAGATTCAGATCATTTCCTGTAGCTTCCCAAAAACCTGCTGCCTGTTCACTTTCCCCTCTCCATTAGTGGAAGTATATTTTGTGTTTTGCTGCGTCATCGCTGAGTCTGCCGCGAGGAAAAGAAGAAAACCTGCTGAGGAGATGTGTCCGACTACATTAGACCAACTGCAAGACCAACACGATGGCTGTAGACAGGAGCATTTAAAGGTTCACTGTGTAACTTTTCTCGTGGAGGGTCTGCCACCCGCTTGTCTCATGGAGATGGCATTGATTAGCCTGGAATGCTCCACAATAATGCAAACTAGTCTATCCTCCCTCATGTCTGGTCACCATGTTCTCTGAAACACCTGACGCATGTGAAGCGATCATTTACTTTCTCTCTTTCCTGTTTTTTTTTTTTTATACAGAGCATGTTCCACCTGTCAATCACACCCGTCTGAACTTTGGGAGATGAAACCAGTGACCTGACCGATATCGATCTGTATAATGATACAGACACAGTATGTCGTTCTTGCCTTTTCAGGCAACTTACAACCACCACTAATCACTTCCACGCAACATATAATTGTCTGTTTGTATGCCAAATAGACTATGGCTAGAGAAAGATCTTAAAATAATGAATTTTTCTTCAGGAAAAGTCCAGACAGTTATGTATAAACCATTAATCTTAAGCTAGATATGACTTCCCTTTGCCCAAATCGCCCTAAAAGATTATGAAATAATCAAGGCAAGGCTTTAAAGTATGATTACTGTTCTTTCTATACTTTTGTTTGTATTTGCACAGGTAAAGTCTATGGACTGAAAAGAGCATTTAACAATATATTTTTTATTTATTTTTACTGCTATTTTTGCACTTATTCTTCTTTAAGTGACTAACACTTTATAAATACCTTTAAACTTATTAAACTATATGATTTTATTCAGATTTTTCTGACCTAAAGCAGTACACATAACATAAATGAATGCACAGGTTTGAACTTTCACCACAGAACTAACATTACCTGCTGTTTCGCTGAAGCAGGTTTCCATCTTTGCTCCAGATGACTTTGGGGCTCGGGACGCCTCGAGCGGGACACGGGACGGTGACGGAGCGAGTGGTGTTGCTCAATAGGCCGTTCTGTCCGATGGAGATGTTTAAGTTCTTCTGTAGAGACCAGGGAACTTTGGGCTTTGGTCGAACTATCACTGGTTTACCGGGCAGCGCCTCCACTGTGGACGCCTCTGACCAGTGTGACAAGGAGTCTAGGGTTCAAATACATTCAAATGAGTCCACATAATGAGGAATTATAACCCAAAAACATCGATATAATGCAATTTCATCATTCAGGAAAGCCACGCATGACCGTGTAATAATGCTGCGAATACCAATATCAAGTTGTGTCTTATGTTATGCTCAAATATATAGCAACAGTCAGTTAGATTGGCTTTTAAATCGTTTTGGTCAAATTTGTGAACAAAATTATCAGCATATCCTTTAGCATGTAGCGATAAATATCTTGTTTAAAATGTCAAAATTGGTTATCGGTACAATCATATTTGTTTTGGATGGTGGCTAAATAAATAAGAATGAACAAATGTAGGGATGCACCACTTTGGAAGGTTTAGGCCAATGTATTACTTCATAGGTCCACATGTTGCTTTTTAGCCAGAATATAGACACATTTGAAAATGTTTTTATTGTATTTTTTATTTTGGGTGTTTTTATAACGGTTACATTTAAAAAAAATCTGTGTCCTCATGGTGAGCAGGCTTGCATCACCACAAACCTGACTCGTACTTGGCTTGTTTCCATGTAAATGTTGTTCCTCTGGCTATAATATTCCGCAGTAGAGCATAAATCATCATTGAGAATGCTTCAAAGTATGATTCATCCCTAAAATGTCTTTAATTATCAAAAACGCTTAATCTGTTTCATTAGTAGATTAGCAAAACCATTTACCATCTGCTTGTCCTTTCTCTGTAGTTCTCCTCCAGACCTGAGAGGGGGCCATGTTGGTGAGCATTGAGGCGATTAGCTCTGCGGCGTGCTTTGCGGCGAGCTCCTGTCCGAGATTCTTCTGGTCGGCGTGGAGAGTAATGTTAATCAGCTTCTCCTCCAGCTGTGGCTGCAGTGACACCTCCTGGACTCCAGAGGGCAGCAGCTTCACCGGGACAGAAGCCCAGGGAAGAATTTTGGACGAATGGGTCCAGCAGCTCGGTAATAAGTCCTCCCAACTCAGCGCCGGGGGGCTGGAGGAGGGTGAGGGTGCTGTGGACAGACATGCACTGTAATTACTGCAATATTAAAGAACACATATTATGCATCTGTATTGGCCTTTAAACAAGCTCTTGAGTGTCTTTTCTTTGGCGTCTCATGTGTTAGAACTTAAAATAATGCCTATATATGGAAAAAACACATTTCTTTCCATCTGATACACTGAGATTTGGTGTTAGCATGTCGTCTACTGGCAGAAGTCGGAATGAACTATGAATGTAAGGCTCAGAATGAGTGGAGAGGATTTATGGACTTCAGGGGAAAATTCAAATGGAGAATCATTTGAGGCTCGAAGCGACATAACCTCATACACAGGATAAATTAAATAAAAATGTGACAAGTTAAATACAATTTCAAGAATGTTTTTAATTAGGCAACATTATAAGGCTCGGAAAAGTAAACCTTGCATAATATGTGTCCTTTAAGTTTAAAATGTGTGGTTTTTTATATACAATTCCTTTGCATTCAATTATCAACTTGTTGTTGATCAGCACACATAAAAAAAGGTAAAAGTAAAAACAGAACACATTGGATTTACCCCAATCTGCTGTCAAGTACACCTTTCGTTTAGTTCTCTACCCAAAGTTAAAACAAGTTTAATCCATGAATTATTTGGGATACTTAGCAAATAATTCAAATCTGTATTTGTAAATATCTGTAATATGTAACAGTGCCTTGAAAACCCTTACACATAATTCCACACTGATCCTATCCTTGCTCCTTCACTCCCTACGGCTCATTTTATGACAGTATTGTTGTTTGTACTACACTACTACATTACATGAGTTACTATCACTTCTTCGCTCACCTTTAACACTGCTGTTCTTCCCGATCAGCTGCAGAGTGAATATATCAGAGGCGGGCCCCGCGACGCACTTGTACACGCCCACATGCTCCGGTGCCAGATGCTGGATCTTCAACGCCCCGGACTTGGTAAAACTCATCCCTCTGGAGGCGGTAATGGCCTTCCTGTCTTTGTACCAGCTAACAGAGGATTTGGGGAAGCTCTCGACGGGACAGCGGATGATCAGAGAGGTGCGGGGGAGGAGGTAGGAGTGCCCCCCGATGGTGAGCTGCAGCCGGTTTACCTTTTGGGTTTGGATGTAGATGGCGTGGCGGCTCAGGAGTGAAGGGCACCGTTTCACATGTGGATCGTAGGCTTTGGTGGGTCGTTTGACTTGCCTCTGCTGGTTTCTGATTGGGTAACGCAGCGGGGCCAATGGCTGCATCGCTTTCTTTTGCTCTGGTTAGAAAAGGAAAAACAACAAGCAGAAGTATGACATTTAAGAGATATTTTTAACCGTGCATTTAACCAGTTCTTAAAATAGTCCTTTTTGAGGGTAATGTTTGATCATCTGCATTATTACTTACTAAATGTGCCAGGAACTTGACTCGGCATTAAGGTGCAATATAAAACAATGCATAATTAAATAATAATCTAAAGAATCAAATGTGGCGTGCATAAATTAAGAATTTACTAATAAAATAAAGTAAAAAATAAACTTGTCTCGGTATGTACACAGATATTTACACAAAAATGTACAGGTGGTCGGAAAGTGAAGGCAGAAAGTGAACAGTGCATGAATAGTATTGGTTGAATAATTGTTAAAGTGACACAGCGACTCAGGCCACGGCGTGAAAGACCTTGCTGAGGGTAGTGTAGCAATGCCCTAGCGTGTTCTGCTCTCTGGTCGGGACTTTAATAAACTGTCTGTGCTTTGGCTTCTTTGGCATGGCTGAGATTCCCCTTGTTAAAATCGCCCAGGATCATAAACATGGAGTCCGAGAAGGTCTGCTCAAACCCTGGTCTGCGTGCCGGGCCTCCTGCACGTTTGCACTCGGTGGGATGTAAACAGCGGCCAGAATAAATGAGGCAAACTCACGTGGAGAGTAGAATGGTTTACAGCTAATGAAAAGATATTTCAGAGCAGTGTTTGGAGACCACAGTCACATCTGAAGACCAGGCGTTGTCAACACATGTCTGTAAAAACAGACTCCTCCGCTTCGTGTTTTCCTTCGGAGAGATCCCTTTGTCTGTGCGAGAGGATCATCCCTCCAGCTCCACGGCACAGTCCGGGACCGACCCGCTGAGCCACGTCTCCATGAAGCACAAAACAGGAGATGAAGAAAAGTCTCTGTCTCGTCTCATCAGCAGCGCCAGCTCATCCAGGTTGTTGGAAAGTGAGTTCACGTTAGAAAGATAAATCCCAGGTAAGTGCGGACGTGTGCTCGTTTTCCTCGTATCCACTCTTTTGAATACTGCTCAATATTGTAAATTGATCATATAGCATGCACTAATGCATTATTATAATAACAAATATATAATATAATAAAAAGACCTTTAACTGAAACAAAACAAAAACGAACAATAAAAATAAATGATGATTAATTTGCATTCAATCTAAAATATTATAATTCTTGCAAACATGACATTTCCCAAATGAATTAATCCCAAATAAAATGACTCTTGATATGCTAATATTGTACTGAATAGTTCATTATGCTTCATTATTTCTTCGAGTCCACAAATGTTGTTGAAGACTGATTCACTTTTGAAAGTATAATCACAGTCATATCTCTGGTGCTGACCCAAAGCAGAGCCTCCGCTGCTCTCATTAGCATTACATTAGCAGCTGCTGTACTTTCACACTCACACAGGAAGTGTCTGTGCGCTATATAAAGCTCAAATAAGACCAGCTGCCATTCCAAATTCAAACCGTAATCCCTGGACAATTTACGTTCAAAGTGGGAACAGGATCTGAAGGTAAGGAGTGCATCAAAGCCTCGTGGGTAATTTGTACCATAATGTGTAGAAATATGGCAGTTCAAAGCTACTATCTTACCCTGTCAACACCACCATAGTCCCACAAATACAATGACAAACAGAAGCCAGTGCGTCCTGTTGTTGCGTCCTTAGGCAAGACATTTCACCCACTTTGCCTGTGTATGAATGTGGTGTGTGATGGTGGTGGTCTACCCCAGGGCAGCCATGGCACTACAGTAGAAGCACCACACTTTTATTTACGTTTTATTCACTACACCCCTAATAATTCGTACTAGACCTGACCTGATTTAGACTTGGTATTGTTCTGTTTTTGGCCTGTTTTTGCCCTGGCTTTGTCCTGGATCTGGTTATGGTACAGCATACTTTGACTAGACTCTTCCACAACCAGTGCAACTCGTCAGGAGCAGAGATCTGGTGCAATACAGAGCACTCAGGGGCCCATCTCAAAACTGGAACTTGGCTTGGCATCTTTTAGGGTTGGGCCGGTTGGGTCTTAATTTAGCCTGATTCGGTTTTAAACCTAGACAATCTGATTTAACACTGGGGTTTGACTTGAGTTTTATATTCTAAGACTCATATTTAGGCTTTGGTTTATGATAATTTAGTGCTAATTTAAAGGTCGGCTATGTATTCATGCTAACGGTTTTAAAAAGTAAAATCAAAACTGAAGCTGTATTTTAACCTGAAGATAAAGGACACATCCAAGTGTTTCTCCTTCTTGGTTCATAGACGGGCCATAGCTCTTAGTCAGAAGAACCTGCATAATTCCAGCCTCACTGATCTGCAGAGGCCGCACTAGCTCTGATTCATGACAGGTGCAGGTTGTGGGCGTTCAATAGTGACCGTTTAGATCAAAGAGAGAGGACGCAGACATTTAAACGCACTGGATTTTTTTGAAAGTTGCAACACAAACAAGACACAAACAACTTCTTGGTCATCATGTCCAATGTTTTTTTGTCGTAATTAAGAACAAAACAACATTACAATTGCTATCAGTAAAAGCATGATTTGGTGGCATCTGGGGACATAGATTGGTCATGTTTATATAAAAATTAACATTTATTCTTTGCATTGCTGGACATGTGTTGGTTTAGTCCTTGGTAAGTTTTTTAGACGCAGTTTTGATTTAGTTCTGGTTTACCCTGATTAATCCTGGTTTAACTCTTATCAATCACTTTTGGCTTAGTCCTGGTTTTAACCTGTTTTAGATTCACCTTTAACCACATGTGTTCAGCCCTGGTTTAGCCCTGGCCTTGCTCTCATTAAGACCCTGCTAATCTCACTTTGGTCCCGGTTTAGACCTCAAAGTCATCTAAAGTTTGAGAACTGCCGCAACAGAGAAAGCAATCAGCGTTTAAAGTTGTGTATCAGCAAGGCCGCCCTTTGTCCCATCTCTCGGCTTTTCCTGTCCCATTAACAAGTCCCTGAGCTCTCCGACCTCGGCTGCCATTGTGAAGCAGGAAGAAAAAGAAAAAAAAGAGGCTCCAATCGGCTCGGTGTTAGCCATTCGAAAAAAATCTGGTACCTGAGAAAAATAAGCCATTTGTCAGAAACATAGCGCAAGTGTTCTATTAAACTAAGCCTCCTTTTGTAGTCTGTGAATTTTGGAGAGTGCACGGCTGGTTGATCTGATAAATGCCAGCAAAGCCCCAAAAGCACTGTTTCTATTACGCGTTTGTGTTTCACAAAGCTTTTGTAATGAATCACTTGTAGTTCAGAGGAATTCTGGTGGTTACAAAGGGAAATAAATGTATAAAAGGGAGGAAAGGACCATGAACAGGGAGATAAGTCAGCAAGAAGTAAAGGATAAAACATACAGTAAAATGCCAACATTTAAAGCATTTTTGAAATATTTTATGTAAGAAAAAGACGTCACAAGCAACTTCTGTATTTGTTAGATAAATAATGCTCGAGACCGAACTTTAAAAAAGTCAGATCAAATGCTGCTTTACAACTGGTAAAGACAATCGTCACATTATTAGTGTCAGAATGAACACAAAGTTCAGCATTAAGCATCTTAGAATTTCCATTAATTTAACATGAGGCGCATTGAAAAAGATTTAAGGTGGATAATATGTGCTTGCATTTTATTTTGTTATTTGTATTTCTTGTTCTGTGTTTTATTTTTAAAAACTGAAAGAAAAAGTATTTTTATTATTTATCACGGTATAAAATACATTAATAATTAGAGTTCCTATTGTTATCAGTTTTTTTTGTCTGACTGCAATGTGCCACTTTATATATTATATATATTTTATTGTTGTTGTTATTTAGTTAGACATTAAAGTAAGTACTTTATCTTTTTTTTAAAATGTTATTTACTTATCCTCACCTTGACCATATTTATCCAGACTTGGACTGACACAAACCGTAAACTGCCTCGTGCATTTGGCCGTCGAAGCAAAATATTCAGAACATTCCAGTCTGAAATCCACATAATCAACTCTAATTGTATTATTTTTTTGCCGTGTGTAAGTTTTGTGTGAGTGGGTTCTTACTGGGGCAGGCCATCATGTGGCAGGTGCGTATGAGCGGAGGTAAGGACAGTCCGGAGCACTTGTCCCAGGTCAGAGTGAGGAGCTGGTCTGGGGCGCTGAGCTGCTGACACTGCAGCTCTCTGCGCTGGACTCCCAAACCACAGGAGACCGAGCACTGACAACACAAAATAAACTATTTAAACCACACAACAGGAGAGCTTCTGTCAATGTCCAAAAAAGCACTTTATAAGTTTGATGTATTATTAATATGACGACGACGACGACGACGACGACGACGATGATTATTCTTTTTTTTCATTGTGTAATGTATTCATTTGAACATTTTCTTATAAATCATTACCTTTTTAAGAATTTGCTAACTTTCTGGCCATTATGTGATGTTAAGTTGTGGATTTTATTTATTCGTGTTATAGTCTGAGCAGAACTTTGGTGACTTTGTGTTGGTAAAATGTATTATTAAAACAAACTAATGACTAAATAAAATAATGTTATGTCTATTAAATGAAATCAAGTGCTAAATGGTCTCAGCTGGACACATGTACAGTACATTTAGTACATTTATTCGAACATGATCTGGTGGAGTGTATGTTCTTAAATTGATCTATTTTGTATTCAATCAATTACCGGTACTATATTTTTATCTGTCAAAAATAACTTGGAAAAACAAGCGTTCCTACAGTAAATAAGTATAATGCTCTACTATGGAACATTCTAGGCAAAGTAAATAACATGTCCATGGAGACCAACAGGTTAAGGCTGCACAAACACAAAAGTAGGACAATGCAATCATTGATAACAAACTAAATATAAAAAATTATACCAAGGTTCGTCTTCTAATATTCTCAAATGAAAATGTCCCTTATTGAGTATAATTCAGCCTAAATTTAGACTCTGTTTTGTCCCTGTTAAGTATTATTTTTTTACAGCGTTTGACAACAGTTATTGAATCAAAAGAATATTAAATATCACTGTAGAAAAAGCTTCAGTTGTAGTCATCTGGACTCAGTTAGAAAAATTAGACGTTTCGACTCTCATCCAAGAGTCATTGTCAATAAAAGAATTTAGGTCGAGAACTCCGATATTTGTATTAT
The DNA here is from genome assembly GCF_026437365.1 of Eucyclogobius newberryi. NCBI lineage: Eukaryota > Metazoa > Chordata > Actinopteri > Gobiiformes > Gobiidae > Eucyclogobius > Eucyclogobius newberryi. Next base: position 31,114,817 of record NW_027316167.1, on the reverse strand, counting down.
TCTGTGGTAAGTCCAGCCCATTGGGCGGAGCCTTCCTGAAGTGGAAAGGCTCCGTAGTCCAGATGACTACAACTGAAGCTTTTTCTACAATGGAACACGCCTGGACGAATGAGGGATTACACCGACATTAAATATCACTATAATATCGTTATCGCAGAACTTAACAGCAATATCGCAACTGTATTTAATATTGTGCTGCCCTAAAGCAGGTGGCGCACCCTCCACCAGAAAAGATGTACAGTGCACCTTTTCATTCATGGCTTCCAGCTTCTTGTTATTTGCAAAATTTGTATTTTAAATTGTAAATCACAGTGGCAAAGGTCATTTCTTATCATTCTGAAACCCATGGAGAAACAGTCAATGCCACCGTAGTTTCGGGGTATTCTTTAACACCTCGCTCACCTTGCCCCAGTCCCCTGCTCTGATGAAGGGGGCACAGTCGGTGTTGGCGCAGGTGCGGGTGCTGTCGGGCGGCTCGGCTCCGCACTCGCTGTCCCTCAGAGTCCTGTAGGCCCCGGTGGACAGCAGCTGTTTGCATACGACCTTACGAAACTGCACCCCTCCTCCGCACGACTGGGAGCACTGGGGGCATTTAAAGATGGATTAGAATTACAGGGTTCTATCTGCGTCGTGGGCGGTTTAAACGTTCGGACCGCTCGCACGGCACAATGGAACAGGGATATTGTTTTAGCTCAAATAAACCTAAATGAAAAATTCACTAAACCCTGCAATGTTTTGATAAAGTACAAATATTCAAAACATCAGCTAGAGCCCTATAATTTGCATGACTGTTTTGTAAAATATAAAAGCCCTGAATAAGTAGATTAAATTAGCAAGAAATAACTGATAATGAGATGGATGTCATCGAGTTCAGTTGAAAGCAGTATTTTCAACAGAGTCCACATTAGTTTGGCCTGAATGATTTTGGGGACATTTTTGCAATTGTAATCTTTGATTATGTTTAAAAAATCAGGCACATTTTAAACACACACAGAAACATTTTGCGAGAACATTAGAATATGAACAGTTAAACTAAAAAAATAATCAATAAAAGGTCAAAACAGGAAGGTTATTCTTATTAAGACGTAACACTTTTCATCCAGCCTTACTACCTGTAGAAATATCTTTTAAACTGGAAGTAGCACATTCTAAAAACTAAAGTTGCACAATGTAACTTTTCTGGAGGATGGTCAGCAGACTGCTTGTTTCTACAGAGATGTTGAATGTTCCACACTTTTGTTTTTCTTTTGTTTGCTTTTTTATAGCAAAAAAAAAATACCTATGGGTGGGCAATATTGACAAAATGAATATCTCAACTATATATATTTTTATGACTTACCTCAAATATATTCTGACAATATTTCAACAATGTCTGTCTTACGAATGTGCTTAAATGTAACTTTTATTTAATCAGATCTTTTTGAGGTAGTTTTTACTATAAGTTTTGATTAAAGATTATATGTATATTATTTATTCAAATTCACATTTAAAAAAACAACATCATCAATTACTCATAATGTCTCCCAATAAATGTATCGTTGTAATTTTAGGAACATTCCAGGCAAAATATTTACATGAAGACAAGCGCAGAGAAAAGTTACATGGTGCATCTTTAAGCAATCTATTGTCAAACGTCTATTGTCCCCACTGTTCCTTTTTCATCCAGTTGTAATTACACCTAACACCTGACCTGAAAGAAAAGTCACCACAGAAGAAAAAGGCACACACTAATATTTGATCGGACAGCCTTTAGCTTTGTTTCAATAAGCATCTGCAATATTAAAAGATTTCATTCATTCCAGTGTGTCATTATTTCTTACACAGATCTTATATTGGTGATGGAGAGAGTGACCACTGCACAAAACCTTCTCCAGCTCGTCCTAAACACTCTCTGGGGTTCAGATCGGGAGTAGATTAGTTTCTGCTTCTCCTTAGATGTTTTCTCTGCTCGATGCCAATGATTCGACTCTTCTTAAACACACTGACATCTGCTCCATGACCACGGGATTCGTCTTTCCACATGCCACTGGGTTTAAATACTGTGTTGCAGCTGAAAGATCATCACTCGCAGCACTTCCAGAAGGAGAACCTACTGTATTTGCTTGGTTGAATTCAAGTGGTGACTTTTCTTTTTTGGTCAGGCAGTGTAGGAACAAAGCAATATGCAAAGTAATACCTTCACAACAAAAGTGTTTGTCCCACTTTAAAAGAAAAAAGAACCAAACTGAACGAGGCAGCTGCGTGTACCTGCTGCCAGAGCCCGGTGTCCCAGGCGGGGGGGCAGTCCAGCTGGTTGCACGGCTGGAGGATGGGGGGTTTGAAGTCCTTGCACTGGTCCTCGGAGACGGTCAGGACGTCCCGGAGGTCCGCAGACAGCAGCTTCATGCAGAACACACTCCGGGTCTGGATGCCCACTCCACAGGAGGAGGAGCAGGACGTCCACTCGGTCACCTCCCATCTGCAAAACGGACACAGAAGAGAGCGTTACGAGGGGAAAGTCTGGGTAACATGCAGTGGGATTCAAACTGTATACTCAAGTAAAAGTACAGCTTCAGGGTTAAAGTTTCTCTATGTAATTTGTTTTGCTCCAGAACAGATTGTGTTGTAAAAGCAGTTGTTAGGGTCAAAATGGGACCACTGTGCGCGGCCTGCATCTAATTATAGAGCGTTTAATTATCACACATAAAAACAGGAAGTGCGCTGTTAGCATGCTAGTTGCTGTTAGGTTGAGGACCAAACTCGCTCTGGTTTCTGAAAGATGGGAAAAGCACAAATAAACTCATCACAGTGAATCATTGTGAGGATCGGCAAACGTGAGAAAGTGAGGAATATGTTTGGACTAATGCGGCAGCTATAATAAAGCACAATTGCTGCTGCACACTAAAGTAAAAGAAGAAGAAACATACTCCTCAGGTACTAGTTGCTATTCAGGTTTATAACAGAGTTTTATGAAAAACTTAATCAATTAAACTTTAATTTTTTAACAGCATTCTGTGATTTGTGTTTGTTGGTGTAACTTCTATGTTATGCAATGTAATGAAGTACAAGTACTTTTACAAAAATAAATCTTCTAAATTACAGTAATTACTATTGTTATTAAAAATGTGTTATTTTCCTTTGGTACATGGCATCAACATCAATCAACTATTTCCGTTATATCAATCACTTTTTTCTCATTAAAAACAAATAAAGTATTATATTTTTTTAATTTCATGAACATAAACCAGCCAGACTTTTAATCCGTGCCTTTTAAACAAAAAACATACACTTGATGCCTTCAAAGTCTGACTTCGCCTCCAAATCTGCTTTCGCCGTCTCAGAATTGGCTTTAAACCTCTCGATCAAAAAGAAAAGCTGAGTTGAAACGATTGGATCTCGATTCTACTTCAATTTTGATCAACTTTAAAGTCCAAACCATCGTACTGAGAGATTTATTTTATTCATGATTTTTAGAGAGTGCACAGAACTTGTTATGATGTAAAATGCCACTCTCTGGCTAATTACTCATTGCCTTTTGTTATTTTGTTCCCTGCTGTGTTTGTTTTTTCGGAAAATTACTTCAAACTGTGCACAATTAGAGTATAACTTCATTTCATTGACTTACATTGAGCAAACCAGTATACAAACCATTGCTTCTCATTGAGGTCAGATCATTATGGAATTGCCTTCATGCTTGAACAATGACAGATTTGCCATTACAACACAACTAGCTAATTACACATTGATTATGTTTTATGCATATTTGTTTATGGATCAAGAGGTCACACAGTATCGGATTGGTATTCGTTTTGTCAATATTTACAGAAATAAATGAAATAAATATATACATTTAAAAGTATGAATTAATACAAGCAAAAAAATAAATAAATAAAAATGAATTCACACAAGGTCCATTAAACAAGTCCCATTCGTCAAATGCATGAAAAATTTGTAAATTTCCAGGTTTAGTCCGTATGTGATTTTCTTCAATTGTACCTATGTCAGTTATAGTGTCAGTTATAGTGTCAGTTATAGTGTCAGTCCAGTCCTTAAATCGTCACAGTTTCTTGAATACAATGAAAAGGCTGTTGGGACAAAAACGACAACTAGAGAAAATATAAACCAGCTACATTTGATTAATCAACGAGTAGGGCTAACAATTATTTCAGTAGTCGACGACTAGTCAGCGACTAGTCACTAGTTGCAAAATTGTTTTTTGTTTGACATTTTTGCCACCGTCTGTGTGATAGAAAGGTCTTCCAAATGGGACTATGGTTATTTTGTCTTTATTGTCGACAAGCCACAGCACATCACAATAAGATCAAAGTCACAATAAAACGCTTGTGATTGAATAGATGTAAGATGTAGATCAGTGCTACTCTTCATTTATTGAGCCCCGGATTACTGGACTTAATGACTACAAACCTGTGGCACTGACGTCAGTAGTCATGAAGTCATTTGAGCGCTTGGTATTGCAGACGAGGCCGTCAACCTGGCACTCCAACCTATGCCAGAATGCTGTTTGTGGACTTCGGCTCGGCATTCAACATCATCCTCCCTGCTCTGCTCCAGGACAAGCTCCACCTGCAGGTGGATCACTGACTTCCGGACTGACCGGACGCACTGCGTGCGGCTGGGGAAGAATGTGTCAGACACTCGGACTATCAGCACAGAAGCTCCACAGGGCTATGTATTTTCTCCTCTGCTCTTCTCCCTGTACACAAACTGCTGCACCTCCAGCCACGATTCCATAAAACTGATCACATTTGCTGATGACACCACGCTCATCGGGCTCATTTCGGACGGGGATGAGTCTGCCTACAGGAGCGAGGTGGACCGGCTGGTGTCCTGGTGCAGCGGTAACAAACCTGGAGTTCAACGCCCAGAAGACAGTGGAGATGATCGTGGACTTCAGGAAAGTCACAGCCCCCCAGCCCCCCCTCACCATGACAGACTTTCCGCTTCCTCGGCACCACCCTCACCAAGGACCTCAAGTGGGAGCCTTCCCACCATCACCGTGTGGTACGCTGGAGCCATAGCCAGGGACAAACAGGGACTACAGCACATTGTGCCTCTGCTGAGAAAGTGATCAGCTGCAGACTTCCATCTCTGCAGGACCTGTACGTCTCCAGGGCTCTGGGACGAGCAGGTCGGATCACAGTCGACCCTTCTCACCCTGGACACGGACTATTTGAGCCACTCCCCTCAGACAGGAGGCCACTCCCCTCAGGCAGGAGGCCACTCCCCTCTGGCAGGAGGCCACTCCCCTCTGGCAGGAGGCTACGGTCCATCCGGACCAGAACCTTCCGCCACAAGAACAGTTTATTTCCCTCTGCTGTTGGACTCATAAACACTTCATTGTTTAATGTTGCACCTTAACGTAGAGACAAGTTCCTATGTTTGCAAACTGTGCTCAATGACAATGATGTCAATGTTGAAGTACTACCAAAGGAAACACTTGGCTTTTGGAGGACCTAAATAGGACCTAAATATTTTGGAAGATCTAAATAGGCTCTGAAACCGGACAATTCCAGCTCTAAATTTGTTTCTCTAAACTACATTTCCATCCAAATTCATTGCTCGCTTGCCTAATGCATTTTGAGCATTTTAAATAATCACCACAACTTTCAAACCCCAGTGTGAGGTTTACTGTCACATTAAAGCGTACAAACTGTGCATGTCCTGTTTTGCGATGAATAAACCGCCCTCTTATTAGTTGCAGACAGTGATTTTACATACATATTAATACATATATACATATGCATATGTACTGGAGCAAGAATAAAGTCCACCGTTATTTTACATTCTATATTAAAGGAAAGTCAGTGTAAATTGATAAAAAAAAATGTTCCTGTGAGTGAGTGTTGAAATAAATACTTTCAACTAAACCACAAAATATTTTAAATGGAGGCAGGACTCGTTCCACATCAGAGGAGTGTCTCTTCTGATCATTCCAGGCAAACAGCAGGTGATGAAAAGAGTCTGCATTTTTAGTCGAGAAAACCCGAGCGACATGATCAAATGTGTGCTCAAACAAACTGCCTTCAGCTGGTGATAAAAGCCCAGATATCTGTCAACAGCAGGGGAGCAGGAGGACACAAACAACATGAAACCAAGGATTCATGACAGATCTGACCCTTTACATGCACCAAACACAGGGATTACAGTATATGCATTTAGAAAGCTGTTTAAAGTGATTATGTTCATAGCATTGACTTCTTCACCAGGCTTATAATCAGAAGCAGAGGCAGAAAAGTGAACAGTAATCACAGGCTAGGAACTTGCTTTGGTGATTCGGTGCAACATACAACGATGAACAATAATATAGCAAAATATATCAAATCAAATAAGGCATGCATTAAAGAGATAATAGATAATATGAAGAAGACCTAAAAACACTTCTTTTACCAGATTTACAACTAGATCTTATTTTAAGTGTAAATTGTAATCAACACTTTCTGCTCTCTGGTTAATTAATCATCTTGATGAGAAGCAAATCAAAATATTTAAAGGTGCAACATAGCCTAAGTAACATTTCCAGTGTAGGGTTCACCAGGATATGTTATGTTTTTTGTCTGGAATGTTCCACAGTATGGCATTAAACTGAAGACAAGCAAGTGACACCATCATTAAGGGAGTTTAAGTGTAATTAGCGTAAGTTAAAGGGTTCAAGGTAAAGCAAGAACATCTCCATGAAGACATGCAGGTGCAATATACCCACCTGAATAGTCACACAGTGCACCTTTAAACGCTTTGGACATTTTGTACATATGGTTCAGTAAGACAGAAAAATAACCATATTATCCAGGAATGAAACCCAAGCCCTTCTAACAGTGCGATTAGTGTATTCACCATTATATGTCCTGTCATGAAGAACAAAGAGTCGCCATTTTTTGACTTTCTTTGAGCAATGAAATAAACCCATTATACTGTATTTTATTGTAAGATCCTTGATAGGAGCGGCGTGTCATTATATCTGAGCTCTTTCACGCACAATTCCTCTGACAGGTGAAAAGAACATGGCCGACAGCTGAGGCTTTCACCACAGAAATGCATCCTCCCGTAATCATCGGCGGGGGCCATTTTGTTCCAATTGCCACTCTATGGCGTTTTACTGTGATCATCGAGTGTTTCAAGTTTACACATCGAGGTAATGGCAGTGCTCTGAGGTGCTCTGGCTGTAAACAAAAGGGTATAATAAAACTGTCTTCACTTTCTTGCTGGCACTGATGTGAAAAAACACTATTTGCATTGCTAACATTTAAATAGATGGATAGATAGATGACTCTTCCCCTGATTTCCCTTCTCTTATAAGGATACATTACACAGTCTAATTGCTTTACGTATAATGATTTCTCCATTCTGTCCGTGGAGCAGCACAGGTAATGTAAAAGGTCCCACACAGTTCTTGTTTCTTGATGTTTTGCCTGGTAAATAATGTAAAATAAATCATAAATAATGTAAATAATTATGCCGTATAGGGATGTAATGATGCCAACAGTAAAATATTAAGTTTTCTTTCATTCCTGTGGTTACTTTTCCTCCAGTTTGTGACCGGCTTTATCAAATTGAACTATCTGAAAGACAAAATAAAGTTATATGTGACAATAACAGCCAGATAAAACCATTTATTTAAATGTAAGTCTATTTTTTGGACTATAGATTTAATTAAAAATACTTAATTTAGCTTCTAAAATAGTCACGATTATTTTTTGGTTCTTACAATTATATTGTGGCCTGAATATTCAAGTTTACTGATTAACCCAATAATCTTGACATCTCTAATGCCGTAATTTATTTTATTTTAGTCTTTGGATGTTTTGTGTCTTCTTGTTAATTTGTCTCTCGCTCTGTTCATATGTAAAGTTTTGTTTAAAAAAAACAAAAAAACATTTAGATAGCTTATAATTGGTGTTTTGTTTTAAGAGTACCGTAATAATTAAAAAACTCGAATGGAGGCAATTCAGCACAGAAATATTTGTAGTTGTCATTAGAGGCAACAAAACAAAATGGTCAAGGTTCTAAAAAGTAAATTAGCCTGATGTGAGCTGGTGTTTTTCACTACGAGGCAACAGAATATAACATATAAGAACTATTTTACATCTATTAACAGAGAAGAAATTTAAATTCACTAAATGTAGTTTTTGTTGATTTTGTGTGGGTATAAACCCTATAGATAAATTCACTACCTACATTTGTATCAGTTCCATGTTGTCAGTTCTCGTGTTTACTTCATTCAGAGTACATTTAATCACATTTTTGCTTTTCCTTGAGTAATTTCTCAGTTAAAACAACTGTGGTCATGGTATAGTCCTACTTAAGACCTGGTTTAGCCCTAATTTGGACCTGAAATATTCCTGTTTGAACTTAAAAAGCCACATTTTCCTTTGGTGGTGTGTAAGACAGTTAAAGTAATTACAGTTTCTTGAATGTACTTTATACTACAGTACTCCTGACATGGCTCAAGATCATACTAAAACCAACCAGAAAAGGTCCAACTTTGTCCTATCAAGGTGATTTGTTCTCAGTATCAACACTTATTCAAGTTATCTGTGGCTTCGGCGCTGCTTTTAGGAACAATTATCATCCGGATTTAGAGTTTTTTGACATACATTTTTCACAGTAGAATATTTTCACAATCAAACCAAGCGTTGCCAAATGTGTTATCTTGATTTTTGGCTGGTGTTATATAAATATAACTTCATTTACCCATTTCTTGAAACTCCCTGCTGTTTATGCTGCGTTTATGTGACCTACTCTGTTAAGTCCCTCACTTCTCCACATTTTCTCTGCTTGTTTCGCTTCCTTCCTCACACGATTGGAACCACCTGCTGTTGTGCACGTTACGAATCACATCCTTAATTCCGCGGATTGTGGTGTAATTTAGATTGTTTAGGCGATGTTATCTGTTCTCTTCTCTCTGCTGCTGGATTCCCTGAAGACACTTTGAAGTTCCCAAACAAACACATCACCTCGTATTTAGGTTTCAATCTGGTTAGACTGAGAGAGAGAAATGCGATCTGGTTTTCTGGACGGCGAGCAAACACATCTATTAAAGTTATACAAAAGGAGAGCCGTTTTCGGAAAAGTCGGATGTAAGTCATTTAAAGTTTACACCGGTGAATAGATATCTGTTACAGGCAGCTACAGACATTTATTTAGGAGGTAAGTACATTTTAGAAAGCGTGTGTACTCCATTCATGAATAATTGTTAAGCATATTTTTTCCTATCTCCTAAAACATTTAACTGTGAAAAAAAGATATAATGGACCAAACTTTGTGCTATGTTTGGGTTTCAGCTTCTTGTTAGTTACAATATAAGAAGTCCCCAGATCAGTGGATAGTTGACCTCACATACAGCAGGATGTCATGTATGTCCAAGGTTTATTTTAGCAATGAAACACATCTATCATGTATGAATTCAATTACAAGGAAATATTCTATAGTGACAAATGGTGGACCCACGACACAAAAGGTAACACCAAAAGTGCAACTTCAAGCTAGCTTTTTACTCTTTAACACAACCTAAATATCAGTACAAATAAATGAATAATAAAAATCAGACGTAAACTGAAATAAAAGATGACCACATTGTATTGAATGAAGCCATCAGAGGTGTAGGGGGTCCTGACCTGGGGGGACACGGTTGAGGGTTGCAGATGCGGATCATTGCTGTGGGTTTACTGGACACGTCACAGAGAGAGTCGTCCACCTCGCTGCCCTGTCTGCGGTTCACACACTTCACTACGGCCGACTGTTTACCTGCACAAAACATCACATGCAGTATAACTACAGTATGAAGTTCAATGAACCCAAGAAACAAGAACTTTTTGTCAGTTTTTAGATGTTAAATTTCACTGTTAAAATAATTGTGAACTACACTGAAACAACAATGTCCAATCTGCACCTAAAGATATTTTATTATTTACTTTAATCCATAGATTTATATGGGAAGTTGTAACTTCAAGGGCCGTTTTGTCAAAAAGCATTTTTCTCACAGAAATACATAAATATAATGGGTTAAAGTAGCTCCAACATTTACACTACAATCTTGTACTTAACACGATTTTAATGGATTGTACAAAAGCATTTGTTGATATATAATTCTAAGAATGATTTCTTAAAACTCCGAACAATAAGGCAAAATGAGAAGAAATCTAAACCTGGTTCCAGAAATGTTTAAGGTTTAAATGTCCCAAATATGTGCAATTTAGGCAGTTTGAAATGAAATGCCTTATTTGGATGTGAACACATGAAGAAAAACATGTAATACATTTCTTTACATTCATTTAAGGAAGCTAAAAGAAATGTTGAATTCATTTCTGTACATACATTTTTCTATTACCTTAACTATTTTACACAGAATTGAAATATATTCTGAGTTTATGAATCTGCTGTGGCCTCTAAGCTCTGTAGTTTATAGTGTAAGTGCCCTCACCAGTGCCACACGAGGTTGAGCAGTCGGAGAAGCCTCTGTGGTCCCAGCTGTGGAGCTCTGTCCTGGGGTAATTTGGCCCCAGAGAGGCCCCTGTCCTGATGCTTCCACAGGGGCCCAGGCTGCACACTCTCTGCCTCTGGGGTCGCTCTTCTCCACACTCCTCTTCTGGAAGATCCACTTCAGTTTTAGTGAAGGACAGAAGCACCTGACACTTCAGCTCTCGAGTCTGCACTCCGGGACCACAGGAGGCGCTGCAGGGAGACCACGGCCCCGGAACGAACCTGGGAAGAGTAGAAGAACAAACAGGGCTAATACTGGCCCTTTCCCAGTGTCTACTCCTTAATATACTGTCAGTGCTACTCCCTCGCCCAATCCCCTGCCACTCGCTCAGCCACAATAGGCCCTGAACAGGTGTGTGTGACACCAGAGAGCCGCCCCACACCAGTGTAGCTCAGTGTTCATTAAGACGTTCCACCCCACAAGTCCGAAGGTTCACAAGTCCAAAGGTTCACTAGTCCGAAGGTTCACAAGTCCAAAGGTTCACTAGTCCGAAGGTTCACAAGTCCAAAGGTTCACTAGTCCGAAGGTTCACAAGTCCAAAGGTTCACTAGTCCGAAGGTTCACAAGTCCAAAGGTTCACTAGTCCGAAGGTTCACAAGTCCAAAGGTTCACTAGTCCGAAGGTTCACAAGTCCAAAGGTTCACTAGTCCGAAGGTTCACAAGTCCAAAGGTTCACTAGTCCGAAGGTTCACAAGTCCAAAGGTTCACTAGTCCGAAGGTTCACAAGTCCGAAGGTTCACAAGTCCAAAGGTTCACTAGTACGAAGGTTCACAAGTCCAAAGGTTCACTAGTCCGAAGGTTCACAAGTCCAAAGGTTCACTAGTCCGAAGGTTTACAAGTCCAAAGGTTCACAAGTCCAAAGGTTCACAAGTAGGAAGGTTCACAAGTCGGAAGGTTAACCCTAACCCTAACCCTAACCTTCAGACTTGTGAAACACCGTTTAACTGTGTAATTTAGGCATTTCATGTGGTAATGTAAGCATTTAAAATAAAATAAAAATAAAATTGTACAGACACAAATTATGCATTTATTAAAACTGGAAAAGATATTAGAAGCAATATTTAAAAGTTTGGCATCTTTTATTCACTTGTAAAATGTGAACTAAAGCTGATCTGGATCTGCACAGATCAAAGACTCAATATGAATGTCATGGTGTGAGGGATTTTAAATTTATTTCAAACAGTCAAAATATATAGAGACAAAATACAAAAACAATAGGCCATTTGGTGGAGAAAGAAGAAGTTTGAGTGCTGTACAAAGTGATGAAGAGGCCGTCGTTCAGCTGAGAAGGGGATGTCACAGCAAGTGTTTGAAGGGGACGGGGGGAGGAGCTGGTTTGGGACAGGACCAGGGGCTGGGAAATGGTTCTTTTTCCTCAGTTCCTCCTCCCTTTTCCTCCCCACCGCCATTAAAGTCTCAGTGAGGTCTCCTTCGCAGCTGAGCGGAGGTTCATTAGAGCACTTGAACGAGACACGCCCCTTTACAGAAAAAGCAGAGCCCACGAATGACACCTTAATCAAAGTTTTAAAATAAACAAATCATTTTAATACCACGGGAACATGAATGCACAAATTTGGTCTTAGTACCATTTTATCTTTCATTTACAAAACAAGGCACTAAACGTTTATTAAAAGATCTCGAGAAGGTCCCGGGTGGTTCACAACTCCAGATGGAAGTGAGCGCGAGGTGCTACTGAAGGGACAACGGTATGAACAACGCATGTGTGTATGATGTGTATTTATTGTATGGATTTCTTCTTTTTCTTTTATAGCCCTTTTATGTCTATGTGAAAAGTATTTTTAATTGCATCATATGTACAGTCGCCTAATTAATATCCTAAAGCTCAGGATCTGAAGATGGGTCCCCCAGCGCTGCACCGTGGTGGCCCCCGTGCTCCTGACAGTTTCCCCCGAGGCATACCATGGTTGACAAATGAACCTTTTGACTCAATAGCATACAAACTAACAAGCAGACAAAAAGCAAAGTTAAATCATGATTAACCGCTTCTAATTAACCGCACGCTGTCTAATATTGCACAAATATTGCCTCCTCCCACGCCGAACGTAATGTCGATTTGCCTTTCCTGGTTCCGTGTAGTCTTTGTGGACGGATGCTTTAAGTGGGCTGCAGCAGATGCTTTTTCCGTATGTTTGCCGAGCCCGGGGAGGCCACATAAAAATGCACTCTGAGTCCAGCTCCTCTGTTCCCAGCAGTGTGGGGGAGATAAGGATAGGCTTTATTAATATGAAGATGAACCAGGCAGCGTGGGTAAACAACAGCTCATAGACAGAGCGGGGGGGTCGGGGGGAGGGAGGGACAAGCTGTCAGCGAGTGTATGTTCAGTAAAAGAGATGAATAAATCAACAAAGACGCAGCAGATTAATAAATTAACTTGCAATTGGCAAGAATTCAAACAAAGACATCGACCTAAGCAAATAACCACTGTTGTGTTTGTCGCTCATGTTAAAGGTGCACTATGTAACTTTACACCTGTCATCTGCTTGTCTCCATGGAGATAGATCAGTTCATTTCAGTGCGTGTAACATTCAGGGCAAAGTGACAGCATCTCCATAGAGACAGAAAATCACATAATGAAACTTTAATTTGAGATACGCCTTTAAAAGTGAATGTGAGGTAATGATTTATTGTCTTTGAAGGAAAATGTGTTTCAAGCTCTACGTATGTAATTATGTTGTGATGTACTATAGTATTTAAAGTATACGTTGTTTTTTGGTGTGGTTTTTTTCTGTTTTTGCTGGGGATTTAGCTGATAAAATAAAATAGTATCTTATTCTTACTGTGATACTAATACTGCTGATTATTTTGAATGAATGAATTTTTCCAAAGAGACAAAGGCTAATTAGATCCATAACGCAAGTGTTTTCAGTCCAAGAGACACTCAAAAAAAATAAAAAATAAAAATAAAAGCTACGTTTATGAATCCAAACGAACCAATTTACACAAAACTGACATTTAGCTTAGACACAATTTGTCCTTCAGGTTAATGACAAAAGCAAGTAGCTGCGCGGGCCTTGAATCGTTTGTAATGACAGTAATAAAGTGTTTTTCTCACGTGGGCTCCTCGGTGGCGATGTGGCGCTCCTCCAAACCTTGGGCTTGTTTTAACCACGGCTCTCTGTCTTCCACCGGGACGGACTCTGACACAGAAAGACACAAATATCGTCACATTTAATACGTCTGGTTAAAAGTATTGTGTTAGCAGTTTGCATTAAAGTTATCCATCCTTTTGATTAACTCTTTTCTGGACACTGTGAAATGTGTTTCATACAACTACAAAATAAATACAGCAAAAAATATTTAAAAAATGAAAATAATAATGATAAAAAATAAATAAAATAAATAAAAACAAAAACAAAAACAAAAACAAAAATAAAAATGAAAATGAAAATAAATGATGAGTTCAATTAAGGCCCAGTAACTCCAATAGTCAAGTCCCATTTAGTCTAAAGTTTATCAGATTTGTCCATTTCCAAATTTTCCAATCCATTTTTTTTTCCATTTGTCTGAAGTTTATTACAATTTTGGTCCAGTCCTTGATCGTCGGTGAGGTTTGTGTCATCCGCTTCTTTGTACTGGCCTCTTTCCCAATCGCCAAAAGGGTCTGTAAACCACTGGGAGCCGTCTTACCTCTCGGCTTGTGGCAGGCGATGGGCACCAGACAGTCTTCTTTTACATGTGGTTTGGCTGATGAATCGCAGCCTCCGATATGCTGCCCCTGGTGGTCAATACAAAGAACTACGCGATACCGCAAGCCTCGGCCACAAGTCACTGTGCACTGCAATACAAGCGAAACAAAACTGAAGAAATCTGCACAATATTCACCCTGGCACAAGGGTCGGCAGTCAAACCTTATACTTTATTAACTGTACAGTTTTATTTTCACATTACTGCGGCAGAGGGATCCACAATTGTCAGTGTGAGGGGTAAAAAATATGGTCTTCTAACACATTACAGTTCCGCAGAGCGTATCAAACAATAACACAATATGGACGATTTACGTCAAAAGTCGTATGTGTAAGATTTTTTAAAGAAAATACTTTTTCTCTGTATTTCAGTCACAGCATTTTCTGTTTCTGTTCTGTTACACTTTTATCAAGTCGATGTAATCTCTCTTTTCGAGTGGTCCATGAGAAAGGTTTCAAAGGTTTAAAAAATTAAGACATTTGGCCTTTCATCTGTACGTCAGTTTCAATCTGATGAAAATGCATCAGAGCAGCAGCAGATATATTCTCCTGCTCAAAATGGTCCTGTCTTGCCCTGCTCTTGTTTACAAGTCTGACAATTACACTTTCATAGACTATTTAGGTCTGGCCAACACTTCCTCAAGAACCTCATAAGAATTTGCCTGGTTTGGTTTCTGTCACGGTCTTATGAGGCTATTGTAGACTGAGGGGAGGTCTGATCAGACCATCATTCCTATTAGAAGAACAGTGTTCTTCTTTTCTCAACACACAATTGCCTCCTTCCTTCCTTAAGACGTTTTCAAGAAAGACCTGCATAGTGTGTCGGGGTACACAAAACTGACCTGGGACCACTCCATAGCAACCCACTGTGGACAGGCAAAGGTGTTGCAGATCTGTCGCGTGATTGGTCGAGGGGAGTGGCCACACCTCCAGTCCTGGAGTGGAGACAGCTGCCCTCTGGTGTCCTCCTCCACGCACTGCACACTGCGGTCCTGCCACCCGCCCGACTCTCCGCAGGACACTGAGCAGCGTGTCCACGGACCTGCCTCCCAACTGACAACAACAACAACAATTACTGACTTAATCATGTGCAATACTCTGACATAATGCCAATCATATTGGTGCAATATTCTCCGTCCATATAACTGCTGTAAATAAGACTGTTACTTTTGTACTACTATTATTATTATTATTTTGTCACTTTTAATTAAGAATATAAGAGGTTTTTTATAAGAACTTTGCTATTAAGACAGTTTTTTTTTTAAAGCTTTCTATAAGTTCTGTTCTTTTACTTCTGTACCTACTTGTGTTGCAACACTGAAGAGAAATAAAGGCGTATCTTTATCTTAACAACAACAACAACAACAACAACAACAACAACAACAACAACAGTTTGACTGAGATACAAAGACGTACGGTGGAACTTTTTCTGCAACTGCATTTGAATTTACTTTGGGATCATTAAAGTATCGATCTGCCCATCTGTCTAACATTATAAACATACTAGTACTTTTTCTTGTAAATGAGTAAAAAAAAATTGAAAATAATCTTTTTTTTTTTTTTTTTACCATATAATACCAAATAATAAAAGAATTTTGGATTTACACTTACCTTTTGTAAATATTGTCCATCTAAGCCTTCAGTCACAATATTTCAAACTTTTTTGGGTAAAAATATATTTAAAAAGTCTGAACTTACAATAGATATAATTGTTTGTCTAGACAATTAATCAAATATATTTTGGATAGTCTCGATTCCTGTGCTGTCCTTAAACTGTGCTTTGCAATTTCCTCACTGTGGGACAAATAAATGTTCTTTTAACCTATCTTAAAATCAGACCGCTGCGCAGTCTAAATCTAATAATAAAGTATTTAATCTTTCGCCAAGCTAGAAGTAAGAGCCGAAAGCGGTGCTCTGATTGACTGCACTTTGGAGGTTTGCCTCAGCTTCACTTTATCCTCTGAAAAAACCTGTTCAAAAGCCGTGCACGTGCTTAGAAAGTTCATGCATACAAATATTAACGAGGTGCCAAAGGGTTTGTGAGGACAAGGAATAGGTATTTATTCTTTTATTTGTTGGTTATGATTTATATATAAGTAAGTAAGTAAATTTTATTTATATAGCACCTTTCACAGACAGAGGTCACAAAGTGCTTCACAAAACACAGAATAAAACAATAAAAACACAAAAAACTTACAGTAAACAATACAACAATATACAGTAAAATCAGTCCCTAAAACAAGTGCATTTAAAAGGCTTGACTAAATAAAAAGGTTTTAAGCTGACCCTTAAAAGCAGTAACTGAGTCCAGTGACCGTAGGGGGAGCGGAAGATCGTTCCAGAGTTTGGGGGCAACAGCCTGGATGGATATGGATATGGAGATATATATATATATATATATATATATATATATATATATATATATATATATATATATATATATATATACACATGAAACAGCAACAAAACAACCCTAACATATTAAATTGTATAATAATTAGATCAAAGTGTGTGAAAATGCACATTTAAGCTGTTCTGTTCCAGTCATTTTTAGGTTCTGTCAGATATATTTTGTATTGCGATCACTCACCGAGGCAGTGGCTGAAAGTGATCATAGGGCATCACCTCTTTGAATCCATCGCTACGGGAGACACAACAAAAACAAGTTTAAGAGTTTAAGGTTAAATAAGGTTTATCCAGCGCAGAAGGACATGTGGACAGCGCCTCCTGGATTGCTGACGGAGCACTATTCTGACATCTACGCTTATTTTGCGAACACCTTAGATTTAAAATGCCAATCAAGCATTTCAGACCAACATCTTTAGCCTATTGATCCGGCTCCACATCGATCCAGGGTTCTGGAGTTAATAAACTGTTCACGTTTTGTTTTTTGCTGGAAGCCAAAAGAAAAGCCGAGGATTTGGACAGTGAGCGGTCTGAGCCTGGGGCAGAGTCAGATGGCGTCAAGGTTAAGTCTTGGCGCGAGGTGAGGTCAACCAATCACAGGCCATTTCAGAGCTGTGATAATAAAATAAAATAAATTAAATCATAAAAAAAAAAAAAAAAATAAATAAATAAATAAAATAAATAAATTAAAAATAAATAAATAAAAAAAAAAAAAAAAAAAAAAAAAAAAAAGAAAGTAATTTCCAAGCGACAAGCAGAAGGCGGACCCACCAGCAAAAACATACGTCATGCGCCTTTCATTAAATACTTCTAGATCCCAGGGCAGGACACTTGCTCACATCAATGTTAAGATCAGATACAGAGTCAATACTATCCAGGGTTCGTTGTGTTCAAAACAAAAAACTGAAGATGATGAGTGAATGACATCATTTTTTCCACCCTAAATGGACCACTGGTGATGGTGGCGTACCTCTCGGGACAGGGCTCCTCGCTGCACTCCCTCAGTCTGGGCGTGGGTTTGGTGTTTTCAGGGAAGTTGGTGCAATGGTGCTCCGGGACGCTCTGGTTTGAGCGGATGTCCACGCACTCGGCTGAGTTTAACTGGTAACCTGGCAACACAGTTGCAAAATTTAGCAATTTTCAGCAAAATTTAGCAATTTTCAGCAAAATTCAGTGCTGTAAATAAAGGAAAAACGTTTTGACAGGCAAAATTAAATTTGGGTTGTTTTGACTCATTATGATAATATAATCTTTTTCTATACTATGATATATATTTAATATCTACAATGAAGATAGCAATTACAGATTCCATCAAACATAAATTACTTGTTTTAAGATTAATTTTTAATGGTTATACTTATTTTAATTTATTTTTTTCAAATTTTGGGCAAATATAATTGCTACTATAAAATTGGTCTCCTGTGCAAATGAAGCCTGCGTAAATTTAGCCTGAAAGACCTAACTCCACCCATCTACGTCAAGGCCACCATGGAAGGACCCCTCTCCCCAGCGACATTATCGCACTCAAGCTCCGCCTGTCCGTCTGTGAGAGTCAGATCCCTCACTTCACCGTGGACTCTCCCAGGTTTCTGTGCTTATCCCAAAGAGGTTATGCAGTTTTTCCTGGCCAAAGAAGGAGGGTGAAAGGTCAGGGGGCGTCTGCACCATGGCCCTCGCACCTGCTCCTCATCCCCAATCAACGCTCTCAAGTGACTCCTCCCCGCTCCAATCAGCACCAGGCGGTCGCATTTAAGCCCTCAGGCAGATGGCTCGGCCGCTCAAACCGTACTGCGACTGATATTATGTCAGAGTTCAAATCAGATGACCCTCCGTTTTCCTCTCTTCCAACTGACCCGGTGGAAGAGCTGAGCGGCTCGCCACGTTCTCTCATTACAGGACTCCTCACTTTCGCTCGAAACGCTTCCCATCCACCAGCCGCGCGCCCCGCGGCAGGAACCAGAAAATCATCAGCCGCTCCGCGCACGCCGCGGCGCCTCTCCTCCGCATCGAGCGTCGGGACGTCTCCTTCACGTGGCTCCTCCCGCGCCACAGCGTCTCCACCGGATCACGCTGACACCCGGGTCCAGCTACATCGCTCAGCAGCTCCAGAACACGCTCCTCTCCACATCAGGCTCCAACACGCGTCAGCGCTCTGTCCTCGACTCCAGGGGGCTTGTCCCAGGCCCGCCGCTGGCCATACGGGGCCCCCAGGCCGAACGCCCAGCGATGTCCCCAGTCGAAATTAAGTATTTTTTAAAATTGTCTTCATCTTGTGAATATTGCTTGAATCACAATCTTTAGCAAGAGTTCAACGTTCTCAACTAAGGTGTCTCCAACAATCTAACTTACTTTTCGTTTTTCATTCCTAATATCCTTGTTCCGCCCTCACTTCACGCACGCTTCTCCTTTGTGGAACAGATCGAGGCAGCTCCATGCATCGTACATATCGTGCCAGTCATTCTTTTAGGTCCAATCTCATTCATCAGAAAATGTATCCGCTCCTCAGCTTTTCCCAAACACTCGGTGGGTTTATTAATAAATAAATAAATAAACAATAAAATAAAATGCGCTGCATGTCTCAGACTCATATTCACGAGAAATGGGTCCATGTGCCCAGTCCGCACGCACACCACAATTCCCCCAGTCCAAAAGACAACCGTTACGTCGCATCATGTACTATTATTCACGTTTAAAATATCACACTTTCCCAGTCCAGCCCACGTTCTGCCGTCTGCCCCGGCTTTCCCAGTCCAGCCCACGTTCTGCTATCTGCCCCGGCTTTCCCAGTCCAGCCCACGTTCTGCTATCTGCCCCGGCTTTCCCAGTCCAGCCCACGTTCTGCCGTCTGCCCCGGCTTTCACAGTCCAGCCCATGTTCTGTCGTCTGCCCCGGCTCTCCCCCGGTGTACTGCCTGCACGCTCCGCCGTCTGCCCCGGCGCACTGCCTGCACGCTCCGCCATCTGCCCGGCGCACGTTCTACGTTGTGCCGCCTGCCGGCGCTTCCAGGTCTACATTCTGCCGCCCGCCGGCGCTTCTAGGTCTACGCTCTGCCGTCTGCCGGCGCTTCCAGGTTTACGTTCTGCCGACCGCGCTCCCAGGTTTCCGTTCTGCCGCTGTCGGCGCTTCCAGGTTTACGTTCTGCCGCCCGCCGGCGCTTCTAGGTCTACGTTCTGCCGCTGTCGGCGCTCTCCTGTCCACGCTCAGCTGTCGGCCGGCACCTCAACTTCCTGTCGCCTGCCGCCTCCTTTGTTTTTGGGGGGAATTAGAAGTCCATTATAATCTAACTTTCAAAATTCCTAAAGGTAATGCCCCTGCATCATCACAGCACGCACATGTGGCTCATTCTGCCTCTTAGAGCATCGGTTAAATTCTCAATCGGGTCAAACCACAGCGCACTTCATTCCCCTCTGTTTCTAACTCCAGAGGCAGCCCATGACAGCAGCCCCCTGGTTTCGGAAATATCCGAGGGTAACATCGATCCTTTGCAATCCGCCCCCTCGTCTTCACACCGGGCACCGGTTTAGAATAGGAGCTGCTACATCCACGGCCACTCAGGGCATATCCTCCACAGCCCTCTAACAACTCGGGCGACAGTCCCTTTCGCCCATGCCCGTACGTTCGTCCCTACCTGCCTCCGATCTTGGTGGCTCAACGCTCCTCGCATCTCTAGTAAGTCTCGTCTCGCAACAAATACTGGTGGTGGTTCATATCCCTCATTACCTGTTCCCTAGCAGCATCCTCTTGCTCTCCCCGTGTCTACGTCATTTCTTATCTACTCCCAGGTGCTTCATATTCCTGTCCTCGGTCCTTCACCAGATGTCCGTGAATAGAGGCCTCCATTTCAGACGCTTCAGGTTTTCAGGGCATCGCCCCCTACTCTCCCCGTCACTACGCATTCGCCCCTCTCGGGCCACCACGTGATCAATGTCTACTCTATATTAAGTATCTGCTGTCATGTTATTTCTGAGTATCAGTAATAACCTTGGCACACAGCTGCTCAGACCCCGGGTTTTTGGGGGGAGACATCTAATACAAATAGATCATGGAGTGCCCATGATTGCAACGTCTTCCGCCGGGGTCTGAGCGCCAAATAACTCACGAATAAAGCTTGCTAAACAGTCCATTCTCGTGGTCTCTTTGTCTCTCCAGGGTGAATTGTATTACTCTGAAAACAGTAACACCTTGAATCAATTAAACTGTTAACACTAGTTTAAATCAAATCTAATGAGTTTAAATTGCTTTTAAACCGTGTAGACCTAATAACACAGTTCACAAAGCACATATTTAACCCTAACCTCCTCCACAGGTTACGGAGCAGGGAAAGAAGTCGGCCTCCTTCCACTGGAATTGGATCGGCTGATAAAAAAGGAACTGCACCACTGTGTCCTTTGGGCCACCGTACTTCATCTAGACAAAAGAGAAGAGAAGAGTTGCAGAGAATAAACAAAAGATAAAATCACACATGTAGATGTGCCTGGAGTGGATGGCATAAATAAATGGTTAGAAAAGCACAGAAGAAGGGAAAATAAATATATGATAGAAGGATGCTCCAGAACAAGACGACGAGGAAGAGATTTACAGAGGGAAAGAAGACACAAAGTTGGCTGGTGTGAGATGGATTGTACAGCCAAAAGTCTATGTTTTATTAAAGTTGAAAGGAGAGAAGCCTTTTTCACAAGAATTGTACATATATTTCAGAATCAGGTGTGGGTGGAGAAGCCAAAAAATGTAAAAGTAAGAGTAAAGTTACTGCAAAATAATATTATTCATGTAGAAGTACAAAGTAGTGGTTCAGGCAAACGCTCAAATAGTCAAAACAACTATTTACAGAAACAACAAGTTAAATAAGAGTAATCATCTGATTTGTAATTGGAAGAGCTTCATGTAATTTGAAAGACAAAAGAATAAATGATGCACAAAATCTGGTATTTTCAAAGGATTAAAACAAAAATGCGTAATCATATCTGAAGAAATATTGGACTATAACCTTGGTAACTTGTAGACTTACTCAAAGTACTGTTACACTGTACAATAAATAACTCAAGTATCGATAAAAGTAAAATTGCTCATAGAACAATTTTATCCTAAGGTTATTCAAGTAAATGACTAAAAGTAAGAGTAAAAGTAACTTGATGGAACTGTGTAAATATAACTGTACTGTATCTACCGACCTCTGTTCAGAATGCATGCACTCATTTACAGTGTTGGGTAGCATTAGTTTTAAAAGTGACCCTTGAAAACAAACGTGTTAAGTTTCTGCGCTACAGTGTTATAAAAAAGTTACCAATAATCAACATTGTATAACCAATATCGTTTGCAGACAATCCCTTTGCATTGCTGAACACAGTAACATAATCATTAAAATATAAAATAAACATGCAAATAAATGGGTTTTACCTGAGCTTTATTTACCTGAGCTTTTACAGATTACTACAATACAATTATGCCATACAATAAGCACGTGTAGGCCTGTCCTCAAGCAATGAAAAACAATCCACTAAACAACATTAGTGGATTGACAAGAGCACCGACGCAACAACAACAACAACAACAACAACAACAACAACAACAACAACAGCACTTGTTTATTTAAATCAAACTCACCACACTAGTGCACATGCTCACAATACGAGCTCTGGGATTGTGCTGACGAGATGAGACCTAACCAAAACTAACGTGTTACTGATTTGAAAAAGTAACTACCGGTAGTACTAGATTACATGGTTTACGTTACTCTAAAAAGTCATATGAGTACTCTAACTCTGCTCATTTAGTCCCTCTTTAGAACCCAATTTGAAACAAAACAGCTCTTTACTATTCAAAGGTCTTCTCACATGTTACTAAATATTTCATACATTCATTCTAATTCAAATCAAGGCCATTGATTAAACGTAGCCTTGTCCTTATTATATGCAGCTCTGAGAGATAACGTTTGCAGAATAGTCAGAGAGCCACAGGCAAAATATATGCCTCCTTTAAATGAAATGTAACTGTGCTTATTCAGACTGGGTTTCTGTTTAATTCATGATAAATGGTGAACACAGGGAGATGAATGGCCCGCGGCTGTTTTTTCCTTGGGTCCGTGAACTCACCTTAATAATGTAATCGGCGCCGAGAGGGGAGTGCGCCTTCAACGTCTGCCGGTCCGTCCCTCTTTGGAAGTCCACCGACGTGTTTCCTAAAGCGAACGAGCCCGAGGAGACTAAGGCGGTCTCCTCCCTCCGACCCAGGACGGACACCGACTCGACCACTGCACAGGGAGACAAACAACACGAACATGTAGGAAGTGAAGGGGGATCTAAATATGTTCACCATTACTATATTGTATAACCAACTACGAAACTGTATTAAAAGTATAACCAACTATATTAATTTTAGACTGTGTTACAATTGGGTTAAAACTCCTTATACGCACAACACATAGTCTATTGTCCCATTTGAGACACTCACTGCGAAAGAGCTCATGGAAGAACACTGTAAGGAGGCGTCAATCGTCATATTCGCCTAATATCTGAATGTTATAAATAAATATAACGCAGTGCAAGGATTTCGGCGTGTCCGGACTAGGCCCGTGTAAGTCGCCGGTCACATTTGCCTAGGGACAGATTTGGTAAGCGCTCTGCTATCTGTATTAGTCTTGTACATGGTAGGGATTAAACATCTGATTGATTTTAACTTGCTGATTCATGCCTTTTCTTTCAAAAACGAGCACGTCGACAGCAGGAATGTGTGAAGTGAGACTGATGTTAGAGAACACTGATTTGAATGTGTGTTCATTGTTTGTGTCTCGATTAAAGGTGCATTTTGTAAGCCTGCTAACCACGTAATTTGGCATTAAACCTGCAGGTGGCACTGCAACGCCAAGTCACAGGTCACAGGTCAGGGGTCGCATATACAAAGCGTGCATACGTCCAAAAATGTTACGCACATGCCTGTCCATGTTACTGTGAGTTTGTGAATGATTAAAAAAACACATCTTAACTTGAAAATATGTGGCCCAGTCCAAAAACTCTGAAGTCTGCTAGCGTTCAGCGCTTTAGGACTGAAGACTAGCAGAGTTTAACGATGAGAGATTCTCTCTTAAGTCAGGAAATTTGAGGGAGTTTGAGTTTTGTCTGTATGAACATGTTCTATAAATGAGAGTTAGGTGAGTTTACACTTTAACACTACACTTAGCCTTAATGACACACAAACAAAGACTGTTTCTTATGAAAAATGATCATTATACTTGATTAATTAAAAATCCTCCCTTAATTTGCTAGTCACTTGCCTGAATCATTCTTGATAAATGATTTGTTCATGCTTTAAGTTAAAGTATCCCTACTGTCCAAAATGACAACAGATCAAATATTAGGAACTAGTCAAAAGATCCACAAATATATTCTATTATGTGCAGTCATTTTGCCAAAATAAACGTGTAACAGCTTTTTGAAGCAACTGTAAGAAGAAAGGCAGAAGTCATGTGTTTAAAAAAGGGTGCTGATGTCACACAGTAGGTTTTTCCATATTACAATCCTGAAATATTACATTTGTACTGCAGATGTTTATAGAAACAGTGCTGAAAGTATGTTGTTTAGTCTATGGTAGATTTAGTTTCCCTTTCAGAGTTAATGATCTTTGCCTCGTTTTGCCTGTGAGCCCGAGGCCACGTGTGTGCGCAGTGCGTGCTTCATTTAAAATGTATAATCAGAGAAAGATTAAACAGGGAAAAGAAAGAGAAAGGTCAAAAACATCACGTTGTACATAATAAAGACGAGCATTACCTGCTGTTTACAATTGTGTTTGAAATAAATATGCCGAACGTGTAATATGCATATTTTTTTTATCAGATGTTCTTCCCAGGCCTGTCCCTGCGTGCTGGTCTCTGGAGGAGTGAGTCCCATGTGTGAGCCAAAGACCACCACGAGGGGACGGGCGGGGCCAGTCTGAGAGATCTGTCAAACTGAATAACATCTGATAAAGGACGCGGCGCAACATGCTGCAGAAACATGTCAGGTAAATGAGATATGTCTTGTATACCACTGCCGTATATGAAGAAAAGGGACATTTAATAGAACAATATGATATGACTGACTGATTACATGAGGAAACAGCACAAGAAATAAATTAGATGTCAAATTGTAATAAAATGCTGAAAATATCTATGCCCTCGCTAAGTTCAAAACATTAGCCTGCAAGTTGAAAATAACACTAAAAAAATAAAGTTAAAGATGATATATCATGCTTTTTGTTTAGTGCATATGACTGAACTATATTTGACTGCTGATTGTCTTATATCTTGTGTTCTAGTGTCATACTCTGTCCAATGTGTACATTTCTGTGTGGCAGCTTGTGTAGGTCAAAGACATAGTTCTTTCAGGACAAATGCAGTAATCTTGAATCTTGAGTTTAGTTGAGCTATAATTATGATTATAACACTTGATAATTATTTTATATTTTTGATATTTAAAATTGCAATATTGATCTTTAATAAAATAAAAAAGATTTCCACCTTCCTCTTTACGGTGCACGGAAGCTGCGGTTCACACTGGCCAGCAGCAAGTTATTACTAGTTTAAATCCTTCGTGTATCGGAAATTAAGAAACAAAAAGTTGCATTATATAAGTCAGTGAAAAAACAGGGACTTTAAGAGCAGTGCATTGAATAAAGATGACTCAAATCCACATGAATAAATACAACTTTGAGTGGGTTAACGAGAAGGGAAAACTATTATGACACTGTTAAAGCTCTTAAAAGTTGATTTAGCGTAATATGTCCCTTTTAAATAGAAGTCACTGTGTCTTCAACTTGGAAACTGCACAAAACTGTTTGTCACAAAACTATAATTTACTGTGCATATCATTAACAGTAACGGAGGTCCTGCATGGAGCATTTTAGTCAAACTTAATAAAGTCTCATGTGCATCTTATTGTTGGAAATTCCTAAAAGTGATTACATTATTATTCAAATCAAAATGAGTGGTACAGTAAAGTGCCCACAGAGTGACAAAGAGCTGAAGGCACAAAAAGTGAAGAAACAAACTTTAATGAATGTGTGTCCTGTGACACTTTGAACTGCAATTATCATGGTCGGGTAACTCTTATTTTTATTATTATGTAAAAATGTGGTGATTAGTGATCAGTTGACGGGACTTTAATTTACATAATGGAGCTGCTGCTTATTACTACTTAATAATTATGTATTTATCATCTGTGAGAATGCGTGTTTTGTATGTGAGTGCACGATGTGGGCACAGGACATTGACTGTAGAAATACATCTGATAAAAGGAATTATTAAGCCATGATAAATTCTGTATTCCCATCCCTCAAAGTGTGGAACGTTCCAAACAACACATCTCCATGAGCTGAGCAGAAAAGAGACCTTTAACCTACAGAGTCTGTGGACTCAATCATGGAAAAAGTACATAAATTGACCTAATAAAATGACAGCATGTGATCTTAACCTGTGTCACGTGGTGTGTCTCATGTGGTAAATTAGACAATTAGTCACAATAACACATTTAAATGACATTTCCTTCCTCCCGTCTGCCCTAAAACTCACCTGTGCCCCCCTAAACCTTGTGTAAAATCTGTTTTAGCGATCGAGCGGCCACTGTAGCTCCATATTTACGCAGAGACGCAGTAAATCGCGCCGGTCCCGGGGGCTCGGAGCTGTCAGGAGCGGAGTGCAACGGCAGGGAAGCCTCGCTGATTCTAAGAGCGCGATGTGGGCGTCTTAAACTGACAGTAAATAGGCCGGGAAAACCCCAATGACAAACACCCAGTGCCGACAGGACCTCAGTCTGTAAATCATGTGCTCAGTCTCTATGCAAAGTCTGGGATAGGGAAAAAAAACAATACAGCGTCTTTAATGATGACGGCATAAACATGAGTGAGGTGAAATCCCCCTGTTACATCTTTGTGTGAAACAGTTTTGCAATTGGAACATGAATTTCCTGTATTTCCATCACGTTTTTTCCGCTAATTTGGGCAAATATTGGGCAAAGCTGCACTACTTTTCTGGTGGATTGTGTGTCATCTGGCAATCAAATAAGTGCAAGAGAGTAGATGCAGACTGACCTTTCAGCGCTAAATCTCCAAATTTATTATTTGTT
The DNA here is from genome assembly GCF_026437365.1 of Eucyclogobius newberryi. Lineage (NCBI taxonomy): Eukaryota > Metazoa > Chordata > Actinopteri > Gobiiformes > Gobiidae > Eucyclogobius > Eucyclogobius newberryi. The sequence continues at coordinate 31,088,136 of NW_027316167.1, read as the reverse complement.
TTTGGGGCCGACTAACTACTTAAAGGAAGAAGGGAAGTCTAAAATCATTGCTATTGACGTTAATTTAGCTTATTAAACTATTTTTTATGCAGAAGAGAGCAAACTATAACCAATAATTGAGTTTATATTGTGATTTAAATTGAAATAATCTATTTTTGGGATGCATAATAATAAAAAAACTAACAAAAAACACACATATGGATCTATTTCTACACTGCAGAACCGTCTCCATAAGGAAACAGGCAGCAGATGTTCCATCAGAGGTTACATAGTGCAGGTTTAAAGACTCGGAAGAACTCGAAAGTGAAGTGGACATTTTTGTTGTCGGTGAAGCTGACAGTTCGTTGAAAAGCAGAGGAGATCATCACGTTGCACCGACAGCTGTCACTCACAGCTCCAGACACGCTCTCAGTCTGGTGTTCGCCCGACGTTCACAGACGTTTCAACAGCCGAAAGTGAGTCAGGTCCTCATTAAAGTGTACTAACTGCTTTATTTTGATTGACTGATTCATTTTAGTTTGTGTTTGGGTCAAGGAAAATATCACAGCACTATTTATGTATTCGTATTTTCTAAAACACAGACGAGCACATTTCTCTAAAAGGAGTGGGAAGAAGAAAAAACTCACCAGTAAACTCACCTACTCAATACAAATGATGTAAAACACTTAAAACACTCAAATAATAACTACATCACCACCATTTACCACATCAAGAAGGAATATGAACTGTTATTAAGTTCATTCCTTTATTTACCAATATAATGCAAACTCACTAACTATATTAACTATACATTTCATTAGTAGACAGATTTTAAAATACTGTAAGTGCAAGACAGGTGAAATACCACTACGAAAAACACAAAAAAACAAACCCACCTTAACCTGGACTAAAAACTTTAGGGCAGCCTGTTATAACTTATATATATAACTTATAACTTATAACTAATAAACATTTACATAAATGTACATAACAATGCAAATGTATGCAATAAATGTATGTAGCTAGAGGTGGGCAATATGTCTAATGTTGTTTTGTCTGGTTGTTTTGAAGATATGCAATTGCGAATATAGCATTTATAGAAAATAAAGCTAGAAAAAGAGGTGATAAAATATAAAAATGAAAAATAGTGCTGTAAACTGTCAGATAAAGGCATAATGTAATATTTATTTGAACTGTTATGATTTTTTTGACAGACATTTCATATTTTGTCTGATAATTAACCCTCTAGGGACAGTTTTACATACCTTTTTTAAATACATGTTTGAACATATTTCTGTTAGATTGACATAATATCGTCCAAATTATTGTTATCAGGCAATATTCAGACATTCAAATATTAATTTTGGTCAATATCACCCTCTATTCAGCCTAAATGCTATGGAATACCTTCACTTGTCTTTCACCGGAGACTGTGGCGGTCAATCATCAAATAAATGGGAGATTTTGATGATAATGTTTGGGAAGAATAAAAGCTTTTCCCATCTCATCTACTTTTACCGCATCTGATTTAGTTGAAAAATAAATTTAGTTTAGTTTTAGTTTTAATTTAGTTGTTATAAAATGTAAATATGTGATTATATTTCTGTGATGTATTTTATCTGCATAATAGTGATATATTATCTGCATCATTAGTCTAAGAGAAAAACAGCATGTGTGACAAACTGCATTTGTGAAGGTATCGTAATGATGGAGCAAAGAATATTTACCCTAGGGAGGGGGTGTAACAGCCCAGGGGAGTTTGGGTAATGTTTACCCAAGGTCTTATCTCTAAGAAAATACCAACTGTTGTAAAAGACAAGTGCCTTGATGTGAAGTTGACCAATGAGAAATGTGACCCGCCTATTCCATAATATCTAATAAAACCAACCTGCATGAGAAAAAACGTTGTGAGACGAAGGAGGGTCGCCAGGCTGCTTACAACAGCCGGGTGACCCAGCCCGGCGGTTTCTCCCATGCATGCCACACAAACATCTGATTTTTTGTGTCGTTTCATATTCTAAGTTGAATTGTGTTCTCTGTGTGTTAAGGAATAGCATTGGTGTCTAATTCCCTGACACCACCAAAACTGCTGAGCCCTGTGTTGGCGATTCTTCGGCGGCTCCTCGTCTCCTCTCGTCTGCCGTTTGCATTCAGAGCGCTCCGTGAAGGGTGCACTTGAGTAAATGATCACTCACTCATGATGTCCGGTCCTTTGGCGCTGATTCGGAGGAAACGACTCCCCGCAGGCACCTCCACCACCGTCTTTACGGCTGAAACACGAAGCGGGGAGTTAGCATTCGGGCTACAGACACTTGACTGGAGAAGATAAAAGGGTACACTCCAAATACAGTGGCATCATGGCATTTATGATCCCACTTATATGGAGAATATTCTGACATATTGAGAACTGGTGGATGATTACCGTAGTTTAAGAGACATTTGAGACATGCTATCATCAACCGACTTCTGAGAGCTTTTATGTTAGAATTGTTTTCCCTCCTCAAAGTTCTATTTAGATTGATTTGTGCACGTTTGAATCATCTTCATTCTCCTGCAGTCAAGACAGCATTGCTCCAACTGTCCCTGTCTCCCCTGATACACACCCGCTGCCAAATAAATGAATAAATCCCTCAAATAAATTGCTATCGTGATCTGCAGCGCTCCATAGTCGGGTGGTCAGCTTGGTTCAGCAGAGCAGCACGAGGGGTCAGCTATACTTGTTTCTTTTATTAAGTCGTTTTAGGTCCATATTGCCATTGTCTAAAATATATAAAATCTGATCTAAAATGTCTTCTTTCTTGTCATAGTATTTTACAGACAAACATCTCTTTGATGGCAAGTTGTGTTGGAGTGACCAGAATAGCAAACAGTCAAACCTAATTTTATGATCACTCCAACCTGTTAACGCGTATATTTTCTATCTATAAAAATGTAAAATAATTGTATTGTCTTTAGTCTATTGACAAAAAAATAAATAAAATAAAAGTGCATTCAGTCCTGCATACAAAACAAGTCCATTCCTCTGGTTAAAAGGACACATATGCATTATTTGTATTGTTATTGGCCTTTAAATACTTCTTCTAGTACTACTACTACTGTTTAGGTTAGTTAAAGACTAAAGATTGAAAACCACTCATTACTTCATCAGAATTTGAGGTTAACATTGCATCTACTGGCAGCAAGGGGAATAACAATGGGGAAACTAGTTTTCCCCAACATATTAATGTAAGCACGCAGTTGTGATGAATGCAATTTGAGGCAGAATATTTTTACTCCAAGTACGTTTTTGATGAGGGAATAATGTTATATCATGGTTAAAAGCTTAAAAAAGTAAATATTTGTCCTTTAAGTATGTTGAGTTACATATAAAAACAAATGCAGATTAAGTTCTCAAGTTCAGTGTTAAAATTCAGCCAGAAACAAAGCAATTTCTTCTATTCTTCAAACCGCATCAGTTCAACTCTGAACTAAATAACACTTGTCTCGACACAGTTGATTTCTGCTTCTATATTCCCCCTTTTGCATTATGAATTCACCTGTTGTCCTCGCTCCCCCGGCATCGCCTATGCTTATTTTCAAATCTCGTCTTTTTTTTCCCCATCCAATTTAGCTCTTCGCCCTCTTCCCACCTGAACATACTTCCAAGGTCGCTCTGCCACACGTGAACTGCATTGCACCCGCCACGCGCTGGTTGAGTTGTCACTTCTGATAAAAGGCTTTGGACACCGTCGGCAGCGCGTCATCGTAGGGAATACATCAAAACGCAATTGGAAATGGAGTTCGGACGCATTGATGCTCTGATTGGACGCGTGTCGTGGCATGGTCTGGGTCATGGATTACTATGGTAACACACAAAAGATGAATCATAGGGAGAATGCACCGTGAGGCTCAAATACTAATGTGTAGGAGCCAAAATATAAACAAATATATCACGTTTGTGACAAGGGCGAAGCGTGTCTGTATCCAGGCGGTTCTGTGCATCCTAAACATGTCCAGAGGGAGAGAAAAGAACAGCAAACCTGATTATGTAGGTTCATCGCTTTTTATGGTATCAAAGGGAGACATTCCAGAGAAAACGTTGGCTGGTGAAGGAGTACTATATTATACTACTACTATTATACAGTAATTACATTTTATGACACGTCTGGATCATTATTTTGTAATTTGAACATTTCAAATTGAAATATTCATCATCTAAAATGACTCAATGATAGAAAGTTCTACTGGGTTGAACGTTGTGTCAACATCAACACAACGTGAGGCGCTACCGGACCATGTGACCATTGTGGTAATGTGTATCACCGTTTAGGGCAGGGGTGTCCAAACTTTTGGGCCGCATTTTGAAACAAACAAACCGACAATGAAGTGAACCATTCAAAATGTTGCATTTGACATGGTTTTGATGCACCTCCACACCTTTAATCGGACTTGGAACAAATACTACTTTGTGTCGTTTGGGCCAACTTAGCGGGAAGCCGGAGGGCCAACAAAAAATGTTCTGAGGGCCACATTTGGCCAAAATGACAAAAGGGAACAATTTGGACCAATGTCGTCCTGAATTTAGGAGAATAAAAGATTATTTTGTTTAATTTTACTTACTCAAACATACAACTATAAATCTTTGAGTGGGTATAAGGGAATTGTGTAAGTAATCACATTCAAAGCTCTTAAAAGTGAATACGTCTCCTTTAACACTGTTTACTCTGTTTTTTTCAATCTATCCTACAAATTCTCCAACTCGGCGCTCCATAAATATGACCCCAGATTTGGAAAAGGGTCCCCTATTCCCGGCACGGGGGCCCCAGTGGCATTTAAGGATGGATCAGAGCAAAGGAACATTTTCAGGGATACTTAACTTAACAGGGAAACTTAATTACTTACCATTTTTGCAAACTTGCTTTTACCACTCAATCCGAACTTTAAGGGCCATGTCTCAAATGAAAATGATTTAGTAGGTGCCTAGACTCACCTTAAAAATCTATAATCTTTTATTAAACAGCACAGTTTCTTGCTTTTTTGCTACAATTGCTAACTTTATTGGATCTATAACATTGACCATTTAAGGCTTTGACCTTGTTAAGTGACTATATAATAAACTAAGACTTGGCAAGTGCAGTGGAATTCTGTGGAGTAATTTAGGAAAGGAGGAAAAAGGCCAATTTCACAAAGCCACTGCTAACGAGCCTCATATTAAAATTCACAGAGAGAAAGTTTCTGTTCTGCATGCACCATTTTCAAACCCTGCAAAAAACTTTGTGGATCAAAGGGATATTAACAAATGTGTTTGACCTTTGATTACGTTGTGCTGCCTCCATTCACATTCAACTTAATGTGAAAATCCATTAAAAGTAAACTCTCATTAAAGTCCTTATTATCGAAACGCTTAGGAAGAGCCAATTTCAGTCCAATTCACCAGATCAACAAAGGATTTTAATACCATTTGTTTAAACCTAATCAGAAGTTTTGGACAATGAAAAGGGTTGGTTTGGAAGTTTATTAAAATGAGTAAGTAATGCTAACTGATATACATTTACATATCATATATATATTGCCTCTTTCCCATCTCCCATGAGACTTTATCATTTAAGTCAAACGTGATTCGCTCTACGGCGCGAAGGAGGAGTTAAACTGCAGTTTTATGCGTGATATAGGGTGGAGTGTGTTGGGATATTCCAGGCTTTTCTTTTTACTGTCCTTCCATTGAGTGGCAGGGTGTATCTGCTCCATAGATTCATTTATTTTGAATGTGGTATATTATGTATGTGGTTTAGGGATAGGATGGTGTCTTTGGCCACAGCCCCCTCCCCCTGTTTGCCCTGTTCTGTGGCGTCTGAGGAGGAGATTAGGCATTAAAAAAACTCCAGTGGTTGGCCCCCCACTGTTTGCCCTTATGTTTCAGTTTTTGCAATTATTGTGTCAAATCACACTTGTTGTTTGTGCGACCAGTGGGGGCAGAGTTGTTTGTATGCGTGTTCGGGGTGTTACGATTGAAGGAACGTGTCGAGCGAAGATGTGTCAAGAGCGTGTTCTGAGAGTTACTTTCAAAGATGTGTTCTAACATGAGGTTTCTTCCAACTGGTAATGTATATTGTTTTCCTTGATTTCCAGTTGATCGGGACGACTTTCTCAGCGACAGTTGGCAGCACCGGGAGATGATCTATATTGCATTGCATGAAGTGTAAAAGTGTCTCTGGGATGTGGCAGCCAAATATTGAGGAGGGCAACGTTAACTGTGTGATTGTATTCCGGAATGTATTGATCAGTGTGTGTACTGTGCATATTTCTGTGGAGAATCCCATTTTTGACCATTTGTATAAGTTATAGGTGGGAATTAGTGGTCATTGATCAGATTTTTTTGCAGATTTCAATGCAGGAATTGGTTAGCGTTTGTGGGTTCTCTCTTTATAATTCTTTTATATATATTTTTAGATAATTTTTGAGAGAGTTAGAGTCAGACATTATATAAATGGCTTGGGTAGGTCAGCATTGTATTGTATTATATAGATTTCTTACTGCTCCCAATGCCATATTCCTGACCCAAATGTGTGACTGGTGCTGTTTAGTAAAGATGTGACCTAAGTGGGTGATGCCGTTTTCTTCCCAGGATTGGAAATCGAGGGGTTTATTGTTGCTTGTGAATTCAGGGTTGTGCCAGATTGGTGCGTGTTTGGATGGTGCAAGCGAAAATGTTACTTATCTGATGACATTTCCCCTCCAGACTGTCAGAACCGATGCTTTTGTTGGTGCTTTGAATAGTGGCTTTTCCTTGATTGATTGATTGATTGATTGAAGACGGGAAAGTCGGAGGTAGCAATGTTTTTTGCAGATGGATTGCTAAATATATCCGTCTGAGTTAAATCTGTTGTGTAAATTTATGAATGAACTGCAGATGGCTAGCTAATGAGTAGTGTTTGCAGGTTTTTATTTAACTCTGGGAGATTTTCTGGTTGTGACTGTCCAAATTTATGATCACAAAATGTTGAAATGTCGTTATTTCTTTGGGATTGGCTCCACAAACGCACGGCTTACACGACCTTCCAACGGAAAACAATCCCGTCTTTGGTGTTGAATAATGGCAGAGATATGAGCCATAAACCAGGTAAACAAATCTGCAATCTGACGGTTAAACAGCTAATTCTATCATCCAAGTCTGACCAAAGATAAATTTGCTGTTTAACTGTCCAAATGCTGATGTTTTGACATGGTTTATTGGTTAATATTTCTGCAATATTCCTATCCACATGAAACTACAGTCCATAAAGTGCAATTCTTCTTTTTCTGCACTATATTAAATTAAGCTATTTCATTTATATTGAGGCCAAATGTGGTGGCATTATTCAATGTTCAAAAATTACTTTATTCTTCTGACAAATAATGATCGACTTCTGTTTAGATATTTTTTCCAAGCAGTAAAACTTTCATTAGGTTATAGTAGGAGCCCAAATCCATCTGAACATCCAACTCTCATAATAACAAAACTGGAAAAATTAAACTAACAATTAAGATAAATGTAACTGTTCTGTTTCGTCTCTAAATCATAAGTGGAATAATATATTTTCAGAGATATTCTGTCAGCTCCAGTAATGTTTGTGGGGTATTTCTGGCCTTGAAACAGGTAAATGAATTGAATCTTTTTGGTGCAGAACTCAATTTCAGTTTTTGGATAGAAAATGATATGTCTGCATCCCCATGAGCTGGCAGTATGTGGCCTGGTCCAGATGGCATTTCAATAATCCATTTCAGATGAATAAAAACTGGGGGAGGACAGGACGGCCATGATGGGGCTGAATCAAGGAAGTAAATGTTGCATTCTTGTGATGCCATAACACAAGGAGCCTAGTTTAAAGAGAAGGTGGTCAAGCCAAATAATATTGGAAGAACTGTGTGACTTTCAGTACAACGACTTAAAATACCAGGGTTGGCATCTTCAACAACAATGCAACAGTTTTATTCAGATCTTTCTCACTGAATCCTTCTCGGGACAGAGATGCCGATATTATTTGAATCTGTTTACACCAATTCAACGGAATTCCTCACTTTTCAAACGCATCCTGATTATTCACCATGAGTTTATGAGCACGTTTGACAACTTTCAGAGTTCACGGTCATGGTAAATCTAACAATGCACCTTTTCTGTTTCACAAAGAATAAAACGCTCCACAATAAGATATTCTTTTTCACTTTACGAGATACTTTTATTTCATATCTATACTGGTGTCCAACCTTTAAAGATTTTACCTTATAAAAAAACAAAAAACAATCAGGTATAGCCCCTTTTGGCCGAGGTGCAACTTATACTTACATTTATACTTATATACTTATACTTATTTGTGATATCATTTGTTATTTTCACACTTGCAACTGTATTACATGCTCCAGTGCAACATATATATGTTATTTTCTTCTCTATTATGCATTTTTTGCCTGGTGCGACTTATGCTCCGGTGCGACGTATAGTCTGGAAAATACGGTAATACAGTTAATTGTAGGTTATATGATGTAAACACACAGACACCTCTTTAACATCATTACTCTCCTTCAATATTCAAACATTTTACTGTTACCAATAAATGAAAACACCCCCCAATATTGCACATACTGATATTATTAATATTCACTCACAGGGTTCTATTTTAGGTTTAAATAAGTGTTTACATAAATCCCCCGCGCATAGTTACAATGACACGTCCTTACACAGTTAAGGTGAGCACGCGATTCACACGTCCTTCTGCCTGTGGAAGAACTGTTTGTTGACATGAAATAAAATTAAAATAAAATCCATCTCCCCCGCTGTCTTAAATCTCTGTATTTCAGCTCTGGAAATTTGCTGAATGTCCTCCCTGCTCTTCACCCTAATTTAATAAAATGCACTTCCATTTTTGATGTAATTATATTGAGAGATTTATAAAAAAAAAAAACATTTTTAATTGGTCAATAAACAGTGTACTCACGTTGATCCCGGGTGAGATTCGGTGACGCCTGCCCTCGGACCAAGCGGCACGTGGTTCCATCACCGCCACAGACTCCACAGTTGTCTTCTTTGATTCTGCTCCCCAGCTGATGGTCACAGCCCACCTCCTGCACAACAGACCAGAGAGCTGGTGTTTGGCACAAAGGCACAAAGGCACAAAGGCAACGTTTGATTCTCAGAAGATGTAGAGCCTTTCCGTGTGGAATTTTATCTGTGTTCGTCCTGGTTTGGTCCTGGCTTAGGTCTAATTTTGTCCTGGTTTAGACATAATTTGGTCCTGGTTTGGGGCTGATTTAGTTTTGGTTTAATCTGAATTTACTGCTGTTTAGTCATGATTCAGAACTTGTTTATTTTCTGATTTATATGTCTTTGGTCCTGGTTTGGTCCTGGTTTGGTCCTGGATTTGTCTATGTTTAATCCTGGTTTGGTCCCAGTTTTGTCCCAGTTTGGTCCCATTTGGTCCCAGTTTGGTCCTAGTTTTGTCCTGCTTTTGTAGCTCTTGTAAATCTGTTTTTTGGTTTAGTTCTGGTTTACAAAGTCCTAGTTTCATGCTGGTTTAGTTCTAGTCTAGTCCTGATGTTATCCTGACCTGAAATTCAGAAGTGTTTTACTCTGAGTTAAGCTCCAACTCTGCTTGAATACATCTTTAGAAAAACTAGGACTGAACCAGGTCATGTCATAATCATTTCTACAACCCCAAAACGAAAGCTAATTCTCCATTACTCCTGCGACGTTTCCTGGTGTTGTTTCTGTGCATGTTCCACTGCAGCTGTATGTTCTCCATACATAATTCATCTGTATACAGAGCTACAGGAAGAACTGGCCTCATTCTATCAGCTCCAAACATCCGGACTGCTGTTCCTGAGTGTGGGACCCCTCGCTGGGCTGAGGGTCGAATACAGCTACCACCGATTCTTTTACTCCGACTGGAAATATTCCGACTTTTACCACTGCCGCCGCAAAATACAACTTATTTTACTTTCTGTGCAGTTCGGTTCAGTTTGTTTATTTGAGCAACATGCAAGTTTTTGGAGGGTTTGCACGTGTTACTATCATGAGTATTAAAACAACACCTTTCCTGGATAACATAACATATGAGTGATATGACAGTTTAGTGTTTTTACAGCTTATACTACAACAGAAAATACCAATTTCCATTTGTTTCACCAAACATTGTATCACAATGAATTAATTTACACTCAATTCATCAAATTTTTTCTCCTCGATCTCATCCTTCTTCTTCTGCAGATTTTTTAAATACTTTATGTTTGTATATGTTTAAACAGCTCCACATTTAAACATTTAGTTTTGCTGAACAAGATTTTAATATTTTCTTTCAGTTGTTTAGGCTTTATGAATTGTCTGTAATGTTCTGCATTGTACCAAATCATCAAACTTGAAGAACATCATACGTATACTGTGGTCTCATTGCTTTTGAATACATGTTATAGTTCTGTGTTCCCATACTTTCTAATACTTCAGTCCCTGTGTACTGCAATTATAACTGCAGTTATAACTTGTTGCTTGCTACTTCTGCTCACTACACAAATATTATTGCACTTACTATTTAATAGAAGCTGTTCCCAAATGTAGTTGAGTAAAATAAGTTTAGCTTCAGCACAGATATGCTGTAAAAGCAGCTCTTGGGGTCAAAATGAGACCACTGAGTATGTTCTGCGTCTAGAGTTTTATTGTCCGAGGACCGAATAAGTGCTGAATAAGTGCAAATAATAAAACTATATAATGGCTCGGTTCACTCCTCTGCTGCTTTGGCCCCTGAGCTAAACCTGCGCTAAAGACGACCGCGTATAGCGCTGTATTTGTAATCACTATCAGCCCCCCCCAAACTACGTCGTATTTATTTCAGTCGAAAACACAAACTCATATTCACAGAGAAATAAAGGACACATATCAACTAAGAATCAAACCCATAACCTCTGTCTCCTTTAAGTATTGAAGAAGGCAGTTCTTTTCACCACCATCTGACAGCGGAGGGAGGCGACAGCGGAAGGGGACGGCCTCAAAATGGCTGAAACGGCATGAACGCGTTTCAGTTTTTCCTCATTTTCGCCATCTGTCCTTTGAAAATACCAGATGTTGTGCATTATTCAATATTCTGTCCTTCAAATTACATTAACATGGAATTATACATAAGATGCCCGCGGACTGCGCTGGCATTGAGGGGTTTTGTGACTTCTGTAGTAATGGGAGCGTGATGATGGATGTGTGTGGGCCCTGGCAGAAGGAAAGGCCACCTGGAGATGAAAAAGTGAACATAAAGGTTTTGTTCCTTATGCACACAGTGGAATAAGTAAGTCAAGTAAGAATACTGTTACACACTAGAATATAGCAGTAAAAGTGTGGCGTCTACCACTCTGAAAAGTACAATGTAAATTTAAACGTAACTCAAGTAAATGTAAGTACCCACCTCGGGCAAATTAAGTTCAGTGTATCGTACAGAAAGTTTTGTCTTGAGCGTTAGTGGGACGTGCAACGTTTTAGCCTAAAGGAAATAAGCTCCAGTGGTGGGTTTTTGTTGTTGTTGTTTTTTTAAATCCATTTACTTCCTGGGTGCGGGCCAAACCCCAAAACAGCTGCTCTCCTCAATATTGGATTTAGCGGAATGAAGGTTGAGTGCCAAAGTGGTAAATCAGGAAATAAGTCTTTTTGGGGACGTCTTGAGAGGAGGCTGCGCCCTGCCAGCAGCACAGCGGGGCCCCGTTCAAAGCATGGGCCAATTAAGGGGGCTGCAGTTTGACTTTGAGAAAGATAAATGTGCACTTTGCTGATACTGTTCTATGATTTTTGTGAGAAAATTAGCAAGCACTCGGACACCGATGCAAGGAAAAGGCTATTTTATGATGGTGTGACGTGTTTGGGTGTTCTCTGTCCGATTCACTCGTCAACCAAACATAAAATTGGCTTTACCTCCAGCTCGGTACTCGGTACATTGATAAAACTGTGTCGAAAGATGGGTCAAATGTAGAGTGAATACATTGAATAAAACATTTCCAGCGTGACAAATGTTCCCCTGCCAAAAGAAGACTTGTACATCTTCTTTTTGGTCCACGATGTTTAACTGGCTTTCTAAAGGTACAATCACACTTGTCGTTATTTGGTCCTAAGTTGAGTCCATTTTAGTCCTGGTTTGGAACTGGTTTGGTCCGTTTCCAGTCTTTGTTTAGTCCTGATCTAGTCAAGGTTTGCTTTTGGGTTTCGTCCTGGTTTGGCCCCAATTTTGATTCGGTGATTATTCAAGTGTAAACGCACCCTGTTATTCCAGAGACATTAAACCACATCACAGTTTAGCTACAGTATATTCAGATGTCCCACAGACAACCTGGGACTCACATCAGACATTATGGCCGGTGCTGCAGTTTAAGATGGTGCTGTTGTTGGCCTGGAAATCCAACACACACCCCAAATGTGAACACTGGAAAATGGTTTCCGTGACTCAACTGGAACGTCCTCTGTTGGACAATATTAACAAACAGCAGAGACTGTTCCTGGCATGTGATGTCATATCGTCACAATCTGGTACATACTTGGACAGATGCTGCCGTGGTTGGGGATTATTGTCAGTTTCCTGCTCCTTTTTTAAATCTTGTCCGGCAGTTTGTCTGTGCACTGCTACTTTTTGTGTTGTAACAAATACTATAATATCAGGGAAAATGTAGATGCAATGTAACTTTACAGGGACAATAAAATCATATTGGAAATCATATCTAAATTTAGTCAAATAACAAAACAAATTGAAGGTACTTGCATTTTTTATATCGAAAAATAAAACGTATGCACAACATAAATGATCAGATTGCACTACTTGGGCATGAAATCTATACATGCATCTGTACTAGTATTCCTTTATTGAAGAGAAAAATCAATATCAAATGGGCCAACATCACTTCCTATGAAAACCACTAATATGCAGTACATGTGATCTGTTATGAGTTAATATAAATATTCCAATGCAAATATTGAATTCTGAGAAACCGAAAGCTTATAGTCTGTTTGGTTGAATAGAGCCACCGCAGAAATGCACTGGGGCTTATTTTACTAGGATCTGTGACAGGAGTTATATCCAGACATTGACAGACGGTGTATTTGTACTTTGGAGCCGCTCGGATCCATTTCTACACAATCCAAACATTTGTGCGAGATGTCAAGATTGTCATATGTCCAGATAATGTAGAAAAGTACTTCTACAAAAGAAACTGCTTTTCTTAGAGCTAAATGTTCTTCTTCTTCTTCTTCTTCTTCTTCTTCTTCTTCTTCTTCTTCTTCTTCTTCTTCTTCTTCTTCTTCTTCTTCTTCTTCTTCTTCTTCTTCTTCTTCTTCTTCTTCTTCTTCTTCTTCTTCTTCTTCTTCTTCTTCTTCTTCTTCTTCTTCTTCTTCTTCTTCTTCTTCTTCTTCTTCTTCTTCATCCTCATCTTCTTTGTTTTCTACTTCTTAATTTTCTTTTTTGTCTTCATCTTCTTCTTTGTCGTCGTCTTCTTCGCTGTCTTCTTTGTGTTCTAATTCTTTGTCTTCTACTTCTTCATCTTCTTCTCTGTCTTCTACTTCTTCGTCTTCCACGTCTTTGTCGTATTCATCTTCTACGTCTTCATCTTCTTTGTTGTCTTCTTCCTCTTCTTTTTCTCTGCATTTTTATATCTCCTCCACCAGTTTAAGTGTTTAACGTAGATGAAAAGACTGTCTTATGTCATTGTTCAAAAGAAAAATAGTCCAGGACAATAATATTTAGCAGATGTATTATTATTATTATTATTATTATTATTATTATTATTATTATTATTATTATTTAAGTTTATCTGTGACATAAAATAATGTAAAATTAATCATGATTATTTATGTTTTTATCTCTTTGTATCGTGATTTTAATGCATTTCCCCTGTTCTGTAAAGCCCTTTGAATTACATTGAGTACCAAATGTGCTTTACAAATAAACTTGCCTTGCCTTTTGTTTAGCCCAGATGCCCTAACATTAGTAGTATTAGTGTAATAAAAGTGGACGAGGTCGAAGTGTCAAACCTCGACAGGGACACACCATTTCAAACCGGCCATCCTCTGGTTAAAGGGCCAATGCTCAACACGTGGCTTTGTTTAGTACTGAGGACATTCACAAAAAAACCTACAGGCGAGAAAATAACTCTACACCGCTGCACAGGACAATTTCATGATTCCATGTTTGAAGCTGACGTCTGTAAATGAGAAAAGGTGTAATTGCCTCAGTCCCCGCGTACATTTATTATGAAAGTCTGAATTTAATTTCTACTTGTCAGATTAGTTATTCCTCTGAGAGAGCGACGGGAGCATGTCTGCTTAACGGTCGCATGCAGTGATTATACTTGTCATTTCTCTCGCATATTTCACTCAGTCCTTATTTGTTGTCGCCGCTCAAACACTCAGCGACTGACCAGAAAAAGTCGGATTGTTTAACACAGTCTGTAATCTCTCTGACGCAACAGCTGTTTTAGCTGCAAAGGCCTGTCACTTTACACTCAAAATGCAGCGGATGCTAACGCTAACATTTGAAATGCACCAGTACAAATGCTCAAGGCTGTTGTGTTCATGTCGCATTGATTTTTGGTGGGATTCTTGAACATTGTAGGCGATATTGTTAAGAATTCTCCGTATAGCTTTTGCCAATTGTGCTTTTTTCCTGCTGACGAAGCTTAAATAGCACCCTAATTAAAAGCAACTGAAAGTAACCAATTACTAAAAGTGTAGTTATGGTTAATCGTTAAAAAATAGTTGATCAAAACAGGACAATTTAGCTTCATATTCCATTAAAAAGACTACGAATTGCCAGTAGATATTCTAACGGTAATATAAGGCTGCAAGACACATTTATCCCTCTTATTATCCCACTTACCCTCGTATTACTGTGCTTTAAATTCAAGTGCAACCTTTTATTCTTTAACTATAGAGAGGTTGGACTGTTTTATGAATGGAGATAGTTGATCACTCAGACGCCAGAAGATAAAGATGTCAAAGATGAGTTGAGGTGGGAAGAGCACTGTAAATGTTTGCTAAAGGGGAGCGTTACATGGCTAAAAATGTAAATGTAGGACTTGCTGACAAAATCGTACTTACGTAACATTAAAACATATGCATTGAAATAAGTTATTGGAATTTTAAGCCAATACCGATACCAATGTTATGGGAAAAGCATGGGTCGATAACCGATATTTTCTTTATGTTGTTTGGTCATTTTAAACACTTGCATTTTTTAAATTTGTATTTTTAACAAAGAAATAAAGCTGTAAACACATTAATTTGTATTCTGAAATAAAGATCAAATATATTTTAACATGTTGAGTTAGAACACATAATGCCCTTCTTCAGGGAAAAAAGGTTTGATAGAGCCATAATTTATTTAAATATAGGAAGGTTTTTAATATGATTTATCTTTATCAGAGTAAAATTAGCCTTCACACGTTTTCATTCTGTCAATTTTGTGTTTTATTTAGATTATTGGTCAGACTGTGTGTCTCTGAACCTCTCCAGCCTCATCCTCGTGTTGCTCCGCCTCCTCCTGTAACAGCAGCAGAGACAGTCTCTCCTCCTCAGACTCTGATCTGTCTCTTCTCCTTCTCAAAACCACTCACACTAAAATGGTATGAAATAAACATGTCAAAACCTGATCGTTTGGGAGGAAAACTAGTCAAATAACGTCAGAAAAAACCCATCACATTTCTTACGGGTTGTGAGTGAAATAGTTGCGCACATATTTAAGGATACTTTGGTCTAAAACTTTTCAGGAGCTAATCCATCCGAAAGTTTTGCTGACTTTTTTGTTATTTTTTCCCCCTCCCAGATGCAGGAGTCACATGACACACGGGGATGAGAAAGTAGTGAGCTGAGCATCCTAATACATGCGTTCGCACATCCGGGAACTTGTGCAGTGGCAACCGAGTCCGCCATTTTGAAAGGGGCACAACAGCACGACTAATACATACGAAATATGAGGCCAAAATACCAAAAACCTGCGTTCTGTTAGGACATTGCTCTGTTGACTGACCAAGAAATGATAGCATTGTCGTGTACCTTAGTTTGCCGTTATCGTCTAAATAATCAAAGTATTCGTAGCTCATTCTGCCGTAGAAAAGGAAGCAGTCGAGTTGTTTTTTATATATCGAGTACCCCTTTTAAGATGGCCGCTATGGGGAAGTCCCGGCTGTGTGACGTCACCGCGAACGCATGTATCGCTGCGTCATTGAGTGCACTATAAAGCTAGCTGAATAGGGCAGGACTGTGTAGTGATCGAGGGGTTAGGGGACATGCGAGGACAGCCTTAGACCATCACTCAGCCTGGAGAAAATGGAAGAAAATGGATAAATAGTGGATGAGAAGAGTCCACTGACCTGACAGACTCCGTTGATGCACATGTCCAGAGCGTTGTCCCTACAGCGGGTCCCGTCCAGCACTTTGGGGGCCAGCTCCACAGTGAGGGCCCCTCCTTTGGCCTGGCAGCGGAGGGCGCAGGGGGCCGTGGGGTCGTACGGCGCGGGAATCCACTCGTGTGATTCTCCCTGGAGCTTCACGTCGTTATGGGCTGAACACTGCTGAGCACGGAAATCCCCCGCCTCTAGAGGGCAGTCCTGAGACGAGCAATGGAAAAGACAAGAGGAGGAGTCATACGGGACGTTTACGGCATGTAAACAAAACAAAAAAGACATGTCCCTAAGCCTCATCTCCAAATTAAGCTGATCACCATCCTATTATTGTTCTACACCCGGAACTTTGCTGTTA
The DNA here is from genome assembly GCF_026437365.1 of Eucyclogobius newberryi. NCBI lineage: Eukaryota > Metazoa > Chordata > Actinopteri > Gobiiformes > Gobiidae > Eucyclogobius > Eucyclogobius newberryi. The sequence continues at coordinate 31,071,431 of NW_027316167.1, read as the reverse complement.
AATTAGAATTGTGTAACTTTATCAATCATAACTTACACATCTATACCGCAAGCTAGCATTTCTTGTGGCTATTGGCTAATTACTTTTTGGAATTAAATAACCTCTTTTTGATAACCAGTGAGTGTTTTGTTTACTTACCATTAGTATTAGTATTATTTAGTCTTATGCTAGCTATTTTTACTTTACTTTATTTTATTATTTTATTTTTATCTTATTTTTTATCTTTTTATTTCATTTTATTTTATTATTATTTTTTCCTCCATTCCCTATTAAGATATGAGAGGAGTTTTGTTAATAAGAGTTTTTTTGTTTTGTTCATAAGAGTTCTTCTATTAAGAGTGTTTTTTTGAAACTTCCTATAAGTTATCTGTCCTTTCCTCCTGTATCTACTGCGTTGTAACAACGAAATTTCCCCATGTGTGGACAATAAAGGAATATCTTATCTTATCTTAAAAGTGATATGCAAGTCAAAGACATATGACATTATTTCCACTCTTAAGCCATTGCAAAAATAATAGTCTATTCTGACAATGTTCAAATCAAAGTTCAAAATAGTTCTGTTTAGCTGTGTATATGACTGAAAGGATTTTATCTCCTCTCTTCTCTTTTAAAGTAAATATATTCAACGATTATATATGTTTTTGTTCGTTTGAGTTGCTCTGATCAGGATGTTTGAGGCCAATCACCGATAATGATCATCTGACATTTTAATCTGCCAATAACGATCACACGAGTCACAAACCTTTTTCTTCTAATAAAAATTCTAATAAATATAGAAATAAAGGCTATTGATTATATGAAGTTTGACCAAGTCTTGCTAGTTTTTGGATCGACAGTTTTCTTGAAACTTTTAGCCACTAATGTGCTTCTGCTCACCAATTAACGGCGTGGGTTGAGTGAATACTTGTGCTGTTCATGTCCAAGTCATGCAGCGGTGCATCTGGCGGAGCTAAAGGGAGTGGCTATAAGAGCAAATCCAAAAATACACAAAAAGGAGGTTCCACTCAGACCCATAGTGTGCAGCACAGATTCCATCACCTACAATGTGGCCAAGCATTTAACAACTAAATTGGCTCCGCTTGTGGGGAATTAGGTACATCATGTGGAAAACACGCACAACTTTGTGGATAAAGTGAAACATCTCCAACTGGACCCAGATGACCTCATGGTTTCATATGATGTTGTGTCCCTGTTCACCTGCATCCCGACCTCTGATGCAGTAGCAGCAGTGAGGATCAGACTGCAGGAAGACACCACCCTACAGGAAAGGACCAAACTGACACCTGAACACATATGTAAACTGTTGGACATCTGTCTGAACACCACTTACTTTCAATTCCGGGGACAATTTTACAGACAGATTCATGGCTGTGCCATGGGCTCGCCCGTCTCTCCCATAGTGGCCAACCTGTACATGGAGCACTTTGAGAAGAAGGCACTGTCCTCATTCTCAGGCATAGCTCCAAAACTGTGGCTCCGCTATGTCGATGATACTTTTGTAACAATTAAGAAACAAGAGCTGGAAACCTTCTCTGATCACATCAATGCTGTGGTCCCACATATTAGGTTTACAAGAGAAGACGCTAAGGAGAATCGCTTGGCCTTTCTTGATTGTTCCACGATCAGAGGAGAGGACGGGAAACTCCAAATAGAGGTATATAGGAAACCTACACACACGGACCAGTATCTGCTCTTTGGTTCCAACCACCCACTACAGCACAAGCTGGGTGTGATCAGAACCTTACAACACAGAGCTCAAGGTGTGCCCACCAGCTCAGAGGGCAAGAAGAAAGAGGAAAAACATGTCCGAAATGCCCTCTCAGCCTGTGGTTACCCCGCTTGGGCTCTCAACAGAGTGAAGAGAACCAAGAAGCAGGACAAAAGGGAAACTGAACAGAGAAGGAAGGGTGTTTCTATCCCTTATGTGTCTGGCCTGTCGGAAAAACTGCAGAGAATTTTTAGACAACACGAAGTCCCTGTTTATTTTAAACCAGGAAACACTTTAAGACAAAAACTGGTTCATCCTAAGGACAAGTTGCCGACTCAAAAACAGAGCAATGTAGTTTATTCGATCCAATGCAGTGAAGAAAGCTGTAAAGAACGTTACATAGGTGAGACTAAACAGCCTCTGCACAAGAGGCTCTATCAGCACAGAAGAAATACTAGTTCAGGACCTCAGAGTGCCGTGCATCTCCATCTTGAAGCCTCTAATCACTCGTTTGAAGACGGTGAGGTGAAGGTTTTAAGCAGGGAGAAAAGATGGTTTGAAAGAGGAGTCAAGGAAGCTATTTTTGTTAAAAAAGAAAGACCTTCTTTAAACAGAAATGGAGGGCTAAGGTTTAATCTTCCTGTTATTTATAATGGGTTACTGAACCCCTGGAAAGGTAGAGGACATTCAGATGCTAATCAGGTACTCAGGGTGGTTGAGCCAGGGTCTCACAAAGACAAAGAGGTTTCTAATAGCCCATTAAGATTCTGAATAGGCTCGGTAGATACAAGGGGGAGTTTCTGTTGAAACAAACAACTCTTTCTACTTCAGGAAGGCTCCTCCCAATGGGCGGGTCTTACCACAGAACAGTATTAATATCGGAGTTCTCGATCCAAATTCTGTTATTGACAATGACTCTTGGATGAGAGTCGAAACGTCTATTTTTTCAAACTGAGTCCAGATGACTACAACTGAAGCTTTTTTCTACTATAAGAGCAAGCTTTCATCCTCTGAGCAGTTTGGACAGTTTGAGGAAGTAAAACGTGCAGAAGAGGCGCGAGGACGAGTATGTGATGTGTCACTTTCAAACGCAACAATGCCATGATGTGCTTTGCATTTTCACTTTCCACATGCAGGTAACTTCAAAAAGCACATTCTCTCAGTAAAAGAACTAACTACCGTTTTCACAGGCCCATGACTCCTTTCACATTAAGGTATGCATTAAATTAGCACTTTTAAATGAGAAAATCACCAGCATGTGCGCACCTGTAAACGCGTGAATCCATGCGTTCTGCGGCTGAGATGGAAACTATTTGGCGCTCGTCACTTCATACGGCTGATAGAAGACATATTTGGCTCTTGACCTCTTTTATGTTTTTAATTAAAAGACCAGCGGGTGAGCTCGTAGTTCCGTGCGTGTTTACAGAAACATGTGGCTGCTCCGTGTTGTTGTCCGGGAGCACATCAGAGCGTTTTAACCAAGAGGGTTTCATAAGGTGCTTAAACTTTATGAATATTATCTGCAATAACTGACAGATGGTCCACTACTCAAGGTGGATGTGATCGATGCATGTAAAGTGTAATCCATGCGTCTGATCACTTTAGTTTTGTCATGATCATTGGCACCGCTAATCTTTTCTTATTTTTGAAAGCACTTTCGATTACCCCTTATGTACGCATTGCCTTATAGGGATAAGAGGTTATATATGTAGTCTACCGTATATATAGTTGGGACAATTCTAAAATGCATTTAAATGTTCTGGTTTTTCTGAATTGGAAATAGGTGGGATACAGAGGCTGACAAAGGGAAATACACAAACTACTCACTTCATTCATCATTTTTCAGGCGCATCTATTGTTTCTAGACTCTAGTCAAACTTAAACCAAATAGCCTTGATACTAAAAGAAAATAAAAAAACAAGGACAAAATTTGACTTTCCTGAACCTGAGTTTTGGAATTACCTTGAGCTTTATCAGAACGAGTATAAGACCAAATGAAAGACACAAAGAAAGTACAAATATTTTGTATTGAAAATGACCTTTTCTTTGCCAGACAGACATAGAAAAGGCCATGCGTGCTTTTGTTAGTTCCAGACTTGACCTCTGTAATGCACTGTATGTTGGAAATAAACAAGTCCACTCTTTAGCGCCTGCAGATGCTGCAGCCCGCGTTCTATGTGAGCTTTTAGTTGCACACACGCCCAACAGAGCACTGCGCTTTGGAAACTTTGGAAAGGCCCCTGGAGTTACGGTCAATCACGACTTTGCCTCAGTTCAAAGTTTAGCTAAAGACATATAGACACACTTTAGTTGTATTTCTTTTGCTTTGTACTGTATTTTGAATTGGTTCTTGAATAAGAATCTGTAGACTCTTAAAGCTTTCATTGACCAGCTCCCACAGACAGTCGTGTGGAGTATAAATATTATGGCAGGAGCTCTTCTCATGCAGGAAGTGGACCACAGGGAGAAGCCGGTCTGTCTATGTCTAATTAAACCTGCAGTGGGAGGAGTGACTGGACCTGAGCTGTACTTTCCTCTTTCTTCCTCTTTTTCCCACGTGATTGGCACTTCCGTTGTAAGTGTTGTAATGAGAACGTGGAAAAAGTCTTGGCGCTGAATATGCTTTTGATTGATTTGTTCATGGGTTTAGCTTGGGTTTAGCTTGGGCTTAGCTCTGTTTTAGCTTTTGTTTAACTTTTGTTTCATGCCAGAGCCCTGGAGACCAGAGCCCTGGTTTAGAACTTGTTTACTTATGGTTTATCTCTGGTTTATCTC